>NW_021703776.1:52706379-53158747 GCF_005190385.1 Monodon monoceros | reverse complement strand
AAAAAAACACACAAAAAAAAAAAAAAAAACGGACGGATAGAACCCTAGGACAAATGGTGGAAGCAAAGCTATACAGCATAAATCTTGCTCTCAAAGTCCACCTCCTCAATTTGGGATGATTCGTTGTCTATTCATGTATTCCACAGACATCAAGTTGATTGTGGAGCTTTAATCCGCTGCTTCTGAGGCTGCCAGGAGAGATTTCCCTTTCTCTTCTTTGTTCTCACAGCTCCCAGGGGCTCAGCTTTGGATTTGGCCCCGCCTCTGCGTGTAGGTCGCGGGAGGGCGCCTGTGGTTTGCTCAGGCAGGACGGGGTTAAAGGCGCCGCTGATTCGCGGGCTCTGGCGCACTCAGGCGAGGGGTGGGGGGAAGGGCATGTAGGGCGGGGCGAGCCTGCGGCGCCAGAGGTCGGCATGACGTTGCACCAGCCTGAGGCACGCCGTGCGTTCTCCAAGGGAAGTTGTCCCTGGATCCTGGGACCCTGGCAGTGGCGGGCTGGACAGTCTCCCTGGAAGGGGGGTGTGGATAGTAACTTGTGCTCGCACACAGGCTTCTTGGTGGCGGCAGCAGCAGCAGCCTTAGCGTCTCATGCCCGTCTCTGGGGTCCGCGCTTTTAGCCGCGGCTCGCGCCCGTCTCTGGAGCTCCTTTAAGCAGCGTTCTTAATCCCCTCTCCTCGCGCACCAGGAAATAAAGAGGTAAGAAAAAGTCTCTTGCCTCTTCGGCAGGTCCAGACTTTTCCCGGGACTCCCTCCCGGCTAGCCGTGGTGCACTAACCCCTTCAGGCTGTGTTCACGCCGCTAACCCCAGTCCTCTCCCGGCGCTCCGACCGAAGCCCGAGCCTCAGCTCCCAGCCCCGCCCGCCCTGGCGGGTGAGCATACAAGCCTCTCGGACTGGTGAGTGCTGGTCGGCTCCGATACTGTGTGCGGGAATCTCTCCGCTTTGCCCTCCGCACCCCTGTTGCTGTGCTCTCCTCCGTGGATCCGAAGCTTTCCCCTTCCGCCACCCGCAGTCTCCGCCCGGGAAGGGGCTTCTAGTGTGTGGAAAGCTTTCCTCCTTCACAGCTCCCTCCCACTGGTGCAGGTCTCATCCCTATTCTTTTGTCTGTGTTTATTCTTTTTTCTTTTGCCCTACCCAGGTACCTGGGGAGTTTCTTGCCTTTTGGGAAGTCTGAGGTCTTCTGCCAGCGTTCAGTAGGTGTTCTGTAGGAGTTGTTCCACGTGTAGATGTATTTCTGGTGTATCTGTGGGGGAGGAAGGTGATCTCCGCGTCTTACTGTTCCGCCATCTTCCCGGAAGCCCTAATTCCTTTCTTAAGAGGGGGAAATGGAGGGTCAGAGATGATTAAATCACTTTAAAGCTCCACAGTGAATTTTGTTTCTGCTCAGTACTTAGTGGAAGCTCGGTGAGAGAAATATTCATGCTGTACTGTCTGAGGTAAATATACTCTATACAATATACTCTGTTTCTCCAGGTGAGGAGTTTGAAACTAGTGTGAGTTACAGGGACCAAGCAGGCAGTGCTGATGACTGAGGTGGCAGAAAGGGGACAATGGCTAACAGGATAGCTGATCTTCAGCTTCCAGTGACCTCCTCAAGTTGGAATGGGATGCCAGTGGGGCTAGACCTACTAAATCAAATCAAACACACACTGGAATTGGATCTTATTTGAAACTCCCAATTTAAATGTGGGAAACAATAATAATAACATTAACAATAATAATACAACCCCAATGAAAATACATTTATGGGCTGGATGTAGCCTATTTTCTGCCCCTTTGTGACCTCCTCTGCAGAAACTTTAAGCCCCCATCATGGGACTGGTCATAACACGTCATTTATTCTTTTTTGTAGAATCGGTTTTACAGCATTGTGCTTTTGTAATATTGTACTTTCGGCTTACGTCGAGGTACGTGAGGTCCATGATAAGAAACTCATTCTTGCATTTATTGTAAGGCTATTTGGAGGACATTATTCACTGCGTTGGTCCTTGTTATAAAAGCCCAATGGGAAAAATTTCTCTCTGGACTCAGTGTTAGTAATAGTTGCACTTCTCATGAATAACTGTGTTTAAGTCTTATGGACCCTGTAAATTATGTAACTGAGCATGCTTTTTCACTTGTCTTGCTTGCCAGAAGGTTTGAAACCAAATTTGTGGTCCATAATAACAAAAGATTAAGGTAATAGTGACACATTATTTGCATGCTGATCTGACTGTGAATTTTATTTCATTTCCTGCTTTTATTTTATCTTTGCTCCACTTTACTTATTCTTGAAAATAACCTTGTATTGAATGCATTTTAAAGCTGCTACACACACACCACAGGGTATAAATGATATATATCTAGTAAAGGTTAGAATCCGAATTTAAACTCAGAGCTGCAATTCTAAGTCCAGCCTTCTCTCCTTTAAGACACAATTTACTCTTGCTTTTGGACTCTGAAACTAAAAGTAGTTGGGTTGGAAGGGATGTGTAGTTGGTTATTTCAGTACAGTGCAATGCTTTTCTTTTTTAAAAAAACATGCTTCTTGGTGTATGAATATGTGTGCATGTGTGTGTGCATGCGGACATGTGGGATGCTGTGAGGTTTGAAGGGGTTGCTTGAAATTGATAACTTTTATACATTCACAGCAGGGCTGCAAAAAATTTGACTCTGAGCTTAATGAAAATTAACATCTTCCTTCTCTCAATTTCAGGCCATTTAGATTTATTTGAATAGAAATTGTGTTCTTGAGAAAGCTCTGAATGTGTGTGTGTGTGTGTGTGTGTGTGTGTTACATCTGGCTGTGTATACTCTGTCTGCCTGGAACCAGAGGTAATGCTTAGGGGAAGGCAAGATGACAATGGCAAAATCAGCTCAGGCCGGGGAGATTGTACAGCTGAAATAAAGAAAAGCATGTATTCTGCTCACTTACTATCCCTTAGGGGTCACTACAGAAGGTTAAGATACCACATTTGCTCTCACACAGTCCTTCAGTCCTAAAGTTTTTGAAAACTCATTGCGAAGCTTCAAAGGAACTCCAAAATTGTCCCTGCCTAGCCCATTACTGTATTATTAACTCATCATCCAAAAACCTATTCAATTTCTTATTCTCCTTTACCTTTGGGCGTTTAATTTATCTAAAACTGTATAGAACTATGCAAGCTTTCCAGAGGTCATTAGTTTAGCCTTCTGCTACCAAGCAAGACTGCATTTTTCAGCATTTCCACGGTCATAGATTTTATAACCTCCTTTGGAAACACCTTTGGACATTTAATCAGTTCTTGGCTTCTACTTAGCCTTCATCCCTCCAGCTGTATCTTGAACACAGTTCTTTCTAAGTGACAAAGAAAAAAACATCAATGATCTATACCAGTGTTTCTAAAACTTTGTATCAGAATAACCCAAGTTGCTTGCTAAAATGCATATTCCAGGGCACCAGCATCAGAGGGGTAGATTAAAAGAATCTTGGGTAGCATCGAGGAATCTGTAATGTTCTAAAGCACTGGAGGCAGGCTGCTGTTCCATGCTTTAGGAAGCATTATTTTATGCCTTCAACCAGTGAGCCTCAGACTTTAGAATAGAGTTTGTTAATTTTAAATTTATTGCCTAGCCATCTTCCTGGAGAACCAGATTTTATGGATCAGATATTGGACCTGGGAATTCAGAGAAACTCTTGATGATGTTCAACAGTGTTTGAGGTGTATATCATTAGGTCACCTATAATCTCCTCCATAAATTTAAAGTTATGTAGTTTCTCTTCGCTTAAAGTCAAAACTTCTGTGTGTTACGTATTATATTTAATATTTCAGAGATATTCACACAATATTAAGTAAGGTATAAGTATGCATATGTCATAGTTGTTGTCATCCTGGAGCAAAATTTCTTTTTATAGATACTAAGAAAGTCATATTGTTCACTTACAGGGGTAATTTTGTGTAATAGGTTAAAAACGAACCCAAAGCCATACAGGAAAGTAGGGAGACTTACATAACAAATACCTAGATACCTAGTACCTGGATTTAACAAGTGTTGCCATGTTAGTGTATTTAATTCATATTTCTTTTACTTTTAATAAAATGTTATAGATAAAACTGAAGCATCCTTTGGATCCTAACCTCTTCAATTTCCATTCCCCCTGTCATGTTCTTGTAAGTAAATCTTAATCCATATGTATATTATTCTTCCTTAGGCTACATTTCCAGAAATCTAACTGATGAGCCAGCTTAAACAAAGGTTTAAGATCTTGACAAAATTGCTCCAAAGAAGGAATGTACCAGTTTGTATGATTGCTGTTTTATATATATATATATATATATATATATATATAGTTGCTTTTTTCTGTTAGGCCATTGCCAAACTGAGGGTTTGTCATTAACAATAATACCTAATTTTATAGGTGTAGGTAGTATATTATTGTTTGAATTTTTATTATTATTATTGAGTTTACACATTTATGTACATTTTTAAATTTAGTTTTTTTGAATATAGTAATATATTCACATTTTTCAAAACCCAGAAAGTATTAACAGGTATATAGTGAAAAGTCTCTCTTCCATCCTCGATAGCCAATCCCCTCACAGATAACTATTATTTTTGGTAAATTTGTCTGCTTCCAGAGTTTCTGTATGTATATTTGAATATAACATGGATATTTCACTAGACTTCCATCCCTTTTTCCCCTTGACACACCAAAGTTAGCATATTTATTCACTGTTCTGTATATTGATTTTTCCCCACATAACAGTATAGCTTGTAGATGTTTCTACAATGGTATACAGAAAAGTCTCATTTATTTTTTCCTGCTGCATACTATTCCATTATACACCTGTACCATACTTTATTTAACCAGCCCCTATTGGTAGATATTTGGACTGTTTCCTTACTTTTCCTATTACACATGGATTTTACATGTGTAATAATGTATGGCAGTGAATTTGTCAAGTCCAAGGGTATATTCATTTGTAATTTGATAGATATTGTCTTATTGTCCTCCTTAGGTGTTGTACCAATTTACGTCACTCAAGAAATGCATGGAGCTCCTATTTCTTCACAGTCTTACTGAAGTGTGATCATACTTTTGAAATTTTGCCAATCTGATAAGTGAAAAAGTTTTCTAAGTGTATTTCTATCCTAATTTTCTATTATTTTAAGTGAACTGAGAATCTTTTTTTATATGTTTGAGAACCATTATTTTTATGTGAACTCTGTTCATATCTTTTGGCAATTATTATATTGAGTTGTTCTTTTCCTTATCAATTCTAACACTCTTTTTTTTTTTTTGCGGTACGCGGGCCTCTCACTGCTGTGGCCTCTCCCGTTGCGGAGCAGAGGCTCCGGACGCGCAAGCTCAGCGGACATGGCTCATGGGCCCAGCCACTCCGCGGCATGTGGGATCTTCCTGGACCGGGGCACAAACCCGTGTCCCCTGCATTGGCAGGTGGACTCTCAACCACTGCGCCACCAGGGAAGCCCTAAGACTCTTTTATGTATTAGGGAGGTTATTTTCTGTCTCTAATATGACTTGAAAATTATTTTTCTCATTTTTCAGTTGTCTTTTGACTTTACTTATAATTTTTATCCCCAAAAATATTTTTAAAAATTTTTGAGTAATTAAATTTATCTATGACTCAAAATCCAAAATGTACATGAAAATCTACCTTATCGCATGTAGATTCTGGATTTTGAGTCACAGATAAAATGACCTTACAACATAATTCTCCCATGTCTTCTCTTGCTACTTTTATCACTTCATTGAAAAAATATTTAAATCTTTGTTCCATGTGTAATTTACCCTAGTGTGAGGTAAGAATTGCATATTTAACTTTATTTTTCCACATGGCTACTGATTTGTCCCAACAGTTTATTGATTAATCTATTTTCTGCACTGGCATGAGACTCCATCTTTATCATATAGTGAATTACCATAGGTATTTGGGTCTATTCTGGATTTCCTTTTCTATATCAGTGGTCTATTAATGTCTCACTACAATACTGATTTGATTATTGGTATTTAATAAAATGTTTTAATATCTGATAATTCTAATCCCCCCTTTGATATTTTTTTTTCCAATTTTTTCCTGACTATTGTATTTGATTATTTTTCTATATGAATTTAAAGATCTACCCATCTAGTTAAAAAAACTAACTTTTAGGGATTGTTAAATTTATACATTTCTTTAAGGAGAGAATATGGTATATTTTTCCATTTGTTCCTGTCTTCTTTTGTGTCTTTTTGTAGCATTTTAAGGTTTTTTTCATAATGGTCTTTTTCATTTCTTACATTTATTCATTGGTATTTTATCTTTTTCAATGCTATTCCATATGCAATCACTTATTCCATTTTGTTTTCTACCTGGTTGTTATTTTTACTTATGAAAATATATATTTCCTTATTTGCTGTGAAGATTATAATTATCTATTGAATTTTAAATTACAATAACAATTTTTATATTCACAGAATTTCTATTTAGTTATTAAAGCTCAGCTGGAGCTTTTTTCATAGTTTCTAGTTATTGTTTTAGTTTCTTAATAATTCTAAATAGTTTATTTTATGGTCTTTTTCAGCTCTCAGGGGCCAGCTTCTCAGGGGAATCTGTTTTGTCCCTCATGGCACTACCTTTTCTTAGGAGATTTAAAATTTTTGCTCTGAGTTCCTCTTCAGCTGAGCGACTTTTCCCCACAGGATTCCCTTGAGCTCTTGGTTGTGAAAATATTCCTAGAGTACTTTTGTGGCTGCTTGCTCCAGAGGCTTAACATTTTCAGTGGTTGTGGAGAGGTCTGTATCTTAATTTCTTGTCGTCAGGATGCCTTACCGTGTAATTAGTGTAGGTTGAGACCCTACCTGCCTGGGGTTTGATGTCTCATGAGTTTACTTTGATCCCCCCTTAGAGCCCTGGACATATGGCAAACTTTCGTGCTTTTTCCCCAGGCTTTTAAGTTTTTTTTGTTTTTGTTTTTGTTTTCAATGAAAGCAACAGCTCTTCAACACTCTGTATTTTGCAGAGGGCTCCATTTCAGCCTTTCTGCTTGCTGCAGGCAGAGACCAAGCCAATCTTCTCTCTTCCAGAGGGAGTGGTAACACTCCATGCTCTCATGTGCCGTTGGCCCATGTCTTCTTTAAAGAATCTTAGGACTGATAAGGCAAGACTGTCCAAACAAATTTAAATGAATAAGAATGTAACACTGGGAAATATTGGAAAAGAATAGTAGTGTGAACATGGAGAAATTTCTTCCCTTTCTTATAGGGAAGTATTAGAGAGAAAGTCTGTAGTGCTTTTTCCCCAAATGAATGCCTCAGGGTTTATGTCAATTTGTGCCCTTGCCTTAAGAAAAAGTTGATAAGGTCTGCATTTTCTTTTCTCACCTTCATTCCTTTTTATGTCAGAAGTTAATTATCTAGTCTCTCTAATTATTACCAGCACACAGAGTCTCAGGGCCTGCAAGAGGTTCACAATTACATATGGGCTTTTATTTAGCAGTTTACACAGTATGGGCTTTGAGCCAATTTGAGAAACACTGAAAGCCATTATCATCTATCTGTAAAGTGCTTTGCCCTGTGTTTGCTGCCCTCAGAACAGTGGGTTACAAGAAACCCACAAAATACTGGTGAAATAATTGCGCATGCAGTTCTGGGCATTTTGTAGACAGCCATTTGCTAGCGGCACATCCATTGTGTGCTTATTGGCTTTTTTCTTTTGAGAAGTCAGGCAAGTTTTTCTTTTGTTCTGGAGAATCACTATCCTATTCCAGCTAATCATTCCTTTCAGAAGTTTTCTTTGCCATAATCCAATCTTCCCAGAAGACAATTTGATTTTATTCCAAGTCTATGAGTGCCATATCCTTGTAGGCTGGGTCAGTCATTTCAGAGTGATATAGAGGGTTTTTCTTTCTTTCTTTTCATTGAGTCTAGGGATTGAGGAACTGGATTTCATCCAACAGTTGACTTTCTTCACTGTTCTTTCTCTTCTTTCTATCTCAGCATTTTTCCCCCGCCCCCAACCCCGTAGGTATTCATACTAGAAGTTATCCAAGCCTTTGGAAATACTGTTTTTTTACCTTTTATAGTCTTTGGTAGACTGTTTCTATCTTGTATGTGAACTACTGTTTGGCTCTGAAGAAAATTCTTTGAAATTATTTCAGTCTCTTGACAGTGATATAAGATTATATCATCTTTTCACTAGGTAAAAGACAACAGCACTATGCCTTCTTAGAAAATAAACAGCATCACACACCAATCAACAAGGTACCACGGGAAACCTCCAGTCCATGAGTGAGTGGAATAATGAGGGGAGGCTGAGTTTTGTTGCATTCCCAGACCTCACATACCCTACTGGACTCAACTGCACATTTGGCTGCAGATTCTAAGAGTAAACCATACCCTTGTGTTGTTATATGGAAAGAAACACATGAGTTACAAAGGAAACACATAAGCCTCAGGGATACTTTGCCCAGAGCACGTGAGCCAATTTTGTGGCCAGACTTAGCATAAACTGAGATTTGCCAGCAGACCCAGAAATCTGCCTTTGGTGTTCCTAAGTTAATACCATTTTCCCTCAAGACAAAAGACATGCCACCTAGAATGGGGCCTCGGATGCAGAACTGGTTAGAAATGAGAAAGTCCTTCTTTCTAATGACAGAGATTCCATTTGCACTGCACGCTGATTGCAAGAGCAGTTTTGTGGGGCTCTCAGGCCTCACTAGGGATATATTTGCGGGAGAATGTGATGAGGATGGCAAAGCGGTACCTCATTGTCTCCCTGGGCTTCTTGCACAGATGTGCTGATTTAACTCAAGGATATGCTGAAAAGACTTTCTCTGCTTGGAGTATAGCTTACAGAGAGAAGCACTCTTGCAGTCTATAAGAATGACGAGATGACTATTTGACCCAAGAGCATTTATTCCCCACTGGAATAAATGATCTCAAGATTTGATAATTATAATTGTTGTGGTTGGGCTGAAAGTAGGCCTCTCTCTTCCCAGGCTGACTGGGTAAAATGGTCTCTTGGTTGATGTGAGCATTACAAGTGTGAATTTGCTGACGTGGTTGGTCCACGTGATATTTCAGGAGAGGTGGGCACTGTGTCTGGCCTGTGGGATGGCAGATAATTGGCTACGTGTAGGGGCAGAGAAACAGTAACATACTTTAAACACCCACTTGCCCCGTCCCCTCCCTCTTGCAGAGAATTGTGGGATAATTTGCTGTAAAGTAACTCCTATCATAAAAGAAAACATATTCTCTCGGCATGGGCAGGGCCTATAGTAACGTGATGATTTTATATACTAGTTTTCCTAAGGAAATTCTGGTTTTATCAAATGAACAACCTGGCAGTACAAAACTCTTCTAATATTTCTCTTACCTTAATCTCCTATAAAAGGCATTCAAACAGCTTGAATGAAGAGGTTCCATTTTATGTCAGGTTTTCTGCTTCATTCAAATAGAATCCACTTTCAGTGTACTTTGTTATGAACATACGATGCTGTTATTTCTAGGGCGCATTGTTTAGGAATTGACAGGTATATGAAAGATATATGAATCCTTCCACTAGGGGAAATTTGTTACTTCAGGAAAGGAGTTTTGGTTTTCAAGAATTAGACACACTATTAAAATATCTGTAAATTACGGTGAAATATTACACTTGGCTAGCTACCCTCTCACCAGTCTAGCTTCATTCAGCCAGCTTTTCAGCAACTCAAAACACTTCACAATTTGGCTACAGCTGTTTGAGAAACTCGCCGGCCCTGAGTGTGACATTATTTTCTCCTTATTTACTATTTTGTCTCTGATGCAGAGCCCTTAAATTTAAGGGTCCTAAAGCATCTTTTAGAAACAACAATGAAAACAAAATCAAAGTGGAATTCAGTTTATGAAAGCATTCCAACTCACTTGTACAGGTTGAATCCATGTTTCCACTTATCTTTTCACCAACGTGATGGGTCCCTCTCGTCATTGAACAGAGCTTTACTAAGCACTCAGTGCTAAGCACTGGCAAGAATGCAGACCTTTACCAAAATCTGTATTTCCTCCCCTGAGCGTGACCCTCCCACCAAATAATCCTATTGTTTCCCATACTACTGGTTGTGAGAACTTTTTTGAATTTATTTCATAAGTACTTCCTTTTTCTCCCATCTGTAGGTGACCCTCTTCCTCCATGGTGGGAACATGGGTGCATGGGTGGTACTGGGGGGAGGGGAGTAGGGAAAGAAGCTGTCAGTTCATTCTGTGTGGGAAATGAACAGTTTAAGCTTCCTTGAGTAGTGTAGCACGGGTTCTCTGTAATTCTCAGTTTCTCCATTTTGGAAACGTCTTTTCTAAAGTGGAACCACACTGGCTTTAATCCATTTCATACATTTAGAGTTTTCCTGAAATAGAATGGCAAGTAAGGGTGTGTAATTTGGATTCGTGTGTAACAGTGCTCAAATCTGGGCTCACCACTTACAATCTATGTATCTCTGAACAAATTCCATTATCTCTCTGAGCTCAGTTTTTCATTGTAAAATAAGGCTGATAATCATAGCAAACCTATTAACATTGTTTTGAAGATTAAATTGAATACTAAATGTGTACTGTCTGTTACATAGTAGTTCCCTTTCTTTTTTTAAAAAAAATATAATAAATCTGCCAGGAGACTAGTATCTCTATTCGAAATTCTGCATTCACTTCTTGACATCTCAACATCAGGTGTTAAACTGGCAAAAGTGAAGGAAATTTAAAAGAAAGGGAGTGGAAGCAATTGATGTCATAAGATTTATTTACACAAGTAATAAGGATAGATGTATTTTTGTATAAACCATGTGGAGAACACACTTCTGCAAAGAATTCCAATATAAAAGCATTTTAAATTTAATTTTTAAGTTAATTTATCAAAATGCTTATGCTTTTACTCAAGGATTTTGAAGTCTTTACCCACGTTTTCAGAATCCCATGAGGAAGGTATTATCTCTAAATTGTGGATGGGAGAAAAAAAGATGCATAGAGATAATGTGATGGGAGCAAAGTCACACAATGGATGAGGAGTGGAGACTAGCGTGGGCTCTGGTCAGGCCTTCACTGTTCTGGTCCAGGAGCCTGAATGTACAAGGTCACCAGTAACTATTCAGGAATGTAACACATGCTACCTTGGGTCTCCTTCACAGAATCTGTTCAAATAGGAGGGATTAATCAACCAGTGACCTGTCACTTTCACTGACCTATGTCCAGCATAACCTCCATGCTTGGTGGCTATAATCCTTCTTTTGTCCCATTCCCTTCATTGTACTCACTTGTACTCTCCAAACCACAACTCTGGTTAAATCCAACTCTCTAATTTCTCCAGGCCAGCACCCATATGACTTAAGAAAAATACGTAACGAGGCTGACTAGTCTCCTTAAATTCTTGACCTTGAACCTCATCTGGGCTCTGAGTGCCCACCGACAATCATTCCAAACTTTCCCTATTCTGCTCTGCTTGATAGCTAGTTTACTCTTTCCTCCTCCCCAAGCTTCAACACTTTCATTACCTTCATTTTTACAGAGAAAATTCGGGCATTGGAAGAGCATTTCCACAGCTTCTCATGACATTTACTTTCAAAGCCCTCTAGGGTCTGCACCCATATACTCTGCTGTCCTAGCTGTGACCATGGGTGGGTGTCTGTACCCCTATCTCAGCCCCCCGGGTCCCATCTTCTCTCAGCTACTCAAGGACATTCCTCCAGAAATTCTCCCCTCCCTCTCTGATGTCATTAGGGTTTTGTTTGTTTGTTTGTTTTACTGGTCTGCTGGGTCATTACCATCAGCATTCAAACATATGGCTGTTTTTATCTTACTAAAAACAAAAAACCAAAACAAAACCCAAAACACGCAAGAAAACAACTCTTCTTTGACTTCACTTCTTCCAGCTCTTGTTGCCCAGTTTCTTTGCAGCAAAACTCTTTGAAGCAGGGTGGTGTAAACTCAGTTTCCAATTTCTCTCCTCCCATCTCTTTTCAATTTGGCTTTTATCCCCCTACTGTCCTCAAACTACTCTTGTCTGGGTCACTGATGTCTTCCTTATCGCGAAATATAGTGGCCATTTCTCAGTGCCCATCTTAGTTCTGTAGCAATGGGCACACTGCTCTGTCTTCTCTTTAATAGACTTTCTTCCACTGGCTTCTAGGATACCATGCCCTCTGTTTTCTTTCTACACCATTGGCTCCTCCTTCTCAGGTGCCTTTGCTTGTTCCTTTTCATCTCCCAGACCTCTTAACATCGGTGCGCCCAGGGCAGAGTCCTTGGATGCTCTGTCTGTGATCTCATACAATCTTGTGGCTTAAATGAACAAACAAATAAAAAATAACTCCCAAATTTACGTCATCCCATCAGATCTCTCTTACTGTCTCCAAAGTGATATTTTTGATTATTTTCTGCTTAGATGTCTAATAGATATTTCAAATTTAATGTCTCTGAAGCTGAGCTTCTGAATCCATCTTTGGATGACAGCAAATCCATCTTTCCAACTGCTTAGGCCCAGACCAGAGAAGTCATCTTTCACTCTTCTTTCTCTCATACCTCACATCCAGTTTATCAGAAAATATTGTTAGTTCTTTCTGCAGTGTATCTCCAGATATGCCAGAATTTGGCCACTTCTCACCACCTTGACTACTCCCACTGGTCCAGGGCTCTGTCACCTCCCCTCTTACTTGATAGCCTTGTCACATGGGCCTCCTGCGTCTGCCCATATCCCTCTGCCCATCCCCCAGTGCTTTACTGTTTACTCAAAATCTAGCATCCAGAGTGAACCTTTTTAATGTGTTAGTCATATTATGTCACTTTTCTACTCAAAATCTAGCAGTAGGTGCCACTTGGGATAAAACCCAGTCCTTACACTGTTGTACAAAGCCTTCCATAGTCAGACCCCATGCCCCTCTCCATCCTGTTACTGTGCCTCATGTCCACTCCGCCCGGGCAGCACAGCCCTCCTTGTTTCTTCAAACTTGTCAAGCATGCTCCTGTCCTAGGACTTCTGTACGTCTCTCAGGAACCTTCTCCCCCAAATGTGCACATGCCTAACCACTTAACTTCATTTAATCCTTTGCTCAAATATCAGCTTCTCCATGGAGTCTAACCTGACTGTCCGATTTAAAATTGCAGCGCGTACCATCTGCACATTCCTGAGTCCCTTTGCAATACTGGATATTTTTCTATAGTCCTAGTCACCTCCTGATATCTGTTGTATGATTTGCTTATTTATTATGTCTGTTGTTTCTTGTCTTTATCCTGCCAGAATTCAAACTCCCCAAGGGCTAGAATCTCCTGCTTTTTTCACTGATATATCCTGAGTAAGTACAGTTGTATCAGGCAAAAAGTGGATGCTCAAAACACATTTGCTGAATGAATAAATGATTTTAGGGATCCTGCTGCAGTTATAGACAGGGTTCGCATTGGAATATTTTGGGGTTCGTGGTTTTCTATTCCTGGGCTGACATTATTCTTTGTTGGAAAGAGTCAGGATATTCTGTGGGGCACTATTGTGGAACCCTGACCCAGTATGGATTTCACCTGGAGGACTCCAGAATTCTTTTTTCCTAAGATTTTACAAAAGTATCCCACATGTTTAGCACATTATCTGGTACATTAGCGAATGAAGAAAAAAGCTCCAAACTTTATCTAGACTTTGCATTCTTGTAAAATAATATGAGTTCTAGAACATACTTCCTGGAGAGCAGGGAACCAGCTGGGTCTCCGTTGTGGCCAGCTCCTTGGACCTCGTGGCCACTTGGTATATACTGCGGCATTGGAAATCTATTGGACTATGCAACGATTGTTAAATAGTTCATGCTGAGGTGGAAACAGCGCAAGCTTCAAGTCAGACAGATGTAGGATCAGGTCAGATCCTAGACTTAATGCTCCAAACCTCTTTTTCTTTACTATAAAGTCATTGCAAGGTTCAAATGAGATAGTGTAATGTTGCCAGCTCAGGGCAGGCACGGAGCAGGACCACTAAGGGTGAATTTTTTTTCCCTGGAAAAGAACTCTCTGCATTAACTCCTGTTATATTATTTTCTGGGCATCACAAAGGAATTTACCTTGCCGCAATATATGAACATACACCAAAGAGATTAATTTATGAACTGGAAGAAACAGAACAAAGGACTTCTTGCTTCTCTTTTATTAACTCTGAATGCCTCAGATTTACAATAGAAATTACAAGACTATAGTAGTTTTCCAGGGAATGTCAATGAAAAAACCGCACACCATCAATTCTGGAGATCAAAGAACTCAGTAGCCATTTAAATTTCCACTAAGAATATGTGATTGTGAACATTTATTGAGAACCTACTGTGAGCAGTATTAGGTGTCTTGTAGAACCGAACATAGAAGAGATGTTAATGTGCTTTAATAGCACTGGGTGAAATATTTCTATCAAGACTACTGAAGTGCTTCTAAGGGACTGTCTCAGAGATTGTTAGGCACACTTTAGAGGATGCTGTTAGGAAGCTTTTAGGGGAGTTGTGCAAATGCATAGTCAGCTTAAAGCTGTTAAACACATTAATTAAAGCCAATTATTCTTGTGTGGTGGCCATAGTTTTAATTGAAAATGACTCCACCACATCTGCTTCCTTCAGGCACAAATTTAGGCTTCATTTGAGAGAGTGTGTAGGAGATCAAGGATTTAAAAAAAAATCCTTAGGAATGGTAAGGAATTCAATTCCTGTGTAGTCCTCTAAAAATCACCTACCCATTTAGTGCTACAATTAATTCACCTGTGAAATAGAAACAGTAACAATGCAAACAAGAATTATTTTTCTGGAACTTCTAATCGAAGTTCTCCAAAATTGAAGTGGGCTGAAAATGGCTTTGGAAATTATAACGCAGTGTAATGACTGAGGAAGCTCAATTTCATTAGAAGGCTAAGTATAGATTGAACCAGTGCTTGTTCCTGTTTCCCTGAAGTTGTTCCTGCTTACACCAGGAAGATAACACTTTGGTAGCCAGTGCGAGTAATACCAGCTTTGAATTGAATTTGTCTAGTCTTCCATACTGAGTTATTTTCAGCCATTCAGAAAAATATACAAATGTCACACTTCTAATGATGCAAAACCAGTTTGCACTATTGGAACAATTTTAATTTATTTTCAAATAATTGCAACTAAACAACTGCTGCTTTCTAAGTATTAACTAGGTTGACATAAGCGATGACTTTAAGATACACTTTAGTTTTTAAATTAAAAATATCTTTTAACATCTTTATTGCTTTACAATGGTGTGTTAGTTTCTGCTTTATAACAAAGTGAATCAGCTATACATATACATATATCCCCATATCTCCTCCCTCTTGTGTCTCCCTCCCACCCTCCCTATCCCACCCCTCTAGGTGATCACAAAGCACTGAGCTGATCTCCCTGTGCTGTGTGGCTGCTTCCCACTAGCTATAAGATACACTTTAAAAGTGCGGCAGTAATTAAGTTACACATATAATTTGGTATGTCCTCATCAACAGCTAGGTGAAAAACCAGAACACAAAATTGAAATCAAAACATGATCTTAATTATGCAAAGATATTTATATACTTCACATTTTCTTCATGTATGTATGCAATAGAAAAATATTGGAAGTAGACATGGCAAATGTTAGCAGTGGTCATCTCTAGGTGATGAGATTACTGGTGTTCTTCTGTTTTCTTCTTTGTATTTTCAATGCTTTCTGGGTTCCAGTTAAAATCTATGAGTCTGATAGTAGTAGAGAAAAGCCATTAAAATTGTGCTTAGATGTACTTTGCACAGGGCCAGGGGCATAGAACAGTAAATGCTGAGTGAATGAATGGGTCGATCAGGAAAGCTAACGAGCTTTACCAATTCTCTGGCAGCTTTGTCCATCTTTCTTGTAGGATGAGAGTAAAATGTCACATCATGAAGGTTTTGTTACAAAATAAATGATGACGTGTTATAAATCACTACCATATATTATAAGCATGGACTAATCAAGTCCATTTTGTGAAGAGACGGCCCTAATTGCTTTTTTTTTTTTGCCGTACACGGGCCTCTCACTGCCGAGGCCTCTCCCGTTGTGGAGCACAGGCTCCGGACGCGCAGGCTCAGCGGCCATGGCTCACGGGCCCAGCTGCTCCGCAGCATGTGGGATCTTCCCGGACCGGGGCACGAACCCGTGTCCCCTGCATCGGCAGGCGGACTCTCAACCACTGCGCCACCAGGGAAGCCCCCTAATTGCTTTTAATTTCACGCTTTCCCTTACCGTACTTGCTAATTCTTAAATTTGTAATATCCAGTGTTCTCTCAGTCACTAGCATAAATTGGCGATGTTCTACTGTAGGCAAATCAGTTGGCTGAAAAAGTCAGTTATGTGGAAAATACTGTAAATAACCTTTTTCAACTCAATTAAACAATTTTGGCGTGATACCCCAGGATTTAAGGAACAAGTAATTCACTACGGCAGTTAAAAACCTCTGGGTCCAATCCAGAAAACCTTATACAGACAAAATTCTCACTTTCGTCAGCACTAATCTTATATTCCCAAGGGTATCAGGATAAGGCTAGAGATGAAATCCTATGTGGACAAAAGAAGAGGATGTGAGCTAACACTTACTGAATGCTGCACGCACTATCATTATTCTTAGTTTCCAAAGTAAAAATGGTGTTGGACATACACACTACTATATATAAAATAGGTAACCAACAAGGACCTGCTGTATAGCACAGGGAACTAAGTATTCTGTAATAACCTACAAGGGAAAAGAATCTGAAAAGGTATATATGTGTTTGTGTGTGTGTGTGTGTGTGTGTGTGTGTGTGTGTGTGTGTGTGTGTATCAGTGGTTTTCAATGGGCAGTAGTCCCCTCTGTGGGATATTTGACAATGTCTGGAGGCATTTTTGGTTGTCACGTGTGTGTGGGTTGCTACTGGCATCTAGTGGGTAAAGGCCAGGGATGCTGCTAAACATCCTACAATGCGCAGTACAGTTCCTCACAACAAGAATTATCTGGCCCCAAATGTCAATCATGCTGAGAGTGAGAAACCCTGATGTGGATCAGTGGTTCTCAGAATGTGGTCCCCAGACCAGCAGTATCAGCATTAGCTGGGAACTTGTCAGACACGTACACTCTCAAAGCCTCACCTTGGGCCTCCTGTTCAGAGGGGGCCCAGCAGCTGTACTTTAACAAACACTCCGGGGGATTCTGATACATGCTAATGTTCAAGAGCCACTGAAATGGATATTTCCATCTTCTTCTTTTTCAGCCACTTTAAAAAATGTGCTTTAAAAAATTCTTGCTTTCTGTTCAACCTTTGTCTTTGACCAGTAGCTAAAGTCTGAAATCAAGACCCTTCACAGACTCCAATTTCTTCTACCCTCAAGAACCTTCTTGTCTGGTGGCCTCTCTCTAGTTCTCTGTCCCAAAGAAACCCCCTTCCCAGGAGCAAGCTTCTCTTCTCTTGCATTGTTCTAAAATACAACAGCCAGTCCTGTGCTTTGGTCTCGCACAACTAGTCCACCACACAGCTTGTCTAAAGCTAGAGCTTTGTCCTCCAGTGAGTCAGTGCTAGTAAGTGGAGGTTTCACGCAGTTGCTCAACATGTGGCATCAAAGGGCTTTTGAGGTTAGCACTCTGGGTCTTCTTTAGTTTTGAACCTGTTACACCCACTTTTTCAGGAGTTTGGGGCGGTATCCCTGTTCCCAGTCTGTCTCCTCACACCCGCCAAATCATTTACACTTGGGGTTTCGCTCAAAACTAAAATCCACCCTGTAAAATGACTCACAGTGCACATCTCAGATGATGGGGAGTTAACATAGGCTTCTTCATGTATGAACAAGTGCACCACCCTTTCTTCCTGCCTGTAGTACAAGAAATGGAACTTCCAAAATTGTGAGACCAGGAGCTGAATTTTATAACTTATACCTTTTGGTAACTTGAGAAGGACCTTTAGTCCTTAAGAAGTACTAGTTAGGAAGGCATTTGATTTGCCAATCTGTCCTTTCTCCATCATGCATTTAAACTCTTATTTCAGTGAAGGAAAAAAACAGGTTTTGAATAAGCTTTTATGATGGAGTGGAGAAATGCAAATCTTATAATTAAGAACTCAGTCTTCATTATGAGCCTACAAATCATACAATAAAATAAATTTGGCAGACATGGCCAAATGTTCTTACTCGATTAATTTGGAAATATATTCATCTGTTGTGGGCTGCTATTGAAGCTGACAGTTTTGCTTTTCTTCATCTCTATTAAGGTTTCTGGCAAGTGGTGCTGCCAAAGGCAGTGAGAACCTGAACAGGGCAATTGTCGCAAATGTGGAGGAGAGGTGGACCATGTCACCACCTGGAGTTTTCTTCCTGAATCACCCCCTTCATTTCCATGAGTGGTGGAGACTTCTACCGATCATAAGGCTTTTCGACCAGGTGATGGCCACAGAGCCACAATGAAGGAAGCATTAACATACATCCCACATTGAAGATAAACTTGTGTTCCGACCTGCCACCTTGTCTCCTCACATCTCATTCAGTGTCATTCTTCTAGAATGGAGCGGTAGTCATGCTCTTCATGGCCCTAGACTCCTTTCTTTTTCTTGGTGTCCATAAAGGAGGGGTTGGGATCTGAATTTATTCTGTCAGCTTTTATCTAGTTTATTGACATAAATTTGCCTACTTTTTAAGTAGGCAGGTTTTTTTCCCCTTAAAAATAGCCCCAGTGTGGCTTCTTATGCTTTGAGGTAGCAGAACCTGTTTCTGCTCTTTAAAAAATAGTGAGGTTGCTGGGTTTCTTAAAGATGATCAATAAAATACACGCAGACAGATTCCTTCATAACAGTGATCACCCATCGGAACATTTAGGGATGACACTAATCTAGCAGCCTTGTTTTGTGAGTGTGTTTGCAAGGAGAAAGCAGTTTTTAATTCCCTAAATCTGTGCTTTGGGGGGAGGGGTTAGTGTGGGTGGTGATAGTCCTTGTTGAGGGGGTGTGTGTGTCCCTGACTGCAGTAGACAGTCTGGGGGATGGCATGGACTCAAGGAAGGAATAGGTGTTTCAGAGTAAGAAACAGTGAGTTGCTGGGGTGAAATCCTTCAGGCATTTATCAAATGCTTTCTAGGTCAGGCTTCCCTTTTTGGAACCCCTGCCTTAAACACTTTTTTGTCCTTAGCCATCAGTCATTTCTCAATGCCACTGCTAATTCCTTTCCAAACAGACCCTTTCCAGAAGAGTTGCCTATCTGTACTCTGCCACTATCATGCTTATCAGAGAATTCAAGGTTCTGTTTCATGAGCACCGGTAAATATAAGATACATTAATGTACCCGCATAAAATTTAGTTTCCACTCCTAAAACCTCTAGAAAGAAATAGAAGGGATATGGGGCACATCTCTTGCTCTGTTAATATGATTTTACACCATGCCTGCCACATTGCTGGAATGCAATAGTTTGTATCTTGAATGAATGAGTATGCAAGCAAAGATGAATTTGACTCCATTAGAAAAGCTAATATGGTTACCAAGAACCAATAGAAACAAGGGGTGCTCTTACTGGTCACTTAAACCATTCCTTTCTCTTGAAATGAAATTGTACATAATTTACTTCAGGTACAATATGAAAGAGAATTTTACAGTTGCCTTGTTCAACTGAGTTATCCATCCCAAACAGGACAACTTTGCCTAAACTAATGTAGTGACTCTGCTCCCCAACAATAGGCTCGAGCTTGTTCTACTTCTAGACTGTTGCTTAAGGATACAGAGGGGCAGTTACCCAGGTTAGACGAGAATACTGATGGTAGGCAGATTTCAACTCAGTATCTTGGGGGGAAAATAGGAGAGTAAGAGCCACATCTGACAGCCAAGAGAGCTGATATAGGTAGGGATAAATGTTACCCGACCTTCTAAATCCTGCATTGCTCCCTTCATATCTTTCTTCTGGAGAGTTTCTCTCCCCTTTGATGGGTCCCTTCATCATTGTTTTCAAAGTTAAACACCTTCCATTCTTTTCTAGTAGTTGGTAGATGTTTAGATTGTCTAACCTTCTAAACTGACTGACCTATTCCCTTATTAGCTGGGTACCTTGAAGAGCTTGATAAATAGATGGCTTGGCAAAATACGAGATTTGGGGTTTTTAAAAGGTCCCCGCCAGGTCAATTTATCAGGTCAACTTCACCTGCTTATCTTGCTGAACATCATGCTTATTGCCATCGCAGAGGGAGAGGTGCTAGCACGTACTGCTTAAATTCACACTCAGTTTGCTTGAGTTTCAATCCTCCTTCCATCACTTTCTAGCTGTGTGACCTTAGGCAGGTTACTTAACTCTTCTGTGCATCAGTTTCTCCATTTGTAAAATGGGGTTAATAATACTATATTTAAAATGGATAACCAACAAGGACCTACTGTATAGCACAGGGAACTCTGCTCAATGTTATGTGGCAGCCAGGATGGGAGGGGAGTTTGGGGGAGAATGGATACATGTATATGTATGGCTGAGTCCCTTTGCTGTGCACCTGAAACTATGACAATATTGTTAATCAGCTATTCTCCAGTGTAAAATAAAAAGTTAAGAAATATAGCTCTATATCAAAAAAACAAGCAGCCCAATCCAGAAATGGGCAGAAGACCTAAATAGACATTTCTCCAAAGAAGACATACAGACTGCCAACAAACACATGAAAGAATGCTCAACATCATTAATCATTAGAGAAATGCAAATCAAAACTACAATGAGATAGCATCTCACACTGGTCAGAATGGCCATCATCAAAAAATCTACAAACAGTAAATGCTGGAGAGGGTGTAGAGAAAAGGGAACCCTCTTGCACTGTTGGTGGGAATGTAAATTGATAGAGCCGCTATGGAGAACAGTATGGAGGTTCCTTAAAAAACTAAAAATAGAACTACCTTACGACCCAGCAATCCCACTACTGGGCATATACCCTGAGAAAACCATAATTCAAAAAGAGTCATGTACCAAGATGTTCATTGCAGCTCTATTTACAATAGCCAGGACATGAAAGCAACCTAAGTGTCATCATCGGATGAATGGATAAAGAAGATGTGGCACATATATACAATGGAATATTACTCAGCCATAAAAAGAAACGAAATTGAGCTATTTGTAGTGAGGTGGATGGACCTAGAGTCTGTCATACAGAGTGAAGTAAGTCAGAAAGAGAAAAACAAATACCGTATGCTAACACATATATATGGAATCTAAGAAAAAAAATGTCATGAAGAACCTAGGGGCAAGACGGGAATAAAGACACAGACCTACTAGAGAATTGACTTGAGGATATGGGGAGGGGGAAGGGTGAGCTGTGACAAAGCGAGAGAGAGGCATGGACATATATACACTACCAAACGTAAAGTAGATAGCTAGTGGGAAGCAGCCGCATAGCACAGGGAGATCAGCTCAGTGCTTTGTGATCACCTAGAGGGGTGGGATAGGGAGGGTGGGAAGCAGGGAGACACAAGAGGGAGGAGATATGGGAACATATGTATATGTATAACTGATTCACTTTGTTATAAAGCAGAAACTAACACACCATTGTAAAGCAATTATACTCCAATAAAGACGTTAAAAAATAATAATAATAATTGGGGACTTCCCTGGTGGTACAGTGATTGAGAATCTGCCCACTAATGCAGGGGATATGGGTTCGATCCCTATCCCGGGAGGATCCCACATGCCACAAAGCAACTGAGCCCGTGTGCCACAACTACTGAGCCTGTGCTCTACAGCCTGCAAGCCACAACTACTGAGCCCACATGCCACAACTACTGAAGCCTGTGCGCCTAGATCCTGTGCTCTGCAACAAGAGAAGCCACCGCACCACAAAAAAGAGTACCCCTGCTCGCTGCAACTAGAGAAAGCCCGTGTGCAGCAACGAAGAACCAATGCAGCCAAAAAAAAAAATAGTACCAGTATCAGCATATAATTGTACTAAATGGGTCGATATGTGTAACACTCTTAAAACAGTCCCTGGCATATAGTAAGCACTTGGAAAATGTTTTTATTGTCCTTTTTGTCTGTCTCCCTGTAGGATTAAGATGGTTCCCAAACAGAGAAAGACGTGGCTTCTTGTGGCAGCCATGGCTACCTCTCCATAGCATTATAGATTCTAACAGGGAAGGAGAGAAGCAGGGCTTAAAGACACTTCCCTGGAGGGAACTGTGAGGGAAGGAAACTTTAATTGACATAGTTTGCTTCTTTTTTTTCCCATTTTTATATTGATGGCTAGCATATTTCTAGGGAAATTAAACATTTTTTATCAGTACAATATGGGTACCTTTATTCTACCTAATCCATTTTTAGGAATGGGTGACAGTAAGATAATGCCTGACAGGTGGAGATTTATTTTTCTCATGACACGAGAAGTCTAGAGTATTGATTAATTGCTCAGTGGCTGAGGGTTTTTATGGTTGTGACTCTAATTCTTGTGGCCTTGTCTTCATATTTGTTACTTTACTGTCTGTCCCCTCCCACCTGAGAAAACCAAAGCTTTCCCAGAACTGCCTCCATCCCCACCCTACCTAATATCCAGGAACTTTCTACTAAGGTCTCATTGGCTAGAAACAGGGCACCCCACAAGCTCTAACTGCAAAGGAGGCTGGGAGAGTGGGGACAGGGTTGTCAGAATAGGTCTAAACAGATCATGATTTCACTGCTTGGAATTAGACACTGACTCTGTGCATTCTCAGAAGTCTGTTTGCAAAGAAAGCGGGGGGCAAAGATGGGCAGTGGCCGGGCCGTTAGCAAAATGTCTTCTAAATCAGCATCCATTTTACTGTTCTTGCCTGTCTCAGTGGTAAGCACTTTTATTTGAAATAGCTTAATTATTGATCAAGACAAATTTATAAGTAGGTATCTCATCTTGTAGTTGAGAAAAATGAGGAAGCTAGTAGGTGATGGGGACATGGTTCCAACTCAGGCCCTCTGATGTCATGCTGGTGCCCTCACCCACTTTTCCATAGTGATTATATTAGAGCTAGAGACAAAGTGATTACCTGGCACCTCCTGAGAAAATGAAACATGATTTGTCAGACTTATTACTAGAGAGAAGACTCCAGAGTTTTCTCCATGCGAGTCCTGAGCTGAGAGTTTCTTGTCACAGCAAGTGACCCAGAATTTCCACGAAGCACAGTCTCTCTTCTGAGCCCCGAGACACTTTCATCTCTGTACCCATTTCAGGAATTCTATCTTGATCTTTTGTATCCTTCTGCCTGGGATCTCCTTTTTCTGTCAAATTATGGGCAAGTCCCAGGAAAGTATAACTCCTATAGTGTGGGTGACCCTGGCCATTTCTTGATTTGTGTCAATTACCCTTCTGTAATGAAATCTTTTCAAGAAACACACACAGTAAGTGTGCCTCCTTTCAGTGTTGGGGGGAGTTCACAGTTCACCCAGGATGCTGTTGCATATTTTCCACTCGGATGACACTTACACCTGGTTTGAGGCCCGTCAGCTCTGGCCTGTGTGTCTAGCTGCACAACGGCAGAGGGTGTTGGTACTGTGCTCGCGTGTAAAGGGGGTTTAGCAGGACTCTCACAGAGGAAATCTAGAAGCCTCTTGTTTAGACTAGAGAAATGCTAGGGCATTCATTTTTTTACCTCTGCTTTTTGGCTGTGACGGACCTGGGTACACTGTGGTTAGCACAGTAAAATGCGATGCTCTCACACCTGTCCATTGGTATTGGGGAAGAAGACACTCTTCCCCTTTAATCCCCCCAATATCAACACATACTCTTAGCACTGGTCCTTCTCCTTTCCAACCTCCAACACAGAAATGAAAAGACATTCCGTGTATCTGACACATCACTAGCATTTCAGTGTAAGTGTTATCTGGTCTCCTCATAACCTTTCAGAATCTGAGACAGGTTTGGAGACCTTAGCACCACCCTCTAGAGCAGAGGTCAGCAAACTTTTTCTATAAAGGGCCAGATGGTCAATATTTTAGATTTTGCCGGTCATATGACTTGTCAAAAATACTCAATGCCATCTATAATATGTAAGTAAATGAGTATGGCTATGTTCCAATAAAACTTTATTTGTGGACTCTGAAATTTGAATGCCACATAATTTTCACACCCTAGAATCTTCTTTTATTTTTTCCAACTATTTAAAAATGAAAAAAACCTCCTTATCTCATGGATTGTCAAAAAAAATTGGACTATGGGCTGTAGTTTCTTGAGCCCTGCTTTAAAGCACCTCTGTTTAATAGAATATTCTGTAATGATGGAAATGCTGTGTAACATCAAACACTTGAAATATGGCTAATACAACCGAGGAGCTGAATTTTTAATTCTAATTCATTGAAATTGAAATCTGATTTTAAAGAGCCACCTGTGACTAGTAGCTATTGTATTGGACAGTCCAGAGCTCTGCTGTTTATCTGAACAAGATTCAAAATTTCCAGTTTTTGTGTCTTTTAGATTAGAATTTTAACTTCCTGGAAGAAAATGTCTGGCCTAGTTAGGGCAAAATCACATAATGTAATAGACACTTGGCTTCTAGGAGTTCCCCTGTTGGTTGGGGTCAAGAGGGGGTGGTTCCTGCAGAAGAGAGCCTGAATATACAACACAACATGGGTTTGCTACAATTTCCTGAAGTCTTGCATTTCAAAAAGAGGTCTCTAATGGAAAGGAAAGGAATGATTTCAGAATGACACACTGTTGGTAGAATCAGCGCAGGAGAGAGATTTTGTGGCCGTACCTCATAATTCATACTGCAATGTTGACTTGTGTAACCCCAGGCCTGTTAGAAAATATAACTTATCATTTTAAAAGATGCTATTTGTGTAGTTGGTCAACAAGCACTATAAAGCATCTGCTATGTTCTAGGCACAGTGCTAGGTGCCCTTCACAAACGGTTTCAGATTTATTCTTCATCTTATGAACGTTCTCACACAAAATGCTGTTTTACGAAGAATTAAAATGAAATTAAATGACCTTATCATGAAAATACTATGGATTATTCTGTTACAGAGGGCATTTCAAAACTATATTATGAAAAAGTTAAGACTTGAGCCTTATGTCAACGTCTGAAACTCTGAAAAAGTTTATTAACATTCAGAGCTTTGTCTTTACAAATTAATGGCATGTTTACCAACTTAAGCTGCTGGTCATTCTTACCTGCTATTGGGAACCCCTTACCATCTCTGGAATGTCCTTATTTGTGTATGATGGGTGTGTGGAGATGGGGATACTAATTCTGAGTGAGAAATCGGGTAAGGCACCACTGACATTTCATTTAAGACTTAAGTGGTAGGAAGGTGCAAGTTAGGAAGGTTTGGGAGTAGAGATTTCTAGGAACAGCAATTGTAGAAGCTCTAAAGCAGGAATGAGCTTTCTTTGTTAAAGGAAAGGAAGGTGGCCAGAGGGGCTTGGAGTATAATGTAGCAGGAGGACACTGAGAGGTGAATTCTGAGGATGGGCAATGGTCAGATCATGACACAAGGCATGTTAAGCACAGACCCAGGAAGGGACCTCATATTAGCATACAGTAGACATAAGAGACATCACTGACTTTGAAGACTCAAGACTGTTAGTTTATGGCTGAGTTGAAGGTGAGGGATCAGCCTTCATGAATGGACATGCATCCAACTGAAATAGAAAATAGGTTTATAGAATCATGTCCCCAGTTTCCTTTAAGGTATCGCAGACCAAGTAGTTCAGAATGAAATGTCTCATACGGAATGCAGCAGAGGGATCTGGCTGTCCAGAAACCTCTGGCTATGTGTGAATTGGAATGCTGGTAAATTGAAGGACTCAGATGACCAAGAGATACTAGCATATCAAATCAAAGAAGATGTAGAGCTAGGATATCTGACACAATTTGCTCTGAACAGAAATTAACAAAAATGCTAAAGAACTAGAAAGTAAAACAACAAACAAATCAAAACAAATGTACAAACCTATGAACTCTCTAGAGCCCCAAAGAAGCTGAATATGCCACTTAGTCTGTAGTCTGGTTGCTGGAGCCTGGCACAGCAAACCAAGGGTTTGAATCAGAATTGGTAGAGGTGACATGACCACAGTGTTTTAAATTTCTGTGAATGAAAGAAAAAATAGGATTCCATGATAGAGATAATTCACTTATTTCATTATTAATGTTTGGAAATATACCTATGAACAAGGAATTTACAAGGTAGTGTTTTCCATGGAGGACATTGAAACCATTTTGAACACATTCATTTGTGGTGGTAAAGTGGGGATGACAATTATTACTGAAAAGGCAGGCATACGTGACTATGGAGACAGAATGTGACTCTAAAGAACCTGTTCAAATCCATCAACCCTGTCGTACAGGCCACGGGTTTGAGGTTTCTGCCCAGTTTTTGAACACTGGCACAAAGGTGGTGTGATGTCACCATCAGATGTAACTTACTCAGTTCATTATGGGTATCAAAGTTATTAGAAATCACACTTTAGAGAATACAGACTCGGTGTTACAAAAAATGTTTTTTAATTTATGAAGATGCAAAATTTTTATTGCTAACAATAACAGTGGCTTAATAGTATGTAATACAGAAAAGTACTATAATCCCCAGAAAATTTTATCAAGATTTTAAGGCCTTTTTATGGTTATTTGAGGAAAGATAAGGCAACAATGCATATTTTCCAAGAACTTTAAATATAAAGCTTAAGAATTCCCAAGTTTTAAGTTGTTAAGGAGGTCAGTTAGATATTTTGTGTAGCTGATTCATCCCAACCATTCTACTTTACTTTTAACCATTGAAGAAGCTTCTTGATGACATGAGATGAGCATAAAAGTGGTAAAGGAAGGGGTTGCAAAGGCAGTGAATGTGGACTTGTAGTGTGGGTATGGGGAGATGTGATCCATTTTCCAGACTCCACTGTATCTTTCTGTTTCAAAGATATAATTGGAAATTAAAAAATAAGCCACTATACTTAACTCAAGCACAAATGATAACTGTGGCCCAGGGATAAGATGTGATTTTTATTGTATAAATATTAACTATCATTTTCTTTCTAGCGAGGCTATTTCACTGTACCTGCTGAGCTGTATAATTTCTTGTAAGTTTCAAAATAAAACAAAAAATAAAACAAAAAACCCCAAAAAACCCACTTCAGTTCTGCTTCTTCTAATTAAATTATATCTTATATTACATCTTTGCAGCTGAGTAATCACCAGCCAGTGCCTTCGGCCCTAGACGGTGTAGCTTAAGAGGACCATTTCTCCTGGCATTGCGATATTGATCAGCCTTGCTGCCTCCCATCAGATACACTTGGCCTTTTCTGGTAAGCCCAGTTCTCATATATCTCTGAGTCCCAAACGCAAGCCAGGGATGAAAAGTCATTTTTCTGCAGTATGACAGAATGAAGCCCTACATAGAAATACCTACTCTAACTTCTTTTAAAAAGTGCTTACTTGACTGTAAAATAACTCAATTTTAGAAAATGCTCTTTTCCTATTTCCACAATCTTAGGCGCTTTCTTTTAGCACCATGCACATAATAGCAGAAGTAAAGTATGAACGGTGAAAATACCACCTGAGAAATGAATTATGGTTAAAATAATTGTTGAAGGAGAGCGAAGGTGATTTGAAGCCCACGCAGTTCTAACCCTCTGCTTCCCCCTAAAGGAGGATTCTGCCAGGAACACCATATGATATAATCAGGGGGGAGGGAGGCTTTCCAAAGACCGCACTTATATTCTGGTAACCAGGTCATGTCCTATCCTATTCCTGTAATCTTTTTTGACAAACAAGAACAAGTTTTCTTCACCTTTTGGACATCAGAGAAATCTGATGCCCCCAATATTGACTTTTTAATGTAATTGCAATCTTATTTGATGGAATTTTGAACAAATAGGAGTAACAGTCCTGGATGTCAATTCGAATATATGCCCATTAAAAGACTTGGTGATGCAAATACACGTACACACGTACAAATACTCTTTTGGAATGGAATGAAGTGATTCTGATGGTTTTAGATTCTTCTTTAGAAAGATCATCAATTATTTAAGTTTTGAATGCAGCCCTCCAGGGGAGAATGTAATCTATAAGTGGCTGAGATTTTCAATTATACCTAGTCATTTGTCAAATGTTCACTTCACTTAGCATGAATGTTTATTGATAATTTTTATAGTCTCTAGGTTACGATGTCTGATCTTTTTGATCACTTTTTTCTTTTAATATTTATACCTTCAGATATAATTAGTGATTGCTCATCAATTTAAAAAGCTACTTAATAGCCTTTAAATATGCATTTGTAAATGTCCTTGGCTGGTTTGAATGTCTTTGTGTGTGTGTGTGTGTGTGTGTGTGTGTGTGTGTGTGTGTGTGAAGTTCTTCCTAAATAGCCACAATACAAGAATAAAGCATTTAAGACTGGCTTAAATATACAAACTGTTCAGTTCAAACCTATGTAAATTATCTTGGGTTCAATTATGTTATTCCATCTGTTTTTATCATCTGTTGTTACAATACTTTATCATTTCTACATGGTATTAAAATGTAAATGAATCGAGAGGAAACACATCTGTGGACGGTTAGTTAATAAAACTACATTCGGCAAGTGAGCTGTCATAATAATTAATTAAATTTCACTGCCCATATACGCTTGTAATTGTATATTTAGTGTTTATTTGCATAATCACATAATGGGATCTATATGATTCATGCTTTGTTGAGCATAATCTGTATACACAAATTACCACTTCCAAACGAGTTGCTGAATTTTATTTTATTTATTTTTATACAGCAGGTTCTTATTAGTTATCTATTTTATCCATATTAGTGTGTATATGTCAATCCCAATCTCTCAGTTCATCCCACCACCCACCCCTCCCCCCTGCTTTCCCCTCTTGGTGTCCATACATTTGTTCTCTACATCTGTGTCTCTATTTCTGCCTTGCAAACTGGTTCATCTGTACCATTTTTCTAGGTTCTACATATATGCGTTAATATACAATATTTGTTGTTCTCTTTCTGACTTACTCTGTATGACAGTAGGTTACATATTCTTAAAGTTCAGCAAAGTAACAGACTGAAAAGACAATTCAGGTTACAGACAAGTCCTGGCTTTGTTCTTTGAAATCCTGCTTTTAAAAGTGCACTGGTATTGTATTTAGTAGTTTTTGATCAGGGAAAGATTTGCTCTTTTGAAGAGGTGGTGTGAACAGGTTAGATTAGGTATTGTTCTGAGCCAGGTTATATTTTAGGACCCCACATATAAGAATTTTTGATTCACTAATATTCCAGTTAGTCTAATCCCACAAATAATTGATTTAATTTTTCAAAATGGAGCCTAGATAGTTGTTTTAGGACCATATCCTGGGGCAAAATTGTGCATACTGGCCTTAAACTCTTAGATGTATACAATTTACAACATTTGCTGAAGGTGACAGGGGACACTTTTCAGGAGTGACATACTGTAAACAGCAGGCTCTAGACACAATCTGTTTCGAGCAATGACCACCTCTACCTCCTCAAAACCCAGTCCTCTCCAGTTGCCCTGTGTTGAGCTGATCAAAATAACGCACAGCAAGTTTTGAGTGACAAAGGCTTAACCTCTCAGGTTTATCTGCGTAATGAAAATGAAGCTTTTAATTAATTAGATTTTAAAGATGTCAGTCTGCTCTAACCACTCCCATGCCTGCTACCATTTCCTGCCCCCCTCAGTGCATCAAGTTCAACTTTAAAGTTCTCAGTGCATTTAGCATTGCCTGTCAGGTCCTTCATCATCTGATCATCTTGGCTTTCCTCTTCCGCCTTCCTCATCTCTCACAGTTGTCCGTCTATGACTTAAGAACTGAATTGCCAAGAAACCTCAGGTGAGCACAGGTTGAGTATTATTTTTTTTAAAATTGAGAAAATGGTGTCAGAGACTAGACTGTTTCAGTCTCACAATTATATTCTTCCCTGTGCTAATGCCAGATTAAGGAGTAGGTCAGTTGGGTGGCTGTTCCAGGTACCAGTCACTTGAAAATGCTGAAATGTGATTGGAACAAATGAGAAATATGGAACCAGTTAACTCATGTATCTAAGTGCAATACCTTTAATAACCGGACAAAATTAAAAAGTGCCCCTTATTCTGCCGAAGGAGATTGTGCCCTTGAGTGAAAATAAAAACGCAGCACATCACAGGTGCTCCGCACTGGTTTATCTACTGAGCACTCTTCCAATGGGCAGAGCAGATTCAAGCTGCAAGTTGAAGAGCTAGGGCAGGCCACCAACCCAGAGAACAACCAGAGGCACAGTTAACTGAAATTCCAAAGGAAATCAAACATTACTAATCATTAAGAATGAGTGGGTTTGTTTTGGTATTTACATTTTAAACTCTTTTTGGAAAATATATGCTCCCTCCTTAAAAAAAAAAATTCTTCTCAAAAATTTAAGAAAAACCTGCACGTAGAACAAAATCTATAGAAAAGATGGAAATACTTTGTTGCCCTGGAAATAAAAGAACATAAACATTTTAAACATATTTTGAAAAAGCCTAATTGGGAAAAAACCCTCTATAATTCATGACATTTTCAAATAAGTTAAAATGCGATATCACATCAGTGCATTTAACAATTGCTTATTTTGAACATAAGGAAGAGACGTGATTTTGATTAAAATAACATGTTTCTCCCTGTCTCTGCAAAACATTGAACCCTCAGTTTCCTTCTGTGTCTCCTTGTCAGCAGGAACAACTCCTCCTCTCCTACGTAGCCTTCTCTCTTTTTAAAACTTTTAATTCTGAATTAATTTCAGACTTACAAAAACTTGCAAAAATAGTACAAAGAGTTCCTCATACACTTCAGCCAGCTTCTCTGTGAATAATGCTTCTGACAGTACACCATTGGTAGACTCATGGATGACTTACTCAGCCTAAAGTGATCCCACACAAGAGCATATCTGACAGAGGAAATCGTTTCACAGCACAAGTGAGCCTGTGGGCCACGGAATCCTCTAGTTATAATTTACCCTGTAACCCAGAAAAAGTTGGCTTCATAGAACAATGGAATGGCCTACTGAAAACTCATTATGGCTCCAGCTGGGATATGATGCCCTGCAAATTGGTGATGCTGTCCTACAAGATGCCACACATGCTTTGAATTGGCAGCTAATATAGAATGTTCTTTCTCCCATAGCCGAATCCAAGGGGTAGGAGTAGGAGTGATTCCTCTCACTGTTATATCTAATAATTCCTCCCTTCCCCACAACTCTGGTCTCTAATGACTTTTGATTTCATTCCCACAACCTTGATTTTAGATGTTTCAGAAGTTTTTGTTACTAGGGGAGAAGGCTTCACTAGGGGTATGGAGGGGTGGCATAAAGATGGTTTCTGTGTGTTGAATTGGAGTTGAAGTTACCACTTGGCCACATTGGGCTCTTCATGTCACTGAACCAGTAGATGGAAAAAGAGGTTACTAGCCTCTTTTAGTCTAGTCTCAGCTAGTCTTAGTCTACTAGCTGAGAAGACTGATTCCAGTTGACAAGGGAAAGTTGGATTGCTCTTGCAATGGAGATGCCTGGGACCCAGAGTATTCACTGGGCACTTAGGACTTTCAGATAGAATAAAAAAAGTTAATGTGAGACCAGAACAATCCAGTAAAGGCTGGACCACTGAAGGCTGAGCTTCTTCAGAGAAGAATCTGTAGGTCACTCCGCCAGGCAGAGAATCTCTACCGCCAAGGTGTTGGCTAAGGGCTAAGGGCAAAGGGAACATGGAATGGATGGTAGAAGAAGGATGTGTTAAAATAGTAACAATCACTCATGATCAGTTACTAGAAGGAAGACCAGAAAAGATATGCATATTTTATATATGTGTGTGTATATTCACATGTATAATGAATACGAGTTCTGTGTGTATTGAGAAAGAAGAAAAGCAGCCTCCATCATCTGGTAACTGGTCTGCTGCTCATAGCTAGCCCAAATTATTCTCCTGTTGGATATAAACAGTTTCACAGAACATCAATATCAGACAAGGTCAGTCTGAGACCACAACGAAGTGAGACAAAAGCAAGGCCACTGAGCCAGCCACAAACAACCAAACATCCTCTTCTCCCAGATAATAAGAGTGACTGCTGCTTCTTTTTCGGTTTCAGATTTATCCTCGTTCTAGTTTACCCCCATTATAGATAAGGTTTTTTGAGTCACCCCATCATAGACGGCTTTCTGATAGCACTCAATCTAAGGGGAACCCCCACTTCCTCAGAGCATCCTCAAATCACCCAGCTAAAGCCCGAGTCCTACCCTGTAACAGGTTATCTTTCACACCACCTTACCAAGTCAACTCTTGGTTCCCATGGCATGTGTTCTCCCTCGATGCAGTAGGTATTAAACCCAACTTGTTCAACTCGTTCAACTGATGGCCTTTGGTTGAAGGACACTGACAATATTAACCACTCATTTCTCTTTTCTACTTTTCCCTTGCTCTACTATTTCATATAAGAAGTGTGCTCCTTAATTTCATAAGTAGTTTTTAGGTTACAGAATACCCTGGTAGGATTTTGAGTGAGTTAGATGAGAAATTCACACAGATGGGACATTCTCTCCCTTTTTGAAGGAGAAGGTGAGAGAGTATGTTAGTTTGTACGAAGGATCTTTGCATCACGATAGGCAGATACAAGTAGTTCCTGTTGTATGAAGGGTAGAGAGTGAAGATGGATGCTGAGGAGCAAACAGGATAAACTGTGTAAACATCTGGTGCTTTACTCTCAGATGGAGCCCCTTTCTTCCTCTACACTGCTCTGTTTCAGGGGGGCCTGATCGCTATAACCCACACTGCCCAGGCTCCCTTTCCCACTGGCTTCTGGTTGGGCTTGGCTGAAGGGAGGGCTGCCAGGACATTGGCAAGCAGGAGTTTAGAAGAAGCTGGTGGTGCTTCTAGTGATGTTCAAGACAGTGGCTACATCTTTGTGGTCCTGGATCCAGTTATACACACTACTATATATAAAATAGATAACCAACAAGGACCTACTGTATAGCATAGGGAACTATACTCAATATTTGTAATAACCTATAATGTAAGAGAATGTAAAAAAAGAATACGTACATAAAATAAAGAATAAATATATATATAACTGAATCACTTTGCTGTATACCTGAAACTAACACAACATTGTACATCAAGTATATTTCAATAAAAATTCAAAAAAATGGTGTTAATACCTGTGGACATTCACATCCTAGTAAGGCCACCAATGACATTGCTTAAAAAAAAAAAAAAGAAAGAAAGCCACTCCCTCCTAGTCACTTCTACCTGGTTCCAGCTCATACACGGAGGCCTTCTCAACTTGTTTCTGATAACACCATCTACTCTATCTGCTCACTTGCCCTTAGATGGTAGCAATTTCCTACTGTTGTCATTTTCTGGTTACCTCATCTTTCCTTGTTTTCATCTCTTCTCACATCTCTGTAAGTAGTTATCTGTACTAAATTTCCTCTCTGTGGATACCTGGATTGAATTATGTTTTCCTCATCTTACCCAAAATGGTACACTCTGTAAGCTTAATTTATAGATTCCTTTGAAACATCTTTATAGAAAATAGATGATGAGTCTTGGCACTGGTTATTTTGATAAAATTACATTTTCCGAAATGGGACAGCTTAATTCTAAGAACCTCAAAGTGATTTTTGATAACCAAATCCTGTGCAAACACAAACCACAAAAAGTAGACACAAGCCCATCTGTTTCTCCACATTCTTGCTTTATTTTCCTTCGTTATATGCAGTTTCACTAACACTTGTAAATATATGAACCAATTAAGTGAAAACATTCTAAATAGTCATTTTCTAATTGTTTGAGATTATAAAATAGATATAACATGACAGGGGTAGGGGGGTTAAAATGAAGCATAAATCTTAATGATTCTTCTGTCCCCAGAAACTGGTAGAAGCATATGAATTTCTCTTTTTGATGCACATCTGCCCTGGCTTTAGCTAGAGTTATACACAAATCTAGCTGGAGAAGAGGATCTTAATTTTTTATTCTCTCAGTGGGTACCTGTCTGGATCTTCTTTCTCAAGGCTTAAACGATACTTGAAGGTGCTTTCAAGATCAGAATTGAGTAAGTCTCAAATGCTCGATATGTCTGTAGGAGACTTCTGGGGTAGGTCATCATCTTTGCAAATTGCCTCATACCTAAGCAAGGGGAAATAAAATCTAAGTGTAAAAAAATACAATTAACAAAACACTTGATGTCTCTAAACTTGGTACAATTTATCATTGGAGTTGTGTTGATTCATCTTTTTTGTTGGTATTTTTTCTTGGTTGCTACAATTATAGTCATATCTGGAAGTTTTTTTTAAACAATATTTAAATTGTGAAGAAATAATTCATTTTAGAATAAGAGTGTCAGTCATTGGTGGGCATTCTGCTTGGCTTTGGTAAAACCAAAACGCAGAGTTCTGCTTCCTCTGTGCTAGTTAACATGCTGCAGAGAGCTTGATATTTCCCACTGGCTCAGGGAAGAGTCCTTACCCATCTTTGGGACTCAGGGGAATTTTGTTTCTCTTTTGGTTTTTCACTATATATTCAGCAAATGGGCCCCTTGTGGCCTGAAGGAATTAATGCACCGCCTTAACTGTCCACATTACCTTTGGGGAGTGACTTAGAACTGTGGCAAATCTGGCTCCATGTCTTTGAAGAGCTTTGAGCAAGTCGGATGAAAGCAATTGCCAAGAAGCAAGTAGAAATATATGCTATTTATTGAAGTGTTGAATATGTTTATTAGATGAGCCTATTAGCCACAGGGGACATTTCAAAATTTTAGCAAGTAAACATCCAAACCAGATTAGCTTTGTGCATGCCTCTCTTCACATACTTGAGCGCAGAAGTCATTTTATAGACTGACTCTTCCGTTGATTCAGGAAAGGTTTCTTCTCTCGCTTTTCTGTTGTTAAAGAGGCAGGAAAGCGGGTACAATCGTAGAGCTCAGTAATGTCAAGGAATCAGCGTGAAGGAATGGAGATTTCCACTGTGTATACAGTACACACACAAGTCCAGGGCTTGAGGCCTCAAACCACAAGTCATTTTAGAATTTGGATAAAGATTAAAAATATAACCCGGTAATGTGTTTTGATTCATACCTATTTTCCTATGTCTGAGCCACTTCCCTTTTTTTCTGCCAATCTAAATATCACCTACTTCTGAATGCCCAGTTCAGATCTCCCCTTCCTCCAGTGGGAGTTTTTCACCAACAGTTTAATCTATAAAGATCTCCTTCCTTTGAAATCTCATAGCTCCTATCGACTGTATCACTCTGAGGCAAAGTATAAGGTATTTAAGCTCAATCGATATTAATGAAATGAATCAATCAGAAACTTAAAATCTTTTATTACCTTGCATTGTGTTGGAAAATCACATCACTTGCATGTTATTTGCATTTTCTCTTTGCATTTGCATTAAAATTTATTTCCCTTTCCAGACTATAAACTCATTGAAGACAGGGATTAGGTTTTATATCAGCTGGGTATTATTCACAAAGCCTCCTGCAGTCCTCGGGCTATATATATACACCTATTTATTAGTTATTGATGACCCCTGTCATGACTTTTTATGGTTGGCCTACGGCACTCTGAGATGATTCCAGTACTCTTCTCCAGGGGTGGTCCTCGATCAGGTGGCAAGTGATTCAGCACCTAGAAGCCTGGGTGATTACCTTGTTAATTTCCCATGAAAAAGGCTCACTTCTTAGCACCGATCTGATCTATGTTTCTTCAGACATAATGTTGCTCCTCTGAGTTTGGTGGGTCATAATTTGCCATTATGTTGTCACTTTGAAGGACGTAGTATCTCAGACATTCCATTTTTGGTAAAAAAATTTGTTTTAATATGATTTTTTTGCCCCAGGGAGCAGAGCTTCTAAGTGATTTAAAGCAGGTTCACAACCTTTATCGGAAGAAGCATTTTCATTTCTCTCCTTACATCTGCCCTTAGAAATTATGAGAGTTCAGAAATGGAAATAGGCTGTGTAATTTGCTCAAAGGCTGCTGTGAGGCTTGCTACTGCAGGTTTCTGGAAATTTAAATAAATGAAGATGGTACTAATATTTTCAGAAAGAGCTTCTTTGTTAAATGGCTCAGTATTGATAAAGGCTTTTTCATATAGAACAACAGGGCCTGCTGAGATCTCAGAGTTCTATTGTGATTTTGAAGGGAACAAAAGCAAGAAAATAGTCTTTAAAGGTCTTCTTGAATCTAGCCAATAAAGCACAATCAGGACTCAGTGCCTTCTGTGTGCTAGGTCCTGGGATAAATGCAAACCAGCGACAGGCTCTGCTTACAAGAAACTCATAATCTAATGCAGGAGACAGAATATACTTAATAACATGTGAAAAACTGCAATAATGAATGCATGTAGAAGATACAGAGATTGCATAGATCAGGGGATGATTATTTCTCCTCTGAGTTACCAGAAGGCGGGTGACAGTAAAGCTTTTTGCAAGCAGGTTTTGAGCTGGGTTTTGAAGTTGGAATAAGAATTATCCAGACAGAACACAGGAGTGTGTATGTGGGTTGTTTGGGGCAGGACACGGGAAGGTGGGCATTCCATGAGAGACAACATCCTTTATAAATAACAGGAGATGCCAGATGACATGGGCATGTAAACGATGTGGTGCTCTTGAGATGCTGTAAACTGTTCAGAATTGCTGGATCAAGTGTGAGAAAGGAGTAGTAGAAGATAAGTTTGTAAAGTTAGTCCATCCATCTACAATCATGATGGGCTTGTGATGCTGAGGAATTTGGAATTTGGTCCGTAAGGGACTGGAATCCATGGAAATACTAGAACAGGAAAGAGACATGATAGATTATCATTTTAGAAATTTCTCCTGTGTGTTCAGGAGGTTTGTGAAGGGACACAAATAAAAGCAGGGAGCCCTAAAAGGGACTCTACAGAAGTTTATGCAGTAAAGGAGCACCCACTATATCTCCATTTATAGAAAATTTTAATTTGTTTATTGGTTTTTGACACTGTTCTTCTCGGTGGAAATTCGTATTTGCTGGAAAGGAAGATTAATTTCATATTAGCAGAGATGTTTCTTTATTCTCAAATATATCTTACCAGTTATTACTTAGGTATCATCCTTTAACCTGTGTGTGGACTTAAGTTTTAAGGTCAGCTTTACAGATTCATATATGATAAATATATTTTTAATTAATAAAATTTAAAATATTTTAATTAAATTGATTACTGAATATTTATTCTTGTGTATCTGACTATGGGAATCTCTAAAATCCCAGCACTATTTTATTTTCTTAGATTAAAATAACATTTTAAAATAACTAGACCAGGCCAAATTTAAAATTTTAGATTATCAAACATTCAGAAAATGTTGAGAAGTAATTGCCTTCTGTCAATGGAAATATATGTAAAAACTAAGTCTGTGAATGGCATTTAAGGACTTCGGTAAATTACGAAAACTTTCATCTAGTACCAGAGATATTACACCCATTTAGGATACTCGCAAGTGGTTCATATGTACAATAGTCCAGAGAAGACTTTATCTTTCTGGTGTAAGTTATTTAAAATTTGTAAGAAACTAGACTCTTGCTCCTCTTACACATTTTTAGCACATTTTAGAAGCATAAGTAGCCTAGGTAATGATTTAAAAATCTTTTGTACTTATTTCAATACCCCTTATCAAATAATTCATGGAATGAAATTTTATTAAGTGGTACTGATGTATCAGAATATATATCACATTCAATTCCACTTATATCAGTGGTAAAAATATTCACCAACATATACAAAGTAGAGTATAATTGATAGGTTTCTAGACTTTCTATTTTAAAACACATCAAAGACTTAAGCATTATGGGCAGTTTTCTTCTAACCCATAATGCATGGAAAAAAAATGTAGGAAATTATAGCAAACATTCATATAGGAGTTATGTGTCTGGCACATTTCAAGTGTTTACCAATATTGACTCATTTGAATCAGCTGGTATGTTATTCTATAAATTATGCCATAATGTATAGGATTCGTGTCCCAATAGTTGTCAAAGGCAATAATTATTGTCAAGGAAAGTCTCAGTGGTGTCCAAGGAATAATACCGTAGACTCCTGAATAGTTCAAATTATGTTTATGACCAATATGGCCTACTTCTCAAACTTAGAGAGTACACATATAGTCACTCCTCTTATGGTCAAAAATATTCGTTGAGTCCCAGACTTCATGTTGGCAGGGACCACACTCTCCTTTGCCAAATTATCCAAGGAAACTGGAAACTTACTTAATCACTGTTGATGCTGAGTTTGTACATCCCATGGACACTTGTCCATTATAGCCTAGGCCCAAACCTGCAGGCAGCTGTGGTTCTTCTAGGGAGGAAGCTTGAACTCCACTCCTCCACCCCTCCCCCACAAGTGATGAGCACCACCAAAGGGTGTATATACTAGGCTTCCCAGGACACCAGCTGTTTAGTTTACCCAGCATGCTCAGCCATTTTTCCTCATTATTCCCAATCTCCCCACCAAGCTGGCTGAACCCTAAAGGTCTTCCAGCATTAGAAATGTACTGTTCAGAAAGCAACTCTCCCCCTGTACTCTTAGTATGAATCCAGTGTCATCAGCCTTGATGGTCATGTTATTTTGGGGCTTCCATAACTATACCCTGATACCAGAGTGTGATCAGGATTATCTAATATATCCTGAAAAAATTTCCCTAGTTTCAAATTTCAGAGAGTAGAAATTAGGCTTTAAGCACTATTTATGTATTTATGTATTTATTTATTTATCATATGATCTTTTTTTATTGAATGAAAGTTTCTTTAAATTCTGTAACGCTCTACAATTTTCAGAAAGTTTCACATGTGTGATTTCATATAATCCTGTAATAACCCTTTTTTTTTCCCTTCCCCTGTATTGCCCTTCCCCTCTTCCCTCTCCCCACTGGTAACACCTAGTTTGTTCTATATATCTGTGAGTCTGCTTCTTTTTTGTTTTATTCACTAGTTTGTTGTATTTTTTAGATTCTACATATGAGGGATACATACAGTTTTTGTCTTTCTATGTCTGACTTATTTCACTTAGCATAGTGTCCTCCAAGTCCATCCAAGTTGCTTCAAATGGCAAAGTTTAATCCATTTTTATGGCAGAGTAGAATTCTATAGTATATATACACCACATCTTTATCCGTTCATCTGTTGATGGACACTTAGGTTGCTTCCATACCTTGACAATTGTAAATAATGCTGTTATGTACATTGGGGTGCATGTATCTTTTTGAATTAGTGTTTTTGTTTTTTTGGATTATACTCAGGAGTGGAATTGCTGGGTTATATGGTAGCTCTATTTTTAGTGTTTTGAGAAACCTCCATACTGTTTTCCACAGTGGTTGCACTAATTTGCATTCTCACCAAAAGTGTAGGAGGGTTCCCTTTTCTCCACATTCTTGCCAACATTTGTTATTTGTGTTCTTTTTGATTATAGCCATTTTGACAGGTGTGAGGTGATATCTCATTGTGGCTTTTGATTTGCATTTTCCTGATGATTAGCAACGCTGAACATCTTTTCATATGCCTGTTGGACACCTGTATTTCCTCTTTGGAAGAAAAAGTTCTTTTGCTCATTTTAAGTGGGTTATTTGTTTATTTGATGTTGAGTTGTATGAGCTGTTCAACAGATTATCAGAAAGAGAAATTAATTCCATTTAACATTGCATCAAAAAGAATGAAATACCTAGGAATAAACCTACCTAAGGAGGTAAAAGAGCTGGGAAAACTATAAGGCACTGATGAAAGAAGTTGAAGACAACACAAAGAGATGGGAAGATATACCATGTTCTTGGATTGGAAGAATCAACATTGTGAAAATGACCATACTACCCAAGGCAATCTACAGATTCACTGCAATCCCTATCAAGTCACCAGTGGTATTTTTCACAGGACTAGAACAAATAATTCTAAAATTTCTATGGAAACGCAAAAGACCCTGAATAGCCAAAACAAGAACAGAGCTGGAGGAATCATGCTCCCTGACTTCAGACTATACTACAAAGTAGTATGGTTCTGGCACAAAAACAGACACAGAAATCAATGGAACAGAGTAGAGAGCCCAGAAGTAAACCCATGCACTTATGGTCAATTAATCTATGACAAAGGAGGCAAAAATATACAGTGAAGGAAAACCAGTCTCTTCAATAAATGGTGCTGGGGAAAATAGACAGCTAGTTGTAAAAGAATGAAATTATAACGTTCTCTAACCCCATATACAAAAATAAACTTAAAATGGATTAAAGCCCTAAATGTAAGACCGGATACTATAAAATTCCTAGAAGAAATCATAGGCAGAACACTCTTTGACTTAAATCACAGAAATATTTTTTTGTATTCATCTCCTAAAGTAAAGGAAATAAAAGGAAAAATAAACAAATGGGACCTAATTGAACTTAAAAGCTTTTGCACAGCAAAGGAAACCACTGACAAAATGAAAATACAAGCTACTGAATGGGAGAACATATTTGAAAATGATTGGACCAGTATGGGGTTTAAACACCTTTTAATTCTAAAAGATGCTTTTTTTCCCCACAAGTTGACTTTATTTTGCCTTATCGATAATCTCTGAGTACAAGAGTTGCAAGTAGTAGCATCCCTCAACCACACCTTAATTCAGAACAGTAGGTGTGTGTTTACTCTAAATTTCTATAAGTATATAAACTCCTTAAATGATAAAGAATAAAACTTTTCTTATTAAATATAATCAAACCAAACCACATTGCACAATGTCACACCAAATCAAACTAAAACACAGACAAAAAACAAAACAACAAAATATCCCAAACTATATGAAGCTACATGCATATAAAAATGGTTATATGAATTTCTTTGGTTGCTCATCTTTTTTTGATTTAAATATATTCTGTCTTCCTGAGCTGGACTTGAATTCAAAATCCATAATCCAAGTAGGGCATACAGTTTCCTTTGTAAATGACAGTTTGATCCTGTACTACTTAGGAATGAAGATTAAGCCTTCTGTAAAACATTTTAAGCCCAGCAATATCCTCCACTCTCATTCCTCTTCTTACAGAGAAAGATAATAAAAATAGAGAGGGAGAGGGCAAGGGTGTGTGTGTGTGTGGTGTGTGTGTGTGTGTGTGTGTGTGTGTGTGTGTGTGTGTGTGTGTGTGTGTGTATGTATTTCTTAATTCTTGGCTTAAGGGATGGAGTAGCTACAAAAACTAAAGAACAATTTTGAAGGTGAGGAGGCGATTTTCAAGGTAAAAGTGGCTCACAAAGTGATCTGAGTTGGTTTGTATGAAGTTTTTATATACCTGGATATTGAGATTTATAAAAGAAGAAATACATATTTGGTTTTTATCCTGTTTCTGACACAGAGTTCTTAAAACCCTTGGAGTTTCCTAAGTGATGAGAACAATAAAGGTCTTTTATTATGTGAATAAGGTAACTTTAAGGAAGCACCTAAGAATCGGGGCTGGTTGCCAGGAGAACCAACCACGTGATTGTGATTGGAGGGCTGGAACTTTCAGTCCCACTCCCCAACTTCTGGGAAAGCGAGAGGTGCTGGAGGTTGAGTTCAGTCACCAATGGCCAATTATTTAGTCAATCAGGCTCCATAAACCCCCCAAAGGACAAGGTTCAGAGAGCTTTCAGGTAGGTGAACATATGAAGATTTGAGGAGAGTGGTGTGCCTGGAGAGGGCTTAGAAGCTCCACACCTTTTCCCCATATCTTGTGCTATGCATTTCTTCCATCAGGCTGTTCCTGAGTTATAACTTTTTATAATAAATTGGTGTTCTAGTAAGTAAAATGTTTCTCTGAGTTCTGTGAGCCACTTGAGAAAATTAATCCAACTTGAGGAAGGGGTTGTAGGAACCTTTGATTTATATTCAGTTGGTCAGAAGATAACAGCCTAGATTCATGACTGGCGTCTGCAGTGGAACGGGTGGCAGTCTTGTAGGACTGAACTCTTAACCTGTGGGATCTGATGCTACCTCTGGGTAGATAGTGTCAGAATTGAGTTGAGGTATAGGACACCCAACTGGTGTCCAGAGCATTGCTTATTGGTGTGGGGAACACTGCCCCCGACCCCACTAGAAATTGAGTCTCAGAACACCCTAGTGTACCCTCAAAAGGCCATCACTTGACATATGAAATGAAAGCCAGGAGCCTAGATTTTGAGACTCAGCTGTTAGGCTTTGTCCTAAATGCAGTGGAGTGCTGATAGAGCTTTAAGGAGAGTGATATGATCAGATTTGCTTTTTATTTTATTTTAATTCTGGAGAATGGATTGGGCAAGAGCGAATATCAGATGATCGGTTAGGAGGCCATTTCAGTTGTGCAGATAACAGATGGTGGTGGTCTTATGGTGGGTGATGAAGTCTAAAGGACAGTCTTTTTGATAGTTTTTCCTGATTTCATCCATTCAGAAGATTAGCTCGTGGCACCAAACCTGAAATATCATGTGTAATTTTTAGTTCAGGAAGAAAGAACACATGGTTTTCATTGCTATTCTTCAAAGGGTTGAGGAAAGACAAGTTGAGGAGAAACTTATTTTGGGAGAGGTATATAGCTGTCACATCATTGCTGAAAGGTCTTCAGACAACTAAATGAATGCACTCACTCCTGTGATATGTTTCAAGTTTTAATTTACATGATTTCCTGATGGAAGGAGAGTTGATTAGAAATAGATTTCTATCAAAATCACATTTATTATATTGACATAACATTTTAGTCATTATCGTTTATTAATTACATAGCTGTGACTCAAAAGATGACTGTTGACTAAAAACAAATTATTATAATTTTGGTGTCTCACATATTAGTGCACAGATATTGTGGTCCTGTAGCTCAGTCAATTACTATGGAAAACTGGTTTGCTCTTTGAATTAGTAAAGATCTGGGGAGGAAATGAGCAGGCAGTTTTGAAGCTCAATGCACTGGGTAAAGGATTTTTAGATACTTTGAAGCTCAATGCACTAAGTAAAGGACTGTTAGTTACTTAGACTTATAGCTGAAATTTTAGAATATCCTCTTCCCAAAAGATCAGAGAAACATAGGTATGTTACCATGATGAGGATTTTTAAAAAGTAGAATCTGGCTCTTGAGGCTAGGAAATTCTAAAAATAGAATCGTGACTGGACAATCTTCATTCATTCAACTGAGAAAAAAAAGGGAGAGTATATATTCTTAAAAGTGTTTTCTGATGATAAAAGTTAGAAATTTTGAAATTTGGAGACTACAGAAAAGTATATAGTGAAGTATTAAAAAATATTACTCATTATCCTACTAAACGAAGATGGATTACTTTCTAGATATCTTTCTAGGGTTTTTTTTTCTACCTGAATTTACATGTTTACATATATGAGAACATACGAAAATTTTGTTTTCTTGCTTTTAAAAGACATATTATTATATAAAACACATTTTACCATATTATTAGGAAGTCGATAAAAATGCCTCTTTTGGATAGTATATGAAACTATCAAATTAATGTGTTGTTTTTAATTTTTTTAACCTTTAATGGTCATTTTCAAATACATAGAAATAGAGAAATAGCATAATGGATTTCCAAGTTTTGGCAATTAACCACATTTAGATAATTTTGCTTCACTGACCCCAAAGATACTTTTTTTAAGTGGAGTATTTCCTTTTTAAATTGGAATACTTAAAATTCCAGATGTAATTTCACTTGTAAATAGTTCCAAATGTATATCTGATAAATTTAAAAACTATAACTAGAATGGCATTATCACATCTAAAATAGGTAGCAGTAATTTCCTGATTTACCCAATATGCAGTTTATATTCAAGTATTTCCAATTGACTCAATAAATATCTTTTTGATAGTTGACTTGTTTAAATAGAAGCCAAACAGTGCATTTAGTTTTCATGTTTATTAAATCTCATTTAATTTCTAATAAGCTTCCAGCCCCCCACTTCTAATATCATGTATTTGTTCCCTAGTGTGTTCCACATTGTTGATTTGATTGGCTGATGCTTCATGATTTGTTTTTCTTCTTCTCACCCCTGTATTTCTTGTAAATGCATAGCTATATCTAGAGACTTGATTGGATTCAGGCTCAATTTCTTTTTATCAAGAATATGTCATAGTTTGTGATGTTTACTCCTTATTGCATTGCATCAAAGGCCCATATCATCTGGTTGCCCACATTTAGTGATGTTGAGGTAGATCAGGTGTTGTCAGCCCACTAGAACTCCTCTCACCCTTATTTATAATCATTAAACATCCATTGATAAGGATTGACTAGATCCATAACTTCATTAGGACTTTGCAAAATGGTAATTTTCGAATTCTACCTCCCCTTTTGCATTTAAGATCCACAAAGAACTTTCCCTCATTAACAATTTGGCTACTTCAAAAGATTGTACAGATAAAATCTGATTCTTTCTCTTTATTTCTCACTTTTCCTGATAAAGAATTGGTGCCTGAACAATCTCCAAGGGCGACCAAAGAGGTGTTTTGCTTTTTAAATTTCATGGTGAATGAATGCATTTTCATACGACAGTTTTTATTCTTTTTGATAATCCAATTGCCCATCTTTTGTCAGTGGGAATACCTTTAGATTAGTTCCTGTGTCCCTTTGACATGAACCTGTTTATATTGGATGTCTTCCTTGCTTTCTGGCACAAAGAAAAATATTCCCAGCTCTTGTGAATCTCTTGTCCCAGAAGTGGGAACAGTGGTTTCTCCTTAGTACCCTGGTACAAATTAAGGGAAAATCATATCAAACTCTGAAACTTTTATAAGACATTGTCTTACTTTAAAACTTTTAATTTTAATAAAGATTTCCAGGGTTAACATCTTTTGCAGAGAACTTTCTTAATTTCTGATAATTTTGTAAGAATAAATTTTAAGAATTACTCTGTCATAGAGCATCATTGTTTTAATGCTGTTGTTTTGTATTGCCAAATTGTTCCTGAAAAGGTTATACCAATTTGTATTTCTACCAGCAGTATTTAGAAGTTATTCTGTACTCCTGTCAATTTGCTATTATCCTTAACAAAAGCAGTAGAAGGAAATGGTTTTTTAAAAAATTTTCTTTGTCTTTAATTATTAGTGAGGACGAACTTTTAATTTTTGAATTCAGGGGCAAGTTTTTGAGTTTATTGCGCTCTGTGAATCATGGCACATTCCTATTATGCATGCATGCAAGACTGCTATATATCCATCTGTCAACCACCCATCCATCTCCCTCTTATCTATCATTACCTATCCATTCACCCATCATTTATCTATATCTACTGATGTATTGATTCCTATGTATTTCATGCTTCATTCCCATTCTCTTGGTGTTGCATGTAACTATTTTATTATATTTCATGTATAACTTTTGACTCAAAACTTTTCTTGTAAAATGTGTATTGTTTTGTTTATATGTATTTTAATTTATATTGGTCATATTATGTTATATATATCATTCTTTTTCCTGTTTTTTCCTATTAACTATTAAGTTCTAGGATCTATCTTTGTTGTTATTTGTCTAGCAAATCCTTTGCTCTGATCACTGCAAAATTCTTCATGGTGTGCCACATTTTGCCCATTTCTTATTTCCTATGGTGGACTTCCAGGGAGCCTTCAATATTTCACCATCAAAAATATTCCCATATGGACCTTTTTGAAAATTTCCCTGGAATTTCTGACTGTTGTATGCAGTAGTTAATTTGACTAAATAGGATCGTGGGATTTATTTCTATAAGCAGTACAAAAATTTTTCTATATACGCACATCCTCATCAACATTTGGCGTTCTAATCTTGCAGACTAAAATACGTATTGTCTCATTGATTTAATTTGCATTTCTGCAAATATCAATGAGTTTTGGCATCCTGTAATATGCTTGCTAAATTTATGTATGCATGTGTGCACTTCTAATTGCCTAATCGTATGGAGATTTTTGGAAGATGATCATTATTTTCCCAGTTACTCTCCAGCCCTATCACAATCAATGTTGGGGTTATTATTCATATATTCTCTTTTCCTATTCTTTGATCTCAGCGTTAAAAACAGCAATCACTTTATTAAGGTATTGATAAGCCCTAATTTCCACCTCTCTTGCAGCCTCTTCTGGATTGTTCTCTTTTATTTGAACACTTATTGCAAAAATATTTTCAGTGTCGGCTTTTGGTGGTACGTTTTTTGAGGGAATATACATGGACTTATTTTTATTTTGCTCTTATATATATTTTTTCACTTTTACATTTAAATGATACTGTGCTAAATAGAAAATTGTAGGTTTCAAGTTCTTTTAGCATTTAAAAATATATTTCTTAGTTGTGTTTTTGCATAGAGAGAACTCTGATGGCGAGCTTGTTTCTATGTAAAAGATTTGCTATTTTTTTTTAACGTCTTTATTGGAGTATAATTGCTTTACAATGGTGTGTTAGTTCCTGCTTTATAACAAAGTGAATCAGTTATACATATACATATGTTCCCATATCTCCTCCCTCTTGTGTCTCCCTGCTTCCCACCCTCCCTATCCCACCCCTCTAGGTGATCACAAAGCACTGAGCTGATCTCCCTGTGCTATGCGGCTGCTTCCCACTAGCTATCTACCTTATATTTGGTAGTGTATATATGTCCATGCCTCTCTCTCGCTTTGTCACAGCTCACCCTTCCCCCTCCCCATATCCTCAAGTCAATTCTCTAGTAGGTCTGTGTCTTTATTCCCGTCTTGCCCCTAGGTTCTTCATGACATTTTTTTTCTTAGATTCCATATATATGTGTTAGCATACGGTACTTGTTTTTCTCTTTCTGACTTACTTCACCCTGTATGACAGACTCTAGGTCCATCCACCTCACTACAAATAACTCAATTTTGTTTCCTTTTATGGATGAGTAATATTCCATTGTATTTATGTGCCACATCTTCTTTATCCATTCATCTGTCAGTGGACACTTAGGTTGCTTCCATGTCCTGGCTATTATAAATAGAGCTGCAGTGAACATTGTGGTACATGACTCTTTGAATTATGGTTTTCTCAGGGTATATACCCAGTAGTGGGATTGCTGGGTCGTATGGTAGTTCTATTTTTAGTTTTTTAAGGAACCACCATACTGTTCTCCATAGTGGCTGTATCAATTTACATTCCCACCAACAGTGTAGGAGGATTCCCTTTTCTCCATACCCTCTCTAGCATTTATTGTTTGTTATTTTTTGATGATGGCCATTCTGACTGGTGTGAGGTGATACTTCACTGTAGTTTTGATTTGCATTTCACTAATGGTTAGTGATGTTGAGAATCCTTTCATGTGTTTGTTGGCAATCTGTATATCTTCTTTGGAGAAATGTCTATTTAGGTCTTCTGCCCATTTTTGGATTGGGTTGTTTGTTTTTTTGATATTGAGCTGCATGAGCTGCATGTAAACTTTGGAGATTAATCCTTTGTCAGTTGCTTCATTTGCAAATATTTTCTCCTATTCTGAGGGTTGTCTTTTTGTCTTGTTTATGGTTTCCTTTGCTGTGCAAAAGCTTTTAAGTTTCATTAGGTCCCATTTGTTTATTTCTATTTCCATTTCTCTAGGAGGTGGGTCAAAAAGGATCTTGCTGTGATTTATGTCATACAGTGTTCTGCCTAAGTTTTCCTCTAAGGGTTTTATAGTGTCTGGCCTTACATTTAGGTCTTTAATACATTTTGAGTTTATTTTTGTGTATGGTGTTAGGGATTGTTCTAATTTCAATCTTTTATTTGTAGCTGTCCAGTTTTCCCAGCACCACTTATTGAAGAGGCTGTCTTTTCTCCATTGTATATTCTTGCCTTCTTCATCAAAGATAAGGTGACCATATGTGTGTGGGTTTATCTCTGGGCTTTCTATCCTGTTCGATTGATCTAGATTTCTGTTTTTGTGCCAATACCATACTGTCTTGGTTACTGTAGCTTTGTAGTATAGTCTGAAGTCAGGGAGCCTGATTCCTCCAGCTCCATTTTTCTTTCTCAAGATTGCTTTGCTATTCGGGGTCTTTTGTGTTTCCATACAAATTGTGAAATTTTTTGTTCTAGTTCTGTGAAAAATGCCATTGATAGTTTGATGGGGATTGCACTGAATCTGTAGATTGCTTTGAGTAGTATAGTCTTTTTTGCAATGTTGATTCTTCCAATCCAAGAACATGGTATATCTCTCCATCTGTTTGTATCATCTTTAATTTCTTTCATCAGGGTCTTATAGTTTTTTGCATAGAGGTCGTTTGTCTCCTTAGGTAGGTTTATTCCTAGGTATTTTATTCTTTTTGTTACAATGGTAAATGAGAGTGTTTCCTTAATTTCTCTTTCAGATTTTTCATCATTAGTGTATAGGAATGAAAGAGATTTCTGTGCATTAATTTTGTATCCTGCATTAATTTTGTATCACTATGTAGAGTATCATGTCATCTGCAAACAGTGACAGCTTTTCTTCTTCTCCGATTTGGATTCCTTTTATTTCTTTTTCTTCTCTGACTGCTGTGGTTAAAACTTCCAAAACTATGTTGGATAATACTGGTGAGAATGGACAACCTTGTCTTATTCCTGATCTTAGAGGAAATGCTTTCAGTTTTTCACCATTGAGGACGATGTTGCCTACTTTCTGCAGGGTTTTTGTCATATATGACTGTTGATTTTTGTTGAAAGGTTTTTCTACATCTATTGAGATGATCATATCGTTTTTCTCCTTCAATTTGTTAATATCATTTAACACATTGATTGATCTGTGTATATTGATGAATCCTTGCATTCCTGGGATAAACCCCACTTGATCATGGTGTATGATCCTTTTAATGTGCTGTTGGATCCTGTTTGCTAGTATTTTGTTGAGGATTTTTACATCTGTGTTCATCAGTGATATTGGCCTGTAGTTTTCTTTCTTTGTGACATCTTTGTCTCGTTTTGGTATCAGGGTGAAGGTGGCCTTATAGAATTAGTTTGGGAGTGTTCCTCCCTCTGCTATGTTTTGGAAGAGTTTGAGAAGCATAGGAGTTAGTTTTTCTCTAAATGTTTGTTAGAATTCGCCTGTGAAGCCATCTGGTCCTGGGCTTTTGTTTGTTGGAAGATTTTTAATCACAGTCTCAAATTCAGTGCTTGTGATTGGTTTGTTTATATTTTCTATTTCTTCCTGGTTCAGTCTTGGAAGGTTGTGCTTTTCTAAGAATGTATTCATTTCTTCCAGGTTGTCCATTTTAGTGGCATATAGTTGCTTCTAGTAATCTCTCATGATCCTTTGTGTTTGTGCAGTGTCAGTTGTTACTTCTCCTTTTTCATTTGTAGTTCTGTTGATTTGAGTCTTCTCCCTTTTTCTCTTGATGAGTCTGGCTAATGGTTTATCAATTTTGTTTATCTTCTCAAGGAACCACTTTTAGTTTATTGATCTTTGCTATTGTTTCCTTCATTTCTTTTTCATTTATTTCTGATCTGATCTTTATGACTTCTTTCCTTCTGCTAACTTTGGGTTTCTTTTTTTTTGTTATTCTTTCTCTAATTGCTTTAAATGTAAGGGTAAGTTGTTTATTTGAGATGTTTCTTGTTTCTTGAGATAGGATTTTGTTGCTATAAACTTCCCTCTTAGAACGGCTTTTGCTGCATCCTGTAGGTTTTGGGTTGTCGTGTTTTCATTGTCATTTGTTTCTACGTATTTTTTGATTTCCTTTTTGATTTCTTCAGTGATCTCTTAGTTATTTAGTAGTGTATTGTTTAGCCTCCACGTGTTTGTAGTTTTTACAGAGTTTTTCCTGTAATTGATATCTAGTCTCATAGCATTGTGGTCAGAAAAGATACTTGATATGATTTCAATTTTCTTAAATTCACCAAGGCTTGATTTGTGACCCAAGATATGATCTATCCTGGAGATTGTTCCATGAGCACTTGAGAAGAAAGTATATTCTGTTGTTTTTTGGATGGAATGTCCTATGAATATCAATGAAGTCCATCTTGTTTAATGTGTCATTTAAAGCTTGTGTTTCCTTATTTATTTGCATTTTGGACGATCTGTCCATTGGTGACAGTGGGGTGTTAAAGTCCCCTATTTGATTGTGTTACTGTCGATTTCCCCTTTTATGGCTGTTAGTATTTGCCTTATGTATTGAGGTGCTCCTATGTTGGATGCATAAATATTTACAATTGTTATATCTTCTTCTTGGATTGATCACTTGATCATTATGTAGTGCCCTTCTTTGTCTCTTGTAATAGTCTTTATTTTAAAGTATGTTTTGTCTGATATGAGAATTGCTACTCCAGCTTTTTTTGATTTCCATTTGCATGGAATATCTTTTTCCATCCCCTCACTTTCAGTCTGTATCCCTAGGTCTGAAGTGGGTCTCTTGTAGATAGCATATATACGAGTCTTGTTTTTGTATCCATCCAGTCTGTGTCTTTTGGTTGGAGCATTTATTCTATTTACATTTAAGGTAGTTATCAATATGTATGTTCCTATTACCATTTTCTTTGTTGTTTTGGGTTTTTTATTGTAGGTGTTTTCCTTCTCTTGTGTTTCCTGGCTAGAGAAGTTCCTTTAGCATTTGTGGTAAAGGTGGTTTGGTGGTGCTGAATTCTCTTAGCTTTTGCTTGTCTGTAAAGTTTTCAGTTTCTCTGTTGTATCTGAAAGAGATCCTTGCTGGGTAGAATAATCTTAGTTGTCGATTTTTCCCTTTCATCACTTTAAGTATGTCCTGCCACTCCCTTCTGGCTGGCAGAGTTTCTGCTGAAAGATCAGCTGTTAACCTTATGGGGATTCCCTTGTATGTTATTTGTTGTTTTTCCCTTGCTGCTCTTAATATTTTTCTTTGCATTTAATTTTTGATAGTTTGATTAATATGTGTCTTGGTTTGTTTCTCCTTGGATTTATCCTGTATGGTGGTCTCTGTGCTTCCTGGACTTGATTGATGATTTCTTTTCCCTTATTAGGCAAGTTTTCAACTATAATCTCTTCAATATTTTCTCAGTCCCTTTCTTTTTTGCTTCTTCCTCTGGGACCCCTATAATTTGAATGTTGGTGCGTTTAATGTTGTTCCAGTGGTCTGTGAGACTGTCCTCAATTCTTTTCATTCTTTTTTCTTTATTCTGCTCTGCAGTAGTTATTTCTACTATTTTATCTTTTAGGTCACTTATCTATTCCTCTGCCTCAGGTATTCTGCTATTGATTCCTTCTAGAGAATTTTAAATTTCATTTATTATGTTGTTCATCATGCTTTGTTTGGTCTTTAGTTCTTCTAGGTCCTTGTTAAACGTTTCTTGTATTTTCTTCATTCTATTTCCAGTATTTTGGGTCATCTTTACTATCATTACTCTGAATTCTTTTTCAGGCAGATTGCCTATTTCCTCTTCATATCTTTGGCCTGGTGTGTTTTTACCTTGCTCCTTCATCTGCTGTGTGTTTCTCTGTCTTCTCATTTTGCTTAACTTACTGTGTTTGGGGTCTCCTTTTCACAGCCTGCAGGTTCATAGTTCCTGTTGTTTTTGGTGTCCACCCCCAGTGGCTAAGGTTTGTTCAGTGGGTTGTGTGGGCTTCCTGGTAGAGGGGACTGGTGCCTGTGTTCTGGTGGATGAGGGTAGATCTTGCCTTTCTGGTGGGCAGGACTGCATCCAGTGGTGTGTTTTGGGGTGTCTGTGACCTTATTTTCATTTTAGGCAGCCTCTCTACTAATGGGTGGGGTTGTGTTGCTGTCTTGCTAGTTGTTTGGCGTAGGGCGTCCAGCTTGCAGGTCATTACATGGAGCTGGATCTTAGCATTGAGGTGGAGATGTCTGGGAGAGCTTTTGCCGTTTGATATTATGTGGAGCCGTGAGGTCTCTGGTGGACCAATGTCCTGATCTCGGCCCTCCCACCTCAGAGTCACAGGCCTGACACCCAGCCGGAGCACCAAGACCCTGTCAGCCTCACAGCTTCAGACTAAAAGAGAGAAATAAATAAATAAATAAAATAAAGTTATTAAAATAAAAAGTAAAAAAATAAGTATTAAAAATTAAAAAATTTTTAAATAATTTAAAAAAAACAAACAAACAAAAAAACTGGAGAGACAGAACCCCAGGACAAATGGTAAAAGCAAAGCTATACAGATATATCGCAAAGAAGCATACACATACACAGTCACAAAAAGAGAAAGAAGAAAAAATATATATCTATACATAAAAAAAAAGAAAAAGAAAGAGAGCAACCAAATAAATAAACAAATCTACCAATGATAATAAGCTCTAAATAGTAAACTAAGATAAACATAAAATCAGAAACAAATTAGATGCATAAAGCAAACCTCAAATCTACAGTTGCTCCCAAAGTCCACCTCCTCAATTTTGGGATGATTCATTGTCTCTTCAGGTATTCCAGAGATGCAGGGTACATCAAGTTGATTGTGGAGATTTAATCCACTGCTCCTGAGGCTGCTGGGAGAGATTTCCCTTTCTCTTCTTTGTTCGCACAGCTCCTGGGGTTCTGCTTTGCATTTGGCCCCGCCTCCGCGTGTAAGTCGCCTGAGGACGTCTGTTCCCGCTCAGACAGTATGGCGTTAAAGGAGCGGCTGATTAGGAGGGTCTGGCTCACGCTGGCAGAGGCCGGCGTGATGTTGCAACAGCCTGAGGCGTGCCGTGTGTTCTCCTGGGGACGTTGTCCCTGGATCAGGGGACCCTGGCGGTGGCGGGCTGCAAAGTCTCCCAGGAGGGGAGGTATGGATAGTGACCTGTGCTTGCAGACAGGCTTCTTGGTGCCTGCAGCAGCAGACTTAGCGTTTCGTGCCCATGTCTGGTGTCCATGCTGACAGCCGTGGCTCGCGTACATCTCTGGAGCTTGTTTAGGTGGTGCTCTGAATCCCCTCTCCTCGCACACCTCGAAACAATGGTCTCTTGCCTCTTAGGCAGTTCCAAGCTTTTTCCCAGGCTCCCTCCCGGCTAGGTGTGGTGCACTAGCCCCCTTCAGGCTGTGTTCATGCAGCCAACCCCAGTCCTCTCCCTGGGCTCTGCGGAACCTCAGCTCCCAGCCCCCACCTGCCCCAGTGGGTGAGCAGACGAACCTTTCAAGCTGGTGAGTATAGTCGGCACTGATCCTCTGTGTGGGAAACTCTCCGCTTTGCCCTCTGTACCCCTGTTGCTGGGCTCTCCTCCGTGGCTCCGAAACTTCTACCTGCCACCTGCCATCTCAGCCAGTGAAGGGGCTTCCTAGTGTGTGGAAACTTTTCCTCCTTCACAGCTCCCTCCCAGAGTTGCAGGTCGCATCCCTATTCTTTTGTCTCTGTTTTTTTCTTTTTTCTTTTGCCCTACCCAGGTACGTCGGGATTTTCTTGCCTTTTGGGAAGTCTGAGGTCTTCTGCCAGTGTTCAGTAGGTGTTCTGTAGGAGTTGTTCCACATGTAGATGTATTTCTGATGTATTTGTGGGGAGGAAGGTGATCTCCACGTCTTACTCCTCCGCCATCTTGAAGGTCTCTCCAGATCTGCTATTTCTATCTGGGAGCATTTAGAGTTGTATCATTGCCTTCGTTAGTCTTAAATTCACTATATGTCTTTGTAGGATTTTTACTTGTCTCTCACTCTCTGAGCCTTTTCTGTCCACAGCCTTTTATTTAAATTTTTGTGACTCTTTGTTTAGCTCCTTAATACATTTTAAAGCCTATGTTATGTTTTTTTTTTTTTTGCGGTACGCAGGCCTCTCACTGTTGTGGCCTCTCCCATTGCAGAGCACAGGCTCTGGACGTGCAGGCTCAGTGGCCATGGCTCACGGTCCTAGCCGCTCCGCAGCATGTGGGATCTTCCCGGACCGGGACATGAACCCATGTCCCCTGCATCAGCAGGTGGACTGTCAACCACTGCGCCACCAGGGAAGCCCTATGTTATGTTTTTGATCTAATTTTTTGAATAAATTCAGCTGATACATTTTATCTAGTTTTTAAAAATTCCATTGAGATCCTTATACTTCTTATTTTGTGAACCCATTGTCACCTGGGGGATGAGCTACTTTGTTTAGTAATGTGAGTTGAGAAAGGGCTGAAGACAGGCTTCCAAGTGTTTGCTTATCTGGTGAACTTAAGGGGTGAAGGGGATGAACCCCAGTGCAGAGAGCCTCAGGTACAAAAGACCCAGTCTTGATTACTCCCATTTTCCTCCTGTATATCGTCTCTCTTCTGCCTTCTCTAAAGCCTTAAGGAGAACAGCATTAGGAGGTTGCCTCCCTAAGTTTAACTCGCCAGCCCTGGGTGATTGGACAGGGAAGGATGTAAAAGCAAGTGTCTGGGGCAGCTGCTTAATGGGCACCTGTTTATATAAGCCACATACACCAATGGGGCTTTGCTCCTTGGACCATCTGCACTGGCATCTGAAAAATTGCCACTGAGTTTTATGGTGAAGACATAGGAAATGATGATCCCAAACACAGGAGAGGCCAGAGCAGTATTTACAAAGTTATTCTAACATATCCTGTCACTGGTCCTCCAACTGTCCTCTGTCCCAAGCTTCAGGCAACTACCTCCCCTCAACATATCTTTTAAATCAGCTTTAGTATCACTATGAAAAAGTTAGTTTCTGAAATACATTTTCCTTCTCACTTCTGTAGTTATTCCAGGGTTAATTTTATAGAGGGAGCCAGAAGCCCCATGTTAAGTTGCCATATGGGCAGGAACCAGAAGTTCTACTATGTTGAGTAAATATTTTTTTCACAGGCTGATGTCCTATTTTACAAAGCATCTGTTCCTTTTTTTTGCCCACTTATCCTTTGGGGTCTTTATTTTTTAAAATTGATTTTATGAGCTATTTATGTATTATGGATATCATTATATTTCCTGCTATTTTAATACAATTTTTTTTTAATGGTACAACCACTTTATTTATTTTTGGCTGTTTTGGGTCTTCATTGCTGCATGTGAGCTTTCTCTAGTTGTGGTGAGTGGGGCCTACTCTTCATTGTGGTGTGCGGGCTTCTCATTGCGGTGGCTCCCCTTGTTGCAGAGCAGGGGCTCTAGGCACGCGGGCTTCAGTAGTTGTGGCACGTGGGCTCAGTAGTTGTGGCTTGCGGGCTCTAGAGCACAGGTTCAGTAGTTGTGGCACATGGCATTAGTTGCTCTGTGGCAAATGGGATCTTCCCAGACCAGGGATTGAACACGTGGCCCCTGCATCAGCAGGCAGATTCTTAATCACTGCACCACCAGGGAAGTTCAATAGAAATATTTTTAATGTAGATATTGAAATAAGGATATTTTCTCATTTTTTTGCTTTCCTTTTATATGCTGTTAGTGAATAAAATAAATTTTATATTTTCAATACAGGTAATTATATCTACCATGTCCATTGAGATGTCCTTCATTACTTTTAAGCTTAGAAAGTTCTAGGGATCAGAGGAAGTCAAGGTTAGGAAAAATTTAAATCACTTAAATATGTAGGATATATATGTGTGTGAACATCCTGATAAACATAAAGTAAAAAAAAAATCGTGTCCAATAAATGTAAAAGGCATATGCATCAATGACTAGTAATATGGAGAAAAATGCTCAGACAAAATTGAGGCTTATATAAATTGATTAAAATATATATAAAACAAATCTTTTAAGACATTCTTTGGAATAAGGATATCCCAGGATCCAGGAACCAGGATCCAAGAGTCTTGAGTTTTAAAGGCATTTGAAACTTTCTAAAGGATAAGCTTACATATTATTTAGCCTCTTTGAGTCTGAACTTAAAAATCATTTTAAATGATGATGATAATATAATTGAAAGTGCATAGTTTTAACATTTTAAGCATTTTAAATTTAATAAAAACTTTATATATTAATCAATGGTAATAATGTTAATAATAAAAGTAACAAGAAAGGAAATGACCAACTGTAAGAAAATAAGAGAGATTAGTGGGCTGTTAAATTTTGTGTTCACCTTCTAAGAGGGATTATATAATATCCAGAAAGAATATAACCCCCCTCCCCAGCCAAATGATCTCGCTTCACTGATGTAAGAAAATGGTAGAATAATACTTAGGTGTTTTCTTTTTTTTAATTTATTTTTCTATTGAAGTATAGTTGATTTACAAACATTGGTTAATTTCTGCTGTACAGCAAAGTGATTCAGTTATACACATTTTATACATTCTTTTTTGTATTCTTTTCCATTATGGTTTATCCTAGGATATTGAATATAGTTCTCTGTGCTATACAGTAGGACCTTGTTGTTTATTCATTCTATACGTAATAGTTTGCATCTACAACCCCAAACTCTCAGTCCATCCCTCTGCACCCCCCTCCCCCTTGGCAACCACAAGTCTGTTCTCTATGTCTGTGAGCCTGTTTCTGTTTCATAGATAGATTCATTTGTGCCATAGTTTAGATTCCACATCTAACTAAGTGATATCATATGATATTTGTCTTTCTCTTTCTGACTTACTTCACTTGTTTGATAATCTCTAGTTGTATCCATGTTGCTATACATGGCATTATTTCATTCTTTTTTTATGGCTAAGTAGTATGCTGTTGTATATATGTACCACATCTTCTTTATCCATTCATCTATCGATGGACATTTAGGTTGTTTCCATGTCTTGGCAATTGTGAATAGTGCTGCAGTGAACATAAGCGTGCATGTATCTTTTTGGATTATAGTTTTGTCCAGATATATGCCCAGGAGTGGGATTGCAGGATCATATGATAATTCTATTTTTAGTTTTCTGAGGAACCTCTGTATTGTTTTCCATAGTGGATGCACCAACTTACATTCCCATCAACAGTGTAGGAGGGTTCCCTTTTCTCCACACCCTCTCCAACATTTGTTATTTGTAGACTTCTTAATGATGGCCATTCTGACAGGTGTGAGGTGGTACCTAGGTGTTTTCAATGATTCCAGGATCAGACGTCATATTTAAATCCTTCCACCTATTTTCCATTGCAACATCCAGGAGTGATGAAATGCACACACACAATATACCAGTGAATGCCTATGGACATTGATTAAACTCTTGATTGGTTCATAAAGTAGATCAAAGGTCAACACTATTGTGTTGGTTAACCAAGACATAAGTTCAGCTGTAGGTAACAGAAACTAAAAAAACAGTGGCTAAATTGAGATAATTTCATTTTCTCAGACATGTAACTGTTTTTAGGTAGGTGTTTGATAGCTGATATGGCGGCTACGTTCCGGACACCTACACTCCTTCCATCTTTTTTATTTTCTCTGAAATATAATTGACATATAACTTTGAGTAAGTTTAAGGTATACACTGTGATAATTTGATGCATTTATATTTTGCGGTGTGATTACCACCATAGCGTTTCCTAGCAACTCCATCCCATCACATAATTATCATTTCTTTTTTCTGTTGAGAACACTTATCACCTGGTCTCTCAGCAGCTTTGAAATATATAGTACGGTATTGTTGACTACAATCACAATGCTGTGCATTAGATCTCCAGAACTTGTTCATCTTCTGTCTGTAAGTTTGTCCATTCTATCTGTCCATTCTACTCTCTGTTTCTGTCCATTCTACTGTCCGTTCTACTCTCTGTTTCTATGAGTTTGACCTTTTTTAGATTTCACATATTAGTGATATACAGTATTTGTCTTTCTCTGTCTGACTTATCTCACTTAACATAATACCCTCAAGTTTCATCCATGTTGTCATATCTATATCTATATCATATATATCTATATCTGTATCTGCCTCATGTCTTCTTTATCCATTCATTTGTTGACAATGCTTAGGTTGTTTCCATGTCTTGGCTATTGTGAATAATGGAGCAATAAACATTGGAGTGCGGATATATTTTCAATATCCTGTTATCATTGACTCTTTCCATTTAAATGCTCTGCTAGAATGCTGCCATCATCTGTCTAATATGGCTCACCCCCATGATTATACTCTAAGCAGCAGGATGGAAGAAAGCAAAGAAAAAGAACATGTCCCTCCCTTTAAGAATATAATCCAGAAATTGCATACTTGCTTTCTCTTACCTCTCAATGGCAGACCTTAGTCAAAGGTCTATTTTTGCTACAAATTTAATGGGGAATTTAGTCTTTATTCTGCACAAATATTGAGCTAAACATAATACTCTGAGAGTGAAGCAGAGGATGGATATTAAGGGGACCATCAGGAACCTCAGCATATTGGCTCTTTGGGCATTAGACCGCTTTCCTACTCAAATACAAATTTGTATATTTTCCTTTGATTTGGAATTGGTTGTCTACTACGTTGTCTTAAATTCTTAATAATTACAGATTTGTAACCAGAACATGGATTCCCAGCAAGTTTTGAATAAACATTTAAAGAAATACAAAGTGATCACTCAGATTCTACTTTATAAACCCATCAAGATTGATTCACTATCAATAAAACCTTTGAGATTAATGAATAGTAAGAAAAGAATCATTGGATAGAAGGAGAAAAGTACAATCTAATAAAACATACTAATTCCATTATGCATTTTTAAGAATGAATATTTATTAAGCACCTACTATATTTCAGATACTGGTCTAGACACTGTCATTAAAATGGTGAGGCCAAGCCACCTTGGTCCCTGCCAGCAAGAAAGGGAGCATGGAGTTACTCAGATCTTCACACAAATAAGTGTGATTGGAGCTGAGGTAATTGCTGTGAAGAAAGTTAAATGGTGCCAGGAGAACATATACTAGGGGCATGTACCCAGTGGAAGAGATCAAGGGAGTGCTAATTTAACTGTGAGCTGAAGGATGAATGGTCTCTGAAAAGAGATCTAGTTCTCATAGAAGCAAGAAGTCCAAAAGATCCCTCCTTCTCCTTTCTTCATTCTCCCCTTCTCTCTCCCTTCTTTCCCCTCCCCTTCTTCCTTGTCTGTCCTCCTTATCCCCTTTCCCCCTCCATTTTCTTTTCCTTCCATCTTCCCATTTTCCTTCTTTCTCCTTCCCTCCTTTCTTCTCTGTTTCCTCCCTCCCTCCCTTCCTCCTGCCTTTCCTACCTTCCTTCCTTCCTTCATCCCTTCCCTCCTTCTCCTCTATACGTAGATTGTACCCATCTCTGCTTATTTTTCTAACTGGGGTCATGCCACTGTTCTGAAGATAACTTGGCTCCAAGTCCAGGTTTTGTAAATAGCCTATGTGCAAGTTAAGGTTCCATAGAGATTTTTAAGAAACTAGGGCAGGGGTACCACCAGTAAGAGTTGGGGTGAAATTTACACATGATGAATCATTTGCCAAATAGGTCTCCTTTCTTTACTCCAGCTGATTTTGACTGTGTTTTGGCCACTCTTATAGTAATGGAGAAAAATCCTTGATCTTGCCGTTGAACGCCTCTGGCTCTCTTAAAATTTAAAACTTAGTCCCTCTTTGATGAATTCAGTCTCTCTCGTGTCAATGATCAGTTTCTTAGCACCTCTGCCCTCTGTTGTTTTTACATCCCTCCCTCTGCTTTCCTGGGCAGTATCTCCTCACTACCACTACTGTCACCGCCATAGCCCTGCCTCCTGCCAACATTCAGGACCAGAAGGAAGCTTATAGAACATCATAGTGATGGGGAGTGTGGTTCACTGGCTCCTGCTGAGCTCTGGTTGAGGTGTAGCTCGTCTTGCCAGCTCTTTGGTTGTTGATTTATCTCCTTGCTGTCTTTGCTCCTGACTTATCTGTGGCTGCTGTAACTTGTAGTCTCCTTTCTCAGCATAGGCAGTCCCTGGTAATTGCTCCCATGTAGACTGGCCACCATCTCTCTATTATGTCTATCCCCTGCCCTCAACCTTTCACTAGTACCACAGATTCCCAGAGATTCCTCTTTTGATTCCTGGTTTGGGAGGTTGATGCTGTGTCTTTCTGCTGGAAGATCACGATCTTGCATCTTCAGCTATCTTCTGAATCTACCAGTAAGACAAAAAGGAATTTCTGGATTCTCTAAATGCCAAACACAGACTGAGCAGAAACAGGGAGCTATTTCAAGTCCATTCACCTGGGCCCTCCCCTCAGTCATTTCTATTCTTATCACTCAGGCACCATGTTCAACATATTACCACGACAACCTCAGAGCTCCTCTGAAAGGCATGCAGTCTTTGGAGATTGTGAACAAGCAGTAACTCATTTGTTCTGGAAATCTACTGAACTATTTGCATGTATTTACAGTCACAACTTCTCCCATCTCCCCCAGTCTCCCTGTTTGACTTTGGGGCTTCCTTGGAGGGTTATATAAAGAAGGCTTCCATCTTCCCCTCAGACTTCTTTTTTTCATTTTCTCTTTCTGTCAGGCAGGGGTAGTCCTAAGTCACTTCCTTCTGCTTCCCAAGATGGTATTTGCCCTCCACTTGCCTATGGAAATAAGAACTAAAGTCATATTTGTCTTAATAGCAGAAGAGCTGCAGGGAAAAATTCAAATTACACAGGGAAAAGTACCATCAGGGAATATTTTAAAGTGTATCACCCTGCTATAGGGTGGAGGGACAGATATTCCAGGCAGAAACAACAGTGTGTAGAGAGTCTCTGAGGTGGGAAGGAGCAAGGCCACTTTGGTGGGAATGGAAGGGGGGGCGACGGCGGGGGTCCTAGGAGATGGGGCTGGAGGCGATGCTGACCAGATGATGTAGAGTCTCCTAGACCATGTGAAAGGAGTTTTGTCGAAAATGTTTATATCCAGGTAAGGAACCTGGCTGTGGTTTTTTCTGATTTCGCAAAAAGCACAAACGAACAGCAGCAAAAAAAAAAAAAAAAAAAAATCCTTCCTCTTCTGGGCATCCTGTTGCATTTTATTTCAGCCTAAGATCTGATACCTTTCATGCTTCCATGCAGTAAGTGCAGAATAGATGATGACACAGAAACCCGTGGATGATCAGCCCAGGGTGAACATAAGGGGATTTATGGGGTGGGGGTTATTGTGCTAGAGATGTGTTACTCTAGCAGAAATGTGTTCATTTCTGCTGTCACCATTGCTAGTTGTGGCAAAGAGAAAAGAGGAAACAAATTCCAGGTCCAGACTGTACCAGGGTCTTATAGGTCTGCTGGTCATCTTGGTGACAGTTTTAGAATCTGATTATGGTCTCTGTAGACAGCAGAAAGGAGAAGATTGAAAATGTAAAGGAAACATTTCAAAGCAGCATGTGCAGTCTGAGTTGTGGGCCTTTCCTTCAGGTCAATGTGACCAAGAACTACACTGCCTGTCATATTACAGCTTACTGTTATCATCCAGGAGAGAGACAGGATGGAGGTTTGGGTAAAGCTATTTGTTCAGGTGGGTTTGCAACACTTGTTGTTTATCTTGCACTCTTTGGAATAACATACCACCTCAGCCTAAACTCCGCATTTGTTATTTTCAGTGTTCGAATGCACTTTATCTTTTTTTAGTGAGAAGAGATTTTGGAGAGCAGCCTAATGAGATTTCTTGTCAACAGTTTTTGTTTCCTGAGTTTTAAAAGGTGGTTAGTGTGACTTTGGAGAGCAGATTAAAATTGTTTGAAATTGCAAGAAGAGAAAGTAATCCTTCATTGAATCAGGACAAATCAAAATGAAAGAGAAAAAAAGAAAAGGAAAAAGGTCACACTTTCAAGTTTTCAGATATATGTCTTCTGAAAACTAGTAATTTCCACAACTGAGTTGAGACATCTGATCTAATTCCAGCTTCAATACTAATGATCTTTATGGATTTGGACAAATCCTTTGATATGCTGGTGGCTCAACTTTTGGAAATTTAAAAAAAAAATTTGCATAGATGAGATGCTATCTTATTTTTCCTCTTATGTCTTACTGTGCTGTAATAGTTAATTTTGACAGGACCATTGTGTGCCCAGACATGTGGTCAAACATTATCCTTAGTACGTCTGTGAGGGTATTCTAGATGAGATTAACATTTGACTCAGTAGACTGAGTAAAGCAGATTGCTCTCCCTAACGTGGGTGGCCCTCATCCCATCACTTGAAGGCCTGAATAGAACAAAAAAGACTGACTCTCCTGTGAATAAGAAGGAATTTCCTCCTGCCTGACCACCTTGAGCTGGAACATAGGATTTTTATTCCTGCCTTCTAACTCAGGCTGAAACTTTGGCTCTTCCTGGGTTTCCAGTCTGCAGACCTATGGACTTGGGAACTACCCCATCATCTCTCCTGGGTCTCCAGCTTCCTGTCTGGAGATCTTGGGACTTGTCAGCCTCCATAACTGCATGAGCCAATTCCTTATAATAAATGTTTATATATATATATATATATATATATACACACACACAAACACACACACACATATATATGCACACATATATATATATTCACACACACACACACACATATATTGTTTCTCTGGAGAACTCTAATACACATGCTGATGACTTTTTTAGCAGCTATTCTGGAAAATGAAGACAAACTCCTCACTGGCACCATGGGCCTGCTCCTATAAACCAGTTTTATGTTTGCTTCTCAGAATGTGTATCTTTTCATTCTGAGAGGAAAGGATGTTGAAGAAATGTATTGCTCATTGATTTTGCTGTGTGGCACACATCTCTAATTCCCTTCTGAACCACTTCTGAACATAAATGAAATAAACACAATCAAAGGATCAGATTTTTCATAATTAACAAGTCTTTGGTATAAAATTAGAGATCAAATATTTTGTCTTCCCTTAATCTTCTGTCATTTTGCTTATTTGCCATTCACTTTTACTGCCTTTAGGCTATTCCTGGCTGACTCAGCCTCATCTCAGGAAGGAACCACTCATCTGGAATCTGGCCAGGTGCACAGCTTGGCTTCCAAAGTCTCTTTCATCTTTCCAGGGAGCTGCCAACTCACGTCTTAGTTTGCATTTCTGGAGAACATCAGTAGGAACATGGGCCTAAGCACTCATGTAGAAGATGTTGGGGAGCATATAATATACTTCAGTGCTAAAATTATAAGGAAACATATACCAGCACTTTATTTAGATTCAGTTTCTTATGGAAATTCTCCCAGATTTAAAATTCTGTACTGATGGCTTAATGTCTAGTTGATAATTGAACATTTTTCTATAAACAAATAGGTAACTTGTTATTAAAATATAACAACAGAGAATAAACTTCTTGTTTAATTAGGAGACTTAGCTGATTTTCCCCTCCAAAATCCTAAAATTAAGGCTTTTCATGTCTACCTTTATGTCTTGAACATCTGAAAAATAAGCATAAATACTGAGAATTTTATCATTGATATTTCATGAAAAATCATGTGAAATGCTCTTAGAGATATGGGGCAGGTCTACACCAGAAAATAAAACAAAGATTTGAGGGAATTATCCACATATTTTAAGCAAAACATGCATTTTTATTTTAGTATTACTTTAAGAACCTTCTAGCACTTATATGTGATTCATTCCCTTGCTGTTTTTGAATTTTAGTAACTGATTTATATCTATACCTTATTTGGTTAGTATAGACAAGTATAGTCATGAATACAGAGGTAATTTCAAGTACTAAATGAAGATTTTTATAATATAATCAAAATGTTTTTACCGTAGTCCCTATAACACACTGGTGTTTTTACAAATGAATTTACACACTTACTTAGCAATGTGCTTCACCAGAAAAATAGTACAGTATTCATTGCTAGCAAAAAACTAATAAATGGAACTAAAATCATGATAATTGAAAACCTAAATCTGAAGGTGAAAAGCTTCAAGGCTAAGCTGTGTTTTGCTGCAAATGTAGGTGAATTATAGGCTTGTTCTTATAATTCAGGTGTAAAAGCCTGAAGGTATTTGAAACTGAGCAACATCAAGAATTAACATGCTTAGGGCTTCCCTGGTGGTGCAGTGGTTGAGAGTCCGCCTGCTGATGCGGGGGACGCGGGTTCATGCCCCGGTCCGGGAAGATCCCGCATGCCGCGGAGTGGCTGGGCCCGTGAGCCATGGCTGCTGAGCCTGCGCGTCCGGAGCCTGTGCTCCGCAACGGGAGAGGCCACAGCAGTGAGAGGCCCGCGTACCGCAAAAACAAAACATAACAAACAAAAAAAGAATTAACATGCTTAGAATTAAATTGTAATAAGAGAAATTCAAAGGAAATTATTGTCATTGGTATACAAATTGTCCTTCTAGAATACTGTTTGTCATTTTTATTACCCATATTTATTACTCATATTTATTCTTGTATAAGATCACTTTTTTAACCCCTTAAAAAGCATAAAGTCCCTATGTAATATATATTTATTACATATACATGTATACCTTTTTAAGGGGTTAAAAAGGTGATCTATCTACCTATCTATCTGTCTATCTATCTATTGAGAGAAAAGAGGGGAGGAGGAAGGCGGGAGGGAGAAAGTTAGGAAAGACAGAGGGAGAAGGAGGATCTCAGAACCTGGAGTAAATATTCTCTTGTTGGGCTAAGCTGTTCTAGAAGAGTTTTTCACATAGACATGTCTTTCTGGTCAGAATAGGGTTATCATTCTGCTTGTCAGTTCAGTCATGATTATTTCCTCTCTTCTATGCCAATCAAATAAATTTCCTTTCATTTGCAGATTATATCAGGAAATCAATATTGTTAGTAGATTGAGTCTGATAAGAGCCTTAGATTCAGAATTAAGTTTCTTCCAATGAACACATCATTGTCAAATTTCTCCTGGCTGGTGCATAGGAAAGACATGAATTATACTGTGGAACTGTTATACTATGGAACTGTTATGTCACTTTGCTGGTCTCATGCATTCAATCAGCTCTTCTGCTCATTATACAATTAATTCACTGCAGTGCTGCTAAGGTTGTAATGATATTTTCCAACAGTGCAAAACACACCAGGAATTTAGATTTTTTAGGGAAGCCGTAAGCATGTTTTAATTATTTTTTTTTTTCCCACTGTATATCAACAATGACTTAGTCTTTAAGACACAGACCAGGGCATCCTTCTCTGGAAAGCCTCCTTCGGTACCCTCAGCTGTTCTCTCATATCCCCTGTGCTTTCTTTTAACATAGCAAATATTTTATTATAATGATAATGTTAATTTTCTATATCCCCAACTAGATTTTCAGCAAGTCAAGATTTATTGGTCCTTATCTCTAAATATTCAGTATCTGCTATATAAATAGGGACTCAAATATTTGCTGAATGAACAAATCACTGGGCAAATTTATAGAAATTTTCACTTCCCTAAGTCCATTTCATTCTAGGAATTCACCAGGTAGAAAAAGAGGATGAGCCATATCAGGCAAATCATACAGTATGGACAGAGAGAGGATAGGTGAAGAGTTTGGTGTATTGGGGGGACAGCAAAGAGTTTAACAGGGGCATAGCACTATGTGTACTGGTAGAGACTAGGGAACCACTGTTTGTTCTTAGAGACAGTGCTCAAATATTCTCTCTTTGGAAAAGACTCATCAGACCTTCCTTTTCTTTCACCCCAACCAGAGTTTACTACTCTTTTTTTTTGCCATTACTTTATAATGTTCATATTTCCATTCTACTATTGTACTTTAAATATTTTATTGCAAGTGTTTACTTGCCCATCTTCCTTGCTTCAGCTCTTGGCAGAATAGTAGAGAGAACCTGGAATTTGCAGTTTGACATATTTTGGTTGAAATCCTGACTTTGCTACTTAACTGGGTAATTAATGATAAACAATCACTTAGTTTCCTTGAACCCTACTTTCTTTGTCAGTAAAATGTGGAAAATAGTACAAACTCCATAGCAGTGTCATGATCACATATATTAAGTGCATGACAGATGCTCAATTATATTTCCCTTTCTCTTTCACCTTCCCTGAAGACAAGAATCATGTTTTATTAATTTACTCCTAGCAGGTACATTCCCTGACACCTAGGGGATGTTTAATAGATGCTGTTGAATGAATAAAGTATGTGTTTATTTAAATGTCTAATATAAATGTGTGTGTGTGTAAGAGTAGATATTCAGGAACTTTATTTGTAACTTATAACTTCTAAATTTAGTATTTCAGGGCATATACTACTACAGTAGTTCCCATATCTATCTACTCTACCATCCTGGCCAAATTTCAGGCCAGCCTGAATTTATACGTGGAAGATGGGAGGAACGTTCTAGGCATTCCACTTGCTCAGGGCACTCCTATAGGAAAAGCTGGGGAAATAATCATGCATGACTTAGCACAGCTACCACGTAAGTATGAATCATTTTTCAGCCTACCAAAATTTATGTCTTCCCTTCCCTGAGGAGGTGCACAGACAGTTAAATAAATTGAATCGGTGCTGTTTGTTACTGGTCTATTATAATCATCGAGTGAGTGCATATTATTAGCTAGGTTGCTTTAACGTGCCATCCTCTTTGCATTCCCAAGCATAATTGCTGATTAAAGATTGCTTCCAGGGAGGCTCAGCTTTTCCTTTTGGCAGCACGTGCACATGAACATCTTATGTCATTTCTATAAATATTAACCATCAGCAGGGTTGGATAAGGTGCAAGGCAAGGTCTATGGATGACTCAGTCTCTTTCAACTTTTCATTTCACTCTGGTATTTGGAATTGGTTGGGCTTGCTTTTTCTCTCTTCCTTCTGCTTTTCTCCTCCTACTCTTTTCCTGCCCTTCTTCTCTTCTCCTCACCTCCCACTCTCCTCCTCCATTTTTTAATTGGCCCAATAGCTGGCCCAGTGACACAGACTGCTAGACTGCCTGGCTACATCAAGAATGTGATGAGGGCAGATAAATTTTTTACCCTGGAAATCCCATTTTGGCTGATTGCTGCCTGTTGGGAAAGGTGGCTTCTCCTGCTACTCATTTGGAGAGTCCAATTACTTTGAAAAGCTTCAGTGTTTTAGTGAAAGAAAGTGGAGAAATGAGATAATGTGGTTACGAGGGGATGACTCTTCTGCTAAGTACTGTATCTGTTATCCTAACTGAGCTCTCAGTATTCAGTTATTATTGGTGGGGGGTGTGTAACCTAGTTGAATTTTCTAACTTTTTACAGTTACATTAATAGGAGTAGGTTTTACTGCAGAAAACCGTTAATTCCCAGGTGAATTTTATCTTATGTCATTTGATGTTATTCCTAATTTTTTTCAAATTAAATGTAGAATAATTTTACTCACAGAGGAAACTTTCTTACATTTCCTTTCTCATATTTGCTTTGTGCCAAATTCTCTTTCCACATTAATAAACAGCCATCAAGAGGTATACATTCTGTGATCTCTCCTCATCCTTCAGGGTATCTCAGGATTTGTTTTTAGATGCTCTTCAGTGTGTGGTACTCAACAGAGTCAAGGTATAATCTAAAGAAAACTATGCATTAAAATCTTAATTCTCATTAAATAATGGAAGAGTCTAAAGGTTGTATTGAAGAATTTTTTTCCCAGTACAGGTGAAAAGGATACTTCAGACTGACTTAATGCCTGGTATATAATAAATAGCAAGCACATTTATAAGATTTACAGAAGCATATTCAGATATTAAAATAATTTCTCTAGGTGTGCTGAAAAGCTGATGTGTATTAAGGAAAAGTCAAGTGCTTGAAGTGTTTGTGTGTTACAGGAGCGAGGTATTTTTCTGGGTTTCTTGCCCTTCCCATTTTGGAAGGCAGGCTTTACTTCAGCTGAGCTTGTCAAAGCCTATAGCCTGGCACTCTGCCTCTGTCACTGAACTCAATTCAGCCTTTTAAGAGAAAAATGAAAAACATCAACATTCTGTGTTTACACTTTGCCAATTGTTGTACATAAAAAAATCCCTTTTTGATGTTTTATATTTAAGCAATGTATTTACCCTGGCATTTTCTTTTCGCTAGTCAACAAAGTGTAATTGAAATGCAGCTAACTATACTATGTACTTAGGGATTCATCCCACTATCTTTGATATAGTTTTACATGTGCTAATGCCATTATTCTTTTTTCAAGTAAACAGTAGGTTGAATTAAAGCATATTCTATAAAATGGATACTCCTTTACAGTAGAGAAATTATATTCCATTTCTTTATATGTTTTCTTATATTAGAAACAGTGACATTAACAAGGGGAAACAAATGATGTACTTAATATTCAGTTATGTCTATGAACTGGCATTCTTTCCACTGTGTTAGTTTAAGTAATATACAGGCACAAAGAATGGAGAATATTATTATTCCTCCCTGTTATGGACTGAATTGTGTGCCCATCCCTCCCCCCTGCCATAATTCATATGTTGAAGTCTGAACTCCGAGTACCTCTGAATGTGAGTGTTATTTAGAGATGGGGGTCTCTAAAGAGGTAATTAAGGTTATGTGGGGTCATATGAGTGGGCTCTAATTTGATTGGTGTCCTTATGAGAAATGGAAGACACATGGGATGCATGCAGAGAGGAAAGGCTACATTGTCATGAGGACACAGTTAGAAGATGGCCACTTGCAAGCCGAGGAGAGAGGCCTCAAAAGGAACCAAACCTGCAACACCTTGTCCTTGGACTTCTAGTCTCCAGACCTGTGAGAAAATAAATTTCTGTTGTTCAAGCCATTCAATCTGGAGTATTTTGTTAGGGCAGTTGAGCAAACAAATTGCACTGTCTGATACTCCTTTGAGGAAGCCTGATGGTACTCATTCTTCCTGAAGGAGAGAGAAAGAAGGAGAGAGAGAGATGGGGAGAGAGAGAGGAGAGGAAGTAGAAGAAGAAGAAGGGAGTGAGGAGGAAGAAGAAGCTGCAGCAACAAAGAGGAGGATAGAAGAAGAAAACATGATGGGATGGTTTATAGAAGCAGTGTAGAGGATATGTCACAGTGTTATTCTCTCAGAACAAAAGGGAAAAAAATAACAGTTAACGGTGAGAGAGTTTTAAATGCATCAGGATTTGCGCTAAACACTGTATGTGCATTAACTCATATAATCCCCCAAATCCTATCAAAAAGTGTTATCATTATTTTTGTTCTAGTTCTGTGAAAAATGCCACTGGTATTTTGAGAGGGATGGCATTGAATCTGTAGATTGCCTTAGCTAGTATGGTCATTTTAACAATATTCATTCTTCCAATCCAAGAACATCAGTTTGTGTTACCTTTAATTTCTTTCAACAGTGTCTTATAGTTTTCTGAGTACAGGTCTTTTGCCTCTTTAGGTAGGTTTATTCCTAGGTATTTTATTCTTTCTGATGCTGTGGTAAATGGGATTGTTTCCTTAATTTCTCTGTCTAATATATATGATATATATATATCCGATATATATCAGATATGTATATGCACAATAGAATACTACTCAGCCATAGAAAAGAATGAAATTTTGTCATTTGCAGCAACATGGATGGACTTGGAGGGTATTATGCTAAGTGAAATAAATCAGACAGAGAAAGACAAATACTGTATATATCACTTATACGTGGAAGCTAAAAAAATACAACAAACTAGTATATATAACAAAAAAGAAACAGACTCAGAGATATAGAGAACAAACTAGTGTTTACCAGTGGTGGAGGGGGCATATAGGGGTGGGGGAGTGGGAGATACAAACTATTGGGTGTCAGATAGGCTACAAGGATGTATTGTATAATATGGGGAATATAGCTACTATTTTGTAATAACTGTAAGTGGAGTGTAACCTTTAAAGATGGTATAAAAATTAAAAAAGAAAGAAAAAAGGTATCCTCATTAAGCCTATTAGTCTTATTTTATAGATAGGGAAACTAGGGTTTATTGAAATTAAATAATTTTGCCAAGGTCACATATATAGGCAAAAGAGAGGTGGGATTTTAGCAGAGGTCTTCCTCATACCACAGCTGATGCTCCTAGACGCTATACACTATATTCTCTTTTTTTGGAAATAAAAGCCCTCAGAACAGTGAAATTGTGTTTTTCACATTTTCTCTCCAAGCACCAAGCTGACGTTTTCAAGTCTATCATATTTGGCACAATCCAATTTAGTAAACATTCTTTAAGTATCTAAATGGGAAGGAAGAAGACACGTACTCGAAGCAAAAATTCAATAGTAGTAGAACTGCTGGTGAGTGCAGTAATCCAAGAATGTTGAAGGTGGAGAGGAAGAAATGACACAATTTCCCAGGGGGTTGTGGTAGTGCTGCTGCTGATAGTAGAATGATTTGCCATTTTAGTTTTTCTTCTTTAAATATTTTTATGTTCTCTTATATTTTTTAAATGTCTTATGCCGTATCCTTGTTATCATTTTGATATGCAGAAACAATACTGATTGATCCAGAATTAAAATTCCTTCAGAGACTTTGCGTTTAAGCAATTCATTAATATCACCATTATTTTCATTGGTTGTACTTTTGAACAATTATTTTATTTCCTAGATATTAGGCCCTCTCTGAACTCGTTCAGTAACTTGGCTACCTGTTTCAGAAATGATATTAATGTTGATATAAAAAAATCACACGGCCAGTATAGACATATTTTATTTACAGATATGATTGGCTCTCAGCAGTTTCAACAACCTCACATGATTCTCTACTACTGTCAAGTTATCAGCCTATGCGTCTCCTTCCTTCAGTCACCAGAGTATCCAACATCATGGTCTCCCTATCCCTTCTATATGGTTTCTGATCAGATTTCTGCCCCCACAGCTGTCCTATACCAGCCTCATCAGAAGTCACCAGTGACTCTTACCCACCAATCACCTCACCTTTTCTCATCCTCCTCTTCTTTGATTGGTCTCTGCTCAACACAACACCTTTCTCAAAATGCTCTATTCCTGGATTCCATGACGTGGCCTTTCTTGGTTTCCCCTGTTGTTTTCTGAAAGGCTCCCATAATCTTTCATGAAGTCCTCTTACCTTCACTCCTTAGTGACAAGGCTTTTCACACCTTTTTCCTTGAGGATTTCACTCATGCCTGGGACTTGAACTCTCATCTCTCTAAGGTTGACTTCCAATGTCATCTACTCTTCTAAGCTTAAAATCTCTCAATTAAACTTTACTCTTATATTTCTTAATACCTCCTTTTCTCTCTTGTTATAAAACACCAGCATCTAAAACCAAACAGATCTCAAATACTCTTTTAAGGACATATCTATTTCCATTTTTTAAAAATACCTCATTTTTCCAGTCATCCAAATTAAAACTTTTATCATGGCTCTAAATCTTCCTCTTTCAGCCACAATACCAGTTGCTAGTTCTGCCTGTAGACTCTATTCCACGAGGTTTCTCACATCCATTAGTTAGGATTTAGACTTTAGAGCCAGAATGCCAAGTTTGAATCCTGGCTCTTCCAATGAAATTCTGTCATTTTGGCAATAACTTTATTTCTTGTGATTATATTCCTTCTTCTGTAAAATGGGATACTAATAAGGGAGTTGCAATCATGACTGAATGTGTTAACATATGTAAACTATTTCAAATAGTGCTAGTACAGGAATCACATGGTCACCATCATCACTGTCACCATCATCTCCTTTCTATTTTTAGATCCATCCTGTTTCAGGTTCTCATTATGTCTTGTTTTGTCCCTGATAGATCTCTCTAACTAGTTTCTCCCATCCTCAATCCTTCCTTATTCTACTCCATTCCATAACATATTTTGCAATCACCATTGCAGAAGCAAGACCAGATCATTATGGCCCCGTCTGGAAAAGCATTCAGTAGTTCTGCAGTTAATCATTTGTGTGATGTCAGCAAGTCACTGAACCTCTCTGGCTTTAGTTTCTTCATCTCTACCACTAGAGGTAGGGCTGAATGCTCGCCACAAAAAAATTGATTCTATAACTTTGATTGCCCATCGCCTGTACAGTGCAACACATATCCCTAATCATGACATTCAAAGATTTTCCTGCTTTGGCTCCAAACCGCATTCCTGGCATTATCTCATTCTTTTTTTGTGACTAACCAGCCAGAATGAAATATAGTATTTGTCATTCTCTAAAAATATCTGGTGCTGTCCCACCTCCATGAATATAATTGTGACTTTCTTTCTGCCTGGAATGTTCTTTCTTCTTTATTTACCTTACAAAATTCTGACCTTTTTCCCATGTTCAGTTCAATGCCACTGCTTTTATAAATCTGTCCCACAGATAAATCCCCACACAGAATTACAATTCCTTTCTCCTTCATAATCGTATATGACTATATAGTATTACGTACTTGTTTATCTGTCTTTCCTCCATTAATTGTAATTTCCTTGTGATTTAGGGACCCACTTTTGTTTATGATTGCCTTCCCTGTCCTCACACCTGGCATATGCACTGTGCTTGCCACATAGGTTCTCCGTGGATATTTATAAAACAAGTATGTTGGACACCTAGTGTCAGCACTTTATGTGGCTCACCAGAAACTTACTGAAATGCAGGGGACACAGTATTGCTATATAAGGATCCTATGATGGAAGAAGAATCTTCACTGTAATATAGTCACGGAGAACCCCAAGTTGTATCACCCCATAGATGGTCCTAAGCCATACAGAGAGACCTTTTTCTCAATGGCAGTGATTTGTGAGCCTGTTTTGATTTAGCTTTTTCAGATGACTTCTTATTCTTCTGTGCTCAGCTATTGGATTAGTCTCTTCTTTCCACTTCCGTGAGGACAAGTGCTGTGTCTTAAATAATATATGGGAAATTATTGAAATGTGACCTTCTTATTCACAATGGCATTTGTAGGGCCTGGCAAGTGGTGGGTTCTTCATGTGTCTTTGGACAGGGAGCCGTAAGATCATGCCTTGTGGGTGGTGCATGACAGGCCCGTCTGAAGCTTGCATTCAATAGCCAAATTCATCTATGCCAAGACTTAGCACATGGAGGCAGTAGAATCAGGGTCAACCAGAAAGACAAACTTCATAGTCTCTCTGAATAAATAACGCTAAGCTGAGTGACGCTAATCTCTATTTTATTTAGAGGTTTCCTAAAATATATACATTTTAAACAGGTGTCTGGTATTTTTTTCTGGTCACTGAATTTCCAGAGACTTTTTAAGTTATCGGGGTTAAAACAGTACTGTCCTTTGATTTAACATCCATGCATTACTTAGATGAGTCTGGTGTTATCTGTAATCTATTGCCATCTGTCCTTTGAAAGTTAATTGCTCTTCCCAATTCTAATGCAAAATCTCCATAAACAGGGAGAGGGTCACTGGATTATCTAGAATTGAAATTCTACTTATTAACCCAAATTCTCTTGATGACCACATAGAGCTAGCCCACAGTGTAATTGCCAGTTTTCTATCTGGTGGAGAAAGTCATAGTAAAATAAACTTAAATAACTTGGCCGAGTTTGTCTAGCAAACTAAGAACAAGGATAGGAATAGATGTTGAACAATGATGCAATGTCTACAAACTCTTGTTTCCTCTGCTACTCCTGAACCTTTCTTTAGGGCCATGAGTAACTTTACCCCTGCTATTGTGTTTGGCAAAAATAGAATGATGCATAAAGGTTTTGGCTTGTGAAGTTATCATCTCAGTCACATTCAAAGTTCTACTGTGTCTTAGTCTCATACCATGTTGGATTACTACATTTAAATTATAAAAAAATAATGAAGTGACCCTGCTATCCCATTTAGTTAGTGTATGCATTTGGAGACAAGGCTTTCCTAATGAAATTTAAGAAATATAGTTGGTATAGAAATATGAGTAGTCCTCAAAGCCAGAAGCATTAACATGAAGGGAGGTTCAAAGTTCAGCTGACTTCTGAAGATCTTTGTTTCAATTCATTATGTAAGCATACTTTTCACTACTTTGCATGTGTTATTTCTGAGTTTTATAACCAGCAAAAAACAACAACAACAACATTTTATGCTACAACACCAATCCTTTAACAAGTGTCTTGAGATCTGGAATTTTTACAAAGAATTTGGTTTGCATTTTGCATCTACAAAAGCCCCACGCACAAAACTCATTTGTCATTTAAGTATATAGATCAACAATCCTCTCAAACTTCCCTGGTAGACAGCTCCCAAACCAGTAAATTTGTGAGAGGGTGCAGCAGAGAATCATACCTATTAATAGAGTATACAGCAGAAGAACGGTGGTAAAGTCCAGATGGCAGCACCCATAAATCATACAGTGTCATCAATGCCACGTTACTCATGTAAAATGGATGTTTGTTTGTTCCAGTTAGCCCAACATTCTTTCAGTGTAATGATGCTACTGCTGAAAGAGTATAGTGCATGCTAAGTATTAAGTACTCTGGGTATCTGATAAGTGTGTCTAATTATGCCATATCATCTTTCATGGCCCCTTATTATTCTATTAAATAATGGCCCCAGTTTTAACCCTTTCGGCCAACCACCTCATTCCAATACAGTTTTTGACCTTTTCATGGCTATGTTGTCTTTCTTGTTACTTATTTAAATGGTTTCCTCCTACTTCTCCCACATAGTTGGCTATCAATTTCTTCTTCATGTATTCAAAATACCACTGAAAGAACATTTCTTCCAGGAAACCAACCCCCAAGTCACCTTGTAAAGTCAGAACTCAGATTGAGTGAAACTCCCTAACAGATTCAGCTGTATGGAATCTTTGGAGATATAAATTCATTCACCAACTATGCATTGAACATTTAAAATATGCTACAGCTATGCTCATTTCTATGGGTAATATAAATACTCAAAGGTCTCTGCTTTTTAAACATTGCCATAATGAGTTGTGATAAATATTAGGAATGAAGAAATGTGTATTTAGCTAGAAGGATGAAAAGGGAGAGTATTAGTGTAATATTGTCTTTGGAGTTTACTCTCAAAGGCCTAAATATCGATAATGACAACCAGCATTATCAGAAGCAAGGAGTCCTTTTCCATTACATAAATACTGAATTTACTCTTCACAAAAGAATGGGGGATTCTTAAAAAACTTTGTCGTGTATTTCAGAATTTAAATTTATAATAAACTTTACCCCATATCAACAAATGAAGGAAATGGGGGAAGGAATTAATGAAAATAACAAAATGAGATAAAGAAATATGGTAACAAAAAAATAAAGTGAGCATAACCTCTTCTTGAGTTTTCAAGGATGCAAATGATCACCAAAGCCACATGAAAGTTGCTTTCAGCTTTTAAGATTCTAAAGAAATAAGAAATTCAAACCCCTGGAAGGTGGAACAGAATGTTAGTAAATTTTAAAAAATGAAGTACTATTTTTAGAGAAGGGCAGTTGAAGTGAAGCAGTCTTTAAACTGCTTTTTAAACTGCTTTTATTTTTTCTACTTTATTTCTAAAAATTTGAGAAAGATAAGGAAAATAAATTAAAATAATAATTTATATTTGATTTCCTTTCCTAGACTCGGAACCCTAAGGACTTTCCAATGGAAAGGTTATTCTTTCTCATTAATGTTTTAATTGCATTATTAGGGTTTACAGTACAGTATGGGTGGTAGCTTCCTTGCAAAGTCAGTATTCTTGCTGACAAGTACACTGAGTTAAAACAACAGGAGCCAAAGAGCTTATTCAGAGTTGTTAAAATTTCAAAAGGATAATGTAGTATCATTACTTAATCTTCGTGCTTGACGTGCGTTAGCTGTAAAAACCTAGTAATCAGAACAGCGCCATCATCTGGTGAGGTGTTCGAACAGGATTGTATTACATCGGAGAAACTTCCTTTTTGTTTTGTTCAAGTCCTAACTTTGCCAGTTTCCGTTCAGAGAAATGAAGCATTTTCATGAATATAACATCGTTTGGTTAAAGATACCACAGTAAGTCCATGTTTAACCCTGAAATTATAGACAAATATGATTCTTTTAGATAATGGTGGGTTGAACTGTAAGACACTGATCATGTTTGGCCATTTTTGACTTAGAAATGGCGTGTTCATATGGTTTAACCCATCAGTAGGCAATATTTATTAAGTGCTTACCACTGCCACACTCTTTTCTAACCCATGTTACACGTATCAGTCATCTTCTTCGTAACATCCTTTCAAGGTGGGTACTATTGCTACTCTCCATTTCATAGATGAGAAAATTGAGGCACAGAGAGGTTAAGCTGCTTGTTCAGTGTTCCCAGTGATTAGGAAGGCAGCCATGAAATTCACCAATGTTGTATCTGTGAAGAAAAAGTTTTGAACAAATTAATGACTGGAGAGACTGTTGATAGGATTTTAGAAAAGTCACTCGTGTTCCATTCTATCATCTGACAATTGGACCTCTCCATACCTCAGTTTTCTTCTTTTTTGTTGTAAATTCAAAAAAATTTGGAAAATTTTTAACATCTTTATTGGACTTTAATTGCTTTACAGTGTTGTGTTAGTTTCTGCTGTATAACAAACTGAATCAGCTATATGTATACATATATCCCCATATACCTTCCCTCTTGTATATCCCTCCCACCCTCCCTATCCCACCCCTCTAGGTGGTCACAAAGCACCGAGCTGATCTCCCTGTGCCATGAGGCTGCTTCCCTCTAGCTATCTAGTTTACATTTGTTAGTGTATATATGTCAAGGCTACTCTCTCACTTTGTCCCAGCTTACCCCCCCCAAACACCGTGTCCTCAAGTCCATTCTCTAGGTCTACGTCTTTATTCCTGTTCTACCCATAAGTTTTTCAGAACCATTTCTCTTTTTTTAGATTCTATATATATGTGTTAGCATATGGTATTTGTTTTTCTCTTTCTGTCTTACTTCACTTTGTATGACAGACTCTGTGTCCATCCACACCTCACTACAAATAACTCAATTTTGTTTCTTTTTATGGCTGAGTAATATTCCACTGTATATATATGCCACATCTTCTTTATCCATTCATCTGTCGATGGACACTTACATTGCTTGCATGTCCTGGCTATTGTAAATAGAGTTGCAGTGAATACTGTGACGCATGACTCTTTGAATTATGGTTTTCTCAGGGTATATGCCCAGTAGTGGGATTGCTGGGTCATGTGGTAGTTCTATTTTTAGTTTTTTAAGGAACCTCCATACTGTTCTCCATAGTGGATTTATAAATTTACATTCCCACCAACAGTGCAAGTGGGTTCCCTTTTCTCCACACCCTCTCCATCATTTAATGTTTGTAGATTTTTGATGATGGCCATTCTGACCAGGGTGAGGTGATACCTCATTGTGGTTTTGATTTGCATTTCTCTGATGATTAGTGATGTTGAGCATCCTTTAATGTGCTTGTTGTCAATCTGTATATCTTCTTTGGAGAAATGTCTATTTAGGTCTTCTGCCCACATTTGGATTGGGTTGTTTGTTTTCTTGATATTGAGCTGCATGAGCTGCTTGTATATTTTGGAGATTAATCCTTTGTCAGTTGCTTCATTTGAAAATATTTTATCCCATTCTGAGGGTTGTCTTTTCGTCTTGTTTATGGTTTCCTTTGCTGTGCAAAAGTTTTAAGTTTCATTAGGTCCCATTTGTTAATTTTTGTTTTTATTTCATTTCTCTAGGAAGTGGGTCAAAAAGGATCCTGCTGTGATTTATGTCCTAGAAATCAAGAAACATATGCTTATGTTTTCCTCTAAGAGTTTTATAGTGTCTGGCCTTACATTTAGGTCTTTAATCCATTTTGAGTTTATTTTTGTGTTTTATGTTAGGAAGTGTTCTAATTTCATTCTTTTACATGTAGCTGTCCAGTTTTCCCAGCACCACTTATTGAAGAGGCTGTCTTTTCTCCATTGTATATTCTCGCCTCCTTTATCAAAGATAAAGTGACCATATGTGTGTGGTTTTATCTCTGGGCTTTCTATGCTGTTCCATTGATCTATATTTCAGTTTTTGTGCCGGTACCATACTGTCTTGATTACTGTAGCTTTGCAGTATAGCCTGAAGTCAGGGAGCCTGATTCCTCCAGCTCCGTTTTTCTTTCTCAAGATTGCTTTGGCTATTCAGGGTCTTTTGTGTTTCTGTACAAATTGTATAATTTTTTGTTCTAGTTCTGTGAAAAATGCCATTGGTAGTTTGATAGGGATTGCATTGAATCTGCAGATTGCTTTGGGTAGTAGAGTCATTTTCACAATGTTGATTCTTCCAATCCAAGAACATGGTATATATATCCATCTGTTTGTATCGTCTTTAATTTCTTTCATCAGTGTCTTATAGTTTTCTGCATGCAGGTCTTTTGTCTCCTTAGATAGGTTTATTCCTAGGTATTTTATTCTTTATGTTGCAGTAGTAAATGGGAGTGTTTCCTGAATTTCTCTTTCAGATTTTTCATCGTCAGTGTATAAGAGTGCAAGAGATTTCTGTGCATTAATTTTGTATCCTGCTACTTTATCAAATTCATTGATTAGCTCTAGTAGTTTTCTGGTAGCATCTTTAGGATTCTCTATGTGTATTATCATGTCATCTGCAAACAGTGACACTTTTACTACTTCTTTTCCGATTTGGATTCCTTCTTTTTCTTCTCTGATTGCTGTGACTGAAACTCCCCAAACTGTGAAGAATAATAGTGGTGAGAGGGGGCAACCTTGTCTTGTTCCTGATCTTAGAGGAAATGGTTTCAGTTTTTCACCATTGAGAACGATGTTGGCTGTCGGTTTGTCATATATGGCCTATGTTATGTTGAGGTAAGTTTCTTCTGTGCCCACATTCTGGAGAGTTTTTATCATAAATGGATGTTGAATTTTCTCAAAAGCCTTTTCTGCATCTATTGAGATTATCATATGGTTTTATCCTTCAATTTGTTAATATGGTGTATCACATTGATTGATTTGTGTATGTTGAAGAATCCTTGCATTCCTGGGATAAACCCCACTTGATCATGGTGTGTGATCATTTTAATGTGCTGTTGGAGTCTCTTTGCTAATATTTGGTTGAGGATTTTTGCATCTATGTTCATCAGTGATACTGGCCTGTAGTTTTCTTTTTTGTGATATCTTTGTCTGCTTTTGGTATCAGGGTGATGATGGCCTCATAGAATGAGTTTGGGAGTGTTCTTCCCTCTGCCATATTTTGGAAGAATTTGAGAAGGATAGGTGTTAACTCTTCTCTAAATGTTTGATAGAATTCACCTGTGAAGCCATCTGGTCCTGGGCCTGTTTGTTGGAAGAGTTTTAATCATGTTTCAATTTCAGTGCTTGTGAATGGTCTGTTCATATTTTCTATTTCTTCCTGGTTCAGTCTTGGAAATTTGTACTTTTCTAAGAATCTATCCATTACTTCCAGGTTGTCTATTTTATTGGCATATAGTTGCTTGTATTAGTCTCTCATAATCCTTTGTATTTCTGCAGTGTCAGTTTTTCCTTCTCCTTTTTCATTTCTAATTCTATTGATTTGAGTCTTCTCCCTCTTTTCCTTGATGAGTCTGGCTAATGGTTTATCAATTTTGTTTATCTTCTCAAAGAACCAGCTTTTAGTTTTATTGATCTTTGCTGTTGTTTCCTTCATTTCTTTTTCATTTTTTTATGATCTGATGATTATGATTTCTTTCCCTCTGCTAACTTTCGGTTTTGTTTCTTCTTTTTTCTCTAATTGCTTTAGGTGTAAGGTTAGGTTGTTTATTTGAGATTTTTCCTGTTTCTTGAGGTAGGATTGTATTGCTATAAACTTCCCTCTTAGACTGCTTTTGCTGCATCCCATAGGTTTTTGGTCATCGTATTGTCATTGTTATTTGTTTCTAGGTCGTTTTTGATTTGCTCTTTGGTTTCTTCAGTGATCTCATGGTTATTTAGTAGCATATTGTTTAACTTCCATGTGCTTGTATTTTCTACAGTTTTTTTCCTATAACTGATATCTAGTCTCATAGTACTGTGGTCGGAAAAGATACTTGTTATGGTTTCAATTTTTGTAAATTTACTGAAGCTTGATATGTGACCCAAGATATGATCTATCCTGGAGAATGTTCCATGTGCACTTATGAAGAAAGTGTATTCTGTTGCTTTTGGATTGAATGTCCTATAAATATCAATGAAGTCCATCTGGTCTAATGCATCATTTAAAGCTTGTGTTTCCTTATTTATTTTCATTTTGAATGATCTTTCTATTGGTGAAAGTGGGGTGCTAAAGGCCCTTACTATTATTGTATTACTGTCGATTTCCCCTTTTATGGCTGTTCGTATTCACCTTATGTATTGAGGTGCTTCTATGTTGGGTGCATAGATATGTACAATTGTTATATCTTTTTCTTGGATTGATCCCTTCATCATTATGTAGTGTCCTTCTTTGTCTCTTGTAATGGTCTTTATTTTAAAGTCTGTTTTGTCTGATATGAGTTTCCTACTGCAGCTTTCTTTTGATTTCCGTTTGCATGGAATGTCTTTTTCCATCCCCTCACTTTCAGTCTGTATGTGTCCCTAGGTCTGAAGTGGGTCTCTTGTAGACAGCATATATATGGGTCTTGTTTTTGTATCCATTCAACAGGCCTGTGTCTTTTGGTTGGAGCATTTAATCCATTTACATTTAAGGTAATTATTGATATGTATGTTCATATTACCATTTTCTTAATTGTTTTGGGTTTATTATTGTAGGTCTTTTCCTTCTCTTGTGTTTCCTGCCTAGAGAAGTTCCTTTAGCGTTTGTTGTAAAGCTGGTTTGATGGTGCTGAATTCTCTTAGCTTTTGTTTGTCTCTAAAGGTTTTAATTTCTCCATCTAATCTGAATGAAGTCCTTGCTAGGTAGAGTAATCTTAGTTGTAGGTTTTTCCCTTTCATCACTTTAAATATGTGCTGCCACACCCTTCTGGCTTGCAGAGCTTTTGCTGAAAAAGCAGTTGTTAACCTTATGGGGATTCCCTTGTATGTTATTTGTTGCTTTTCCCTTGCTGCTTTTAATATTTTTCTTTGCATTTAATTTTTGGTAGTTTGATTAATATGTGTCTTGGTGTGTTTCTCCTTGGATTTATCCTGTGTGGGACTCTCTGCGCTTCCTCGATTTGATTGACTATTTCCTTTCCCATGTTAGGGAAGTTTTGTTTTGTTTTTTTTTTGCGGTACTCAGGCCTCTCACTGCCGCGGCCCCTCCCACTGCAGAGCACAGGCTCCGGACGCGCAGGCTCAGTGGCCATGGCCCATGGGCCCAGCCACTCCGTGGCATGTGGGATCCTCCCTGACCAGGGCACAAACCCCTGTCCCGTGCATCGGCAGGTGGACTCCAAACCACTGCACCACTAGGGAAGCCCCATCCCATGTTAGGGAAGTTTTTGACTACAATCTCTTCAGATATTTTCTCAGACCCTCTCTTTTCTTCTTCTGGGACCCCTATAAATCAAATGTTGGTACATTTAATTTTGTCCCAGAAATCTGTGAGACTGTCATCAATTATTTTCATTTTTTTTCTTTATTCTGCTCTGTGGCACTTATTTCCACTATTCTATCTTCCAGGTCACTTATCCATTCTTCTGCCTCAAGTATTCTGCCACTGATTCCTTCTAGATTATTTTTATTTTCATTTATTGTGTTGTTCATCATTGTTTGTTTGTGCTTTAGTTGTTCTAGGTCCTTCTTAAATATATCTTGTATTTTCTCCATTCTTTTCCGAGATTTTGGATCATCTTTACTGTCGTTGCTCTGAATTGTTTTTCAGGTAGACTGCCTGTTTCCTGTTCATTTGTTTGGTCTGGTGTGTTTTTACTTTGCTCCTTCATCCTCTGCCTATTTCTCTGTCTTCTTATTTTGTTTAACTTACTGTGTTTTCGGTCTCCATTTTGCAGGCTGCAAGTTCATAGTTCCCCTTATTTTTGGTGTCTTCCCCCTATGAGTGAAGTTGGTTCAGTGGGTTGTGTAGGCTTCCTGGTGGTGGTGGGGGGACTGGTGCCTGTGTTCTGGTCTTCTGGTGGGCAGGGCCGCGTCCAGTGGTGTGTTTTGGTGTGTCTCTGAACTTAGTATGACTTTAGGCAGCCTCTCTGCTAATGGGTGGGGTTGTATTCCTGTCTTCCTAATTGTTTGGCATGAGGCATCCAGCACTGGAGCTTGCTGGTCATTGGGTGGAGCTGGGTCTTAGTGTTGAGACTGAGATCTCTGGGAGAGCTCTTGCCAATTAATATTATGTGGGGCCAGGAGGTCTCTGGTGGTCCAATGTCCTGGACTTGGATCTCCCACATTGGAGGCTCAGGCCCAACCCCCGGCTGGCGCATCAAGACCCTGCCACTGCACAGCTCAGAAGAAAAGGAAGAAAAGAAAGATGAACAGATAGAACCCAAAAACAAATGGTAAAAGCAAAACTAAACAGGCAAAATCACACAAAGTAACATACAAATACATTGAGAAAAAGAAAACAAGCAAGCAAACGAAAACAAAGCAAAACAAAAAGCTAAAAAAAAACCCAGAAAAAATGAACAGATGGAACCCTAGGACAAATGATAAAAGGAAACATAAACAGACAAAATCACAGAAAGAAACATACACACACACTCACAAAAAGAGAAAAAAGGAAAAAAAAAAGAGGAATAGAGCAACCAAACCAATAAACAAATCCACCATTGACAGCAAGCACTAAAAACTAAACAAAGATAAACATAAAACCAAAAACAAATCAGACACAGAAAGCAAACCCCAAGTCTACAGTTATTCCCAAAGTCCATCGCCTCAATTTTGCAAACATTCGTTGTCTATTCAGATATTCTACAGAGGCAGAGTTTATCAAGTTGACAACGGTATTTAATCCGCTGCTCCTGAGGCTGCACTGAGAAATTTCCCTTTCTCTTTGTTCACACAGCTCCTGGGGTTCAGCTTTGGGTTTAGCCCCGCCTCTGCATGTAGGCCACCCTCAGGCATCTGTTCCCTGCCCGGACAGGTGGGAGTTAAAGCAGCAGCTGAATAGGGCTCTCTTGCCCACTCAGGCTGGGGAGAGGGAGGAGTGCAGTAGTCATAATTGGAATGTAGGGCGAGCCTGCGGCAGCAGGGTCCAACATGACATTGCAACAGCCTGAGGTGCACCGTGTGTTCTCCTGGGGAAGTTGTCCCTGGATCATGGGACCCTGGCAGTGGCGTGCTGCACAGGCTCCTAGAGGGGTGCGGGTAGTGACCTGTGCTTGCGGCACAGGATTCTTGGTGGCGGCAGTGGTAGCGTTAGTGGTCCATGGCTGTCTATGGTGTCTGAGCTGATAGTCGCAGCTCACACCCATCTCTGGAGCTCGCTTAGGCGGTGCTCTGCCATCTGTGGGCACATGGAACAGGAAGCCCCACTCCTCACGCACCCAGAAACAGTGGTCTCTTGCCTCTTAGGCAGTTCCAGACTTTTTCCCGGACTCCCTCATGGCTAGCTGTGGCACACTAGCCCCCTTCAGACTGTGTTCAAGCAGCCAACCCCAGTCCTCTCCCTGGGATGTGACCTCTGAAGCCCGAGCCTCAGCTCCCAGCCCCCACCCACCCCAGTGGGTGAGCAGACAAGTGTCTCAGGCTGGTGAGTGCTGGTCAGCACCGATCCTCTGTGCGGGAATCTCTCCGCTTTACCCTCTGCACCCCTGTTGCTGCACTCTCCTCCATGGCTCTGAAGCTTACCCCCCGCCAGCTCCTGTCTCCACAAGTGAAGGGGCTTCCTAGCGTGTGGAAACCTTTCCTCCTTCACAGCTCACTCCCAGAGGTGCCAGTCCCATCCCTATTCTTTTGTCTCTGTTTTTACTTTTTTCTTTTGCCCTACCCAGGTACGTGGGGATTTTCTTGCCTTTTGGGAAGTCTGAGGTCTTCTGCCAGCATTCAGTAGGTGTTCTGTAGGAGTTGTTCCACATGTAGATGTATTTTTGTTGTATTTGTGGGAAGGAAGGTGATCTCCATGTCTTACTCCTCTGCCATCTTTAAAGTCTCCTCAGTTTTCTTCTTTATAATGGAAATAATATTATTCCTACCTCATATGTGGTAGTAGGGAGCAAGTATTTTCCCACCCTGCTGTTTATTTCTGTATCAGCCCTGTTATCTGCAGACAGGCCAAATTCTCACACATCAGTCCTTTAAGTAACAAAGGTAGTGTTTGAATCTCCCATCTATCAAACCAATAGTTTGTTTTTCAATTGATTCATAACTTAGGCATGGAAACAGTTTTTGTTCCCCTCAAATCCCTGACAAATAGGGTTGATAAGAGGGCTAAATAAGAAAAATGTATACAGAAAGTTTACAAAGTAGACTTTGGTAGTTAATAAGCCCTTATTACATTTACTGTTATTACTTAAATATAAACCCTGTAGCAAATTCATACTTTAAAATTCCTCCAAGGTCTTTAAGTTGCAAATTGCCCTTAAGACTAAAGTTAATAAAACTGTATTTTTAAAACATTCTCTACAATTCAGATCTTTTGCTTTTACTAATTTGAAATATTTTACTAAGAAATAGTGAGGTTTAAGTATATCATATTTCATCTAATCCAAAATGCCAACAATAGTAGCATATATGTTTATTTTATATGTCATTAAGAAAGAAAAATGCTTCTAATTAATTCTAAGATGAAATAGATTAAAGACACATCACAATATTAGAGGTTTAAATATGCAAAAAATGTCTTAGAATTGATGAAATATGGTAATAAAATCGATGAGTCTGATTTTTCCCTTCACCCATGAGTTGGGATAATTTGAGATTAAACTACAGAGGCAGCAGGCAAGGCCATCCATATTTCTGAGCTGTATTAATGATTTCCCAGATCTTCCTGGCAGTACCAATAGGCTTCTGTTTCAAATGGGCCAAATCTGGGAAATTAATATGGACTGTACATTCTACAAAAATGTCCCTTGATCATGGACATCAACTATGTCCTGAAATGAAACCCGTATTAAGTTGCTGAATTTCAATCCATATTCAAATTCTGCTGTTTTTCTAAGGCACTAGCAAGTCAAAACTTTTTTTTTTTGAACATTCACAATGTACTCGTGGATCTGTATGCATGACGGTTTGCTGAACTGGCTTGAAACAGAACATTTAGTTTACAAAAACTACTTAATGCAAAGCTAAAACATTAAAATAAACTCTGCAAAGCACCTCACGTATGTCAGTATTTCTTTTGATTTGAGTCAGTGTTTCTAAGAAAGAGAGATTTAAAGAAACCAAAATGAATGTATACATTTTATGCAAAAATATCACCAGGAATATTTACAATTTTAGTAACGTATCATATCTTTCTGCTTTCCATTTTCAAAGCCATTAAAAAGAGAAAGAGTGAATGTAAAATTCCCCTCAGCAAAGCTTTTTTCTTCAACTACTGTTTCTTTTTCTTTTAACAGTATTGTACTGTACCATGGGCATGTTTATTCATGTGTCTCATTGATTCATGTGTATACTATACTCATTTATATCTAGTGCACAGTTGGTAGTATAAAATATGGGTTTGTGGAGTAAGACTCTTGATTTGAAATAGCTGGCCAATAAAACTAAGCTATTAGATTAACAAGTCATTGCCTTAAAGGGAGGAATCAACACAAGGTTGATTTTCAGTCTGTTTATCGCTTCCTCACCAGATGAGAGAAAAGAGTGACTTGGTGTTTACATAGTTCTTTGGTCTGTCTGGAAAGATTTGTGTTCTTTGCTAATGTGCTGGCAGCAGTTCAAGCTTATAGTCTTCTGATTATCCATTCTATGTCCTTTCAATATTTTGTGGACTACTATACGATGAGGCTCACCCAGAATGGCAGTAAACAAATACGTATTTTATAGCAATCCACTAGTACTCTAGTTTCCAGATAATTTCCATCCTTCAAGGCCAACAACCAAGATACAGGATATTTTCTGTTTCTATATGCAAAATTTATTCTGTCTGTGGGCCAGTTCCGGGTCATAGGTTTCTTGAGCAATACAGGTTACAGAATATCTCAGGATATTTAGGACAATACCTTATCAAGGAGCCATTTAAAAAGAGTGTGGCAGATTTTAAAAGGATGTTTTTTCAGTGGACACTTTTAAATTTGAGGTTTAAAAACATTGTTACTGATTGAGTGCTAATAGGGAGAGCTTGGACTTGGTCAGTATTTTCCCACCTCTTGGGCAGTGGCAGAAACCAAGTAAAGATATGGAAGTTAACTCATTTCCTTATCTCTTTCGATCTTTCAGAAGCCTGGATCCCTGATGTACTTTGCCTGTTGACAGAATGGTAACAATGGGATTGATTTTGATTTTGTTTGCTTTACCTCCTATGTTATAGAGAATTACTGCACTAACTATGGGCTGCCATCTGAGCCATCTGAAATGGGCTGAGACTCAAACTGTCCATGGGAATTGGAGGCTTAAATCCAGGCCCTCATGGGTTCTATTTGTAAGAGACAGGCCCTGTCAACCACACTACTACTTCTAGAGCCTATTTCTCACCTGCTCTCTGTGCTAAGGATTACAGAGAGTGTTTAGGGGGTGTTAAAGTGGATGGCAATCTTACTGGGCACCTGCTAAGGTCAGGTTACACCACAGTTCATCCATTACTCCTGATTCAGAGACCTCCGTTTTAATGTTCTCACTCAGTTACTTACTCGCAGTTGAAAAGCACAGAGAACACTGAGGCAGGGCCTCCAAAGTTTGATGCTTATTTCTTTGACTAAGCATTTTACTTCAGCATGGAAGAAAAACTGATCTGAGCAAATGTTTTGCCCTGATTCCCTTGTTAAAGAAACAAATATCTAGAGCAAATACATAAATTCCTTGTAACCACCCCGCTCTCCAAAAACCAAATGCCAAAAAACCCAGCATAGAATAATGACTAAGTCATAGACAGGCTCACTTGAAATCTGAAGAAATGGTTATGTGAAGTAATAATAAGGTGCTCTCAACCATGTTCTTCGGAGTTTAGCACACTTCAATTATCCCATGTCCTCTTAAAAGATATGGGCTATCAGAGACATGAAATTGCTCCCTAGATGGATTGTTTCAGAACTTATAGGAAAGAATATCTGCTCTGGAATCATTCCAATGTGGATTTGAATCCCAGCTTTGCCACTTGTTAGCTGTGTGAACTTAGGTAAATTCCTTCTTATCTCTGAGCTGCGAGTCCTTCTTTTATCAAACTGGCACCGTAATATCACCCTGCAGAGCTATTGTGAGGGAAAAGTAAGATTATATTAAATACTTACAGCTGTTACTAGAACAGCATAGATATACTGGCAGTGCTCTCCTGCCCTGACTCCCTCAGGATGAATTCAAGGTCCTGAGAATTTCCTTGCTGACGGTATGTGTATGTGAGGCAGATATTTCTTAACTAGATTATACTGTTAGACTCCGAAACTTTTCCCCCCGTTTTCTGTCTCGTTCTGGTATTTTTGGTTCTCTTTTCTGGACATCCTTATTCAGCCTCATGTCTTTGATGATCACACCTGTGCAGAAGACCAGTGATTATCTATCTTCAGCCCTGATCTTTCTCGACAGCTCTCGGCCCCCATTTCTAATTGCCTGTGGACGCCTCACATTTGCTCTCCTGTCAGCACTTCTAAATAGGACCGCCAAACTGAACCAATAACTTTTCCTCTCAGACCTGTGCCACTTTCTCCTTGGCTTTATGTCAGTTTAACCAACTAGCCTGGGAGGCTTGGGATTATAGTTGATTCTTCTGTCTGCCCCTGTCCTTGACAGTCCCAACAGTCAGAAAGTCACATGGAACCCACTCCTGGAAATTTCTCACTTCCATACTGTTCTGTCAATTTCCTCAGCCCTCACCAGGCCTTAGATCTTGTCACGTTCTACGATCATTGTGGGGGAGGCCTTTTCACTGATTTCCCTGACCCTTCTCTGTTCCCTTTTTGATCCATTCTTCACTCAGCTCTGAGAGTTGTCACAATCTCAAGGCTGTCATTTCCTTCTTAGAAAGCTCCCCTATTACTTCTAGATTACCGTCTAAAACATCAGTGTGGTAGTCACGTTTATGTCCCAATTTGGCCCAGACCTATTTTTTATTTTAAATAAATATTATTTTAATTTAATATAAAACATTTGAAACATGCAAGCAAGTACAAAGATTATATAAAGGAAACTAATATACCAGTTACTTAGAATTAGCATTCGTTGATATTTTCCAAGTTTCCTTCATATTTTTGTTCTATTTACATATTTTAAAATAAAATCTAAGGCTTCCCTGGTGGCGCAGTGGTTGAGAGTCCGCCTGCCGATGCAGGGGACACGGGTTCGTGCCCCGGTCCCGGAAGATCCCATATGCCATGGAGCGACTGGGCCTGTGAGCCATGGCCGCTGAGCCTGCGCATCCGGAGCCTGTGCTCCGCAACGGGAGAGGCCATAACAGTGAGAGGCCCGCATACAGCAAAATAATAATAATAATAAAATAAAATCTAAAACCCTACCTCCTCATCTCCTTCCACTCTGTCCTTGTTATCTCTCTACCTTATTTTCCCCTTCCTTTCTCATATTTCATGTTCTTGGTGGTTGTGATGAAAGAGGGCTGGTATTTGGGGGATGAGAGAAGATCTCTTAAAGTAGGGCTTCTAAGGAGGTGATCTGAGCAGACGTTACTTCTCTCAGGGTAATATCTCCATGTTATATCACTGACACGTGAGTAATAGGCAGCATAACAAAGTGATTTCTAATCATGGCTACGACGCTCGCAAGCAAGGTACTCAACTTCTGTAAAACCGAGTTTTCTCATATGTACAGTGAGTGTCACCATACCTACCTCAAGGATCATTGTGAAGGTTACCTGAGATAATGTACATGAAGTACCCAGATCAGAGCCTGGCATCGATATGTCAGTTGAGGAATTGGAATGGACCATAATGGACTAAATGATACAGGCCTGTTCTTTCCTTGCAGGAGCAATGCAACCTGAATGTACAAGAGCTGTAAAAGTGGCCCCAGGGCTTTTTAGGGGGTTATCATGAAATATGGAATGTGTGCACTTGGTTTGAACTTGAAGCTGGCAAATACTAAAGTAACCAACTCTCCCTCCCTTTAGCCTGATCCTCTCCACCAGCCTCTGTGTCAGCCCGGGGTTAAAGTGCATAACCTTGTGTCAAGGTATTCATTGCTAAATGTCCCCAGGGAAACTACAATGCGGTTGTTTCATTAAAGGCCTTGCCTCCTGCTACGAAAACCATTTCATGTCCCCCATTTCATTCCATTTATGTTTGTATTTGGGCTAAGAAATAGTTAAATGGGTTTCTAACATATCTTTGACTTGAGTCATGTTTAAGTGACTTCCTGAAATAAGAAACCAATGTTACATCTGTCACAGAAGCCAAAAAGAAATCCTACATATGTGAATGATTATATTCCTTGCCCAAGGTGTGAGTCCCCCAGTGCTTCAGAAAAGGCCATCAATCCCTGCAATATCCCTGACTACTGCATGTTACATCCAGGTCTTAGAGTTATGGAGAGATATGTAGACCTTGTGACAGACAGAAAGTGGGTTGGCTACAGCTCTGGGGAAGTTCTTGTGCCTTGCTTATTCCTGCTGTTCATCTTGTGCTCCTGAAGACTGGCGCTGTAACACTGCTACCTGCTGACGGGAGCTGAGTAACTTGTGTATGGCTGAAACATATGTCCTGTTGAGAAACCTCTCATCTTTGACTATTGGTTAAAGCCCTTCATGGATAATATAATGTCCCATTTAATATAGGAACTAGGAACAACCCTTTCTTGTTCTGATATTGAAACTAAGTCTTATATGAACAAACATCAAAACATTGTTACATGAAAACCCAACATTTTGCATTTAAAGAAAGAATGATGTGTTTCTCATGCCTTAGGAAATTTTGAAAAATGTATTGACAAGGGCAATTCCCAGGTAACAGTTTACTAACTCTGAAAATTCAGATGGCATAGAGCTTAGGAAAGGACAGAAATTGTGGCTGGATTCTTCATATTTGCCTACCATTGAGAGTAATTTAGGTTGAGGAAATACATTTCCATAATTCACATACATTAGTGAATGAATGAATTCAATTTTTATTGAATAATTTTCATCAAGGATCTATACCCATGAAAGCTGGGTTGGAAAACATGGGTTGATGTAATCATTGCTTATACTGAAGGGAGGATATGTGGTTGAGTAGGTTGAATGTAGGGAGTGCTGAAACAGTACTTAATTTAAGCTTTCAAACTGGGAATAATGAATCAACTATTAAAATTTGAAGGTGGCAAAGCATTATGGATTAGCTATGCTTCCATAAAAAATATAAATTTTTAAATAATTTATTAGTTGATTCTTTTGTTGTTAACGTCTATATCTCTAAATAATATGCTTATATTGCTGTGTTATTATTTTAAAAATTTTAGGCTTTATCTTTTGATTTTCCACTAAGGATTTAGCTCTCTGTTGCCAAATTCTCCCATTTTGCCACTACTCACATACACATCTCCATTTCCTCCAGTGTCCCATTTTATTTTTATCATTGTTTTGGTTATATTAATATTTATATTTATCTTCCTAAAATATGCATATTATTTAGGATGGAGCCATGTAGTAAACTGTAATTATCCTATTTTGTGCTTAATTGAAGATTAGTTATATTGTTTTTGATGAATCTAAAAACATATTTGTTACTAATACAACCTCACCTATTCTCTAGTGTTAGTAATTCTGTTGTTTTTGCTTGATTTTTGGAAAAGGTATTTATCAATAATTTAATCTCAATATCTCTTCCAGATGTCTAAATCTTTTCAAGGTGTTCGTTCCCTTCAGGTATTATATCAGTTATATCTGTTTTTCTCAGAGCATTCTGACTTGCTTCTACCTAGACTGGTTGCCCTCTATAGATACAGTTGAATTTCTGAGATTTTTCATGTCTGAAAATGACATCACTTTATCCTCACAGTTGACTGGTAGTTTGGATGGATATACAATTCTAGGTTGGACAACCTTTTCCCTCATGTTGTTGAAATCTTCTATTTTCAAGTATCTAGAGTTGCTGTTGAGAAATGTTAGGACAAAATTTTTGACATTTTACAGCCGTTTCCCCCCCCCTTCCTGTAGGCTTGTAGTGTCTTTCCTTTATCCCTAGTGTTCTAAATGTTCTTTGGTCTCTTTTTGAGTCAATGATCTGTATACTCAGTTTGTTCCTTTTAGTATGAAAACTCATGTCTTTCAGTTATAATTTTCTAAAATTATTTCTTTGATGATTTCTGCTTCTTCACTTTTTCTGTTTTCTGTAACTATTACTATTTCAGATATTAGACTTCCTTCATTGGTCCTCTATTTAAAAAATTTTTTTCACTGTCCTATTTTTAATTACTTTGTGCTTTACTATATTTATCAACTTCATCTTCCAACATTCTCCACCTGAGTTTTCACTTTCTGCTATCATATTTTAAATGTCCAAGTATTTTTTTTCCAGAATGTTTCTTTTTATAACATTCTGTTCTTGTTCATGAATGCAAGATCTTTTCTTACCCACTGGAAAAATATATTATTGAAGTTTTTTTGAAGTTTATCTCTATGCACAGTCTTTGCTATCTTTACGCTGCTTATTTCTGCAGGTTGTTTTAATCCTTGTCTTTCAGAGTAGAGATTTTATATCAGTATCTGGTGATGCTTGATTATATGTTCATATATAATTATGGGGCATTTAAAAACATAATAGTTGCTCTATTCTCATGGACTAGGCTGGGCAATTGTGGAGTTCCCCATAGGATGATTCTACTCTTACCACTTGCTTAAGAAATTCCTGCTATCAGTATCTCTGTGTCTCTTCTCTGGTCTTGTTGGATTCTTCAGGTGGCTTTCTAAATTCTTACCTGAAGGGTTCTGGGAGCCAAACTGGGTAAGAAAATTAGGAGCCTGATTATCCAGGATATTAATCTTTCCTTAATTTCCTTGTTTACCCTTATACACTGTAAAGTACTACCAGCTTTTTTTTTTTTTTTAACATCTTAAGTGAGACTCTATGATTTATGTAAACCCCTGCTGCTCTGCCAGGGCTGGAGTGGGGCTGCCACCTGGTTGCATGGAGTGGGCAGATGGGATCTGGAAGTCCCAATGGTTCTTTAACAGATTTTTCAACCTTTGTTCCTATTTTTGGCTATCATTACCTCTACTATCATACCCATTTCAAGTTTTGCTGTGTACGCCCATTTCTTTTTATTTAAACATCTTTATTGGAGTATAATTGCTTTACAATGGTGTGTTAGTTTCTGCTTTATAACAAAGTGAATCAGCTATACATATACATATATCCCCATATCTCCTCCCTCTTGCGTCTCCCACCCTCCCTATCCCATCCCTCTAGGTGGTCGCAAAGCACCAAGCTGATCTCCAAATGTACACCCATTTCTTTATAGTTTACTCCACTGTCAGTTCAGGATTCAGTTTTCTCTGATTTGCTAAATCAATAAACATTTCTCCAGCAGATTTTTAACGTATACGTATATGTAAGTATGTATATATATATATATATATACACACACACACACACACACATATCAATCTAATTGATATATATATATCAATATATGCAGACATATATATACATATGTAATTAGATTGATAACAGTGTCAGTCCTGGTTCCAGCAGGGATTAGATGGGATACTCAAATTAGAACATTTCGAGTAGAGTTTAATAAAGGGCTCTCATATTCACAGACATGAGAAGAATATAGATATACCAAAAAGGATCAGGCAGCGTGCTGGAGTTAGTAACAAGAAGATTTTACTAATCCTAGGCCTTAAGGTCTGAAGAGAGGTCATGATTACCTGTACCTGGAGGTAGAGACAGCTGTATAAGGAGAGGGCTGCTTGACAGGAATGGGTTTAGGTTGGATAGATACAGCCAGCTCATGGCAACCCTGCAGGAGGGAACCAGGGGAATAAGTACTGTGACCAATTCCATTTCCTCCTGCCATCTCTTGATGGTGCTCATGTTTGGTCAAGTCCACGAGAAAATGTTAATGCCACTGATCCAGGTCAGTGAGTTCTGTCCCCCACTCCCACATGCACAGAACAAAGTGAAAAAGAAGAGAGATGGATCTGGAGAGGGAAATGAAAGTTAATCCTAATTGACTCTGTGATTACATTGTCGACATCATTTATTTTAGGAAAAGGTAAAGTTGAAGGGATTTAAACTGTATACAATTGAGCGGTAAGGAATAACTAAAGAATGTTATTCAAGACATTAGGAAAAACATAAAATGAAGTAGGTATTAGGTTTAATTATACACTTTACCTCTTTGTGATCTCACAAAAATTATGAATTGGACTCACCAAGTTATATACACATATTTAATGTGATTTGATTCTTGTGGCTTCTGGACAAAATTGCTCCCAATTGGATTTCACCCCAATATCTTTTGTGTTTACATTTCACAAAGATGACTTGCAATTACTGTTTCATGAATGGCACCTGTAAAATAAATGCCATCCACGTGCTTTTGCATTTCAAAATGATATGGTGGAACTTTTTCCACTCAAAAACTCTAGTGAATATAGCAATTAATCTTGAAGTTCTATTTCAAAACTAATCAAAGTAGACTTCCTGAGTTCAAATTCAGGTTCAAAGGCAAAGCAAGGATCTTTTCAAGTAACCTTGGTTTTAGTGAAAGTGTTTCTGAGGGACCTAATTATAAGTAGAATATTTTCTTATTGTGTTTCTCCCTGTTCTTCTAATCCCAGAAAAGACCACACAAATTTTGAACATGATGTTAATTACACACAGAAGAGTTCAAAAGTTTAAAAAATTGAAGGGAGAAGTTCTTCTAGAAGGTATTCAATGCATTAAAACAGAAATAGAAACTTGTTTCTCCCAATATGATGGGTCACTGAAACCATTTCCATGCATCTGGAATAAATTAAACAAGATAACTAGATATACCATCCTAATACAAGTGTAAAGACTCACATATTACAAAGTCAGAGATTATATGATTATATGTAAAAGAATCAAACAGCAAAATATGGACTTTTGAGAAATTTTCTCTACACCGAAGTCAATATCAATAAAACGGAAGTGTACTTATGTCCATGTGTGTGACATTTAGAAGTAATGCCCTGCTCTTTTCCAAAACAGTATCTCTAATAGTTGGTAGGCATATAATTTTTATGTCTCTGAACATCCATGGGAGATTAAGAAGTCTGTGACACAGTCAGCTATGACAAGGAAAACTGGGTGTTTCTCAGATGGCAGAAATGGCCTGCAGTTTTTCTCCCTGAATACAAGAATGAACAATGCAAGCCTGTGTAGTAGCGTGTTGGGAAATTAAACATTATTCAAATGTAAGAGGTCAGATCCCTCTCGGCCTCACCTAACCATTTGAATACTTTTCCCTGAGTCTAGTCCTTGCCCTTCTCTTTGCTTTTCACATGTGCAGCTAAGGGGTGCTAGTACATGCACACCAGCAAAGTGTTGTATGAGGGTAGCCAATGTGTAAAGTGGGAGTGCTAGAAAGAGCAAAATGTTAACACACAGCTAATGCCCAGTTAAGAATACAGGGTATAGGAAGCCACAGATCGTCTGTGGTCAGAACAGGTTAGCTGCTACAAGTTGGATAACGAAAAACAAAATAACGTTTGGTACATCATGGGACCAGAATCTCGATGTTATGGGTTTAACGTGTGACTCCCCCAAATCCATATGTTGAAGTCCTAACTTCGGTTTCTCAGAATGTGAACCTATTTGAAAATAAGATCACTGCCAGTTAGCTAAGGTGCTTCCTCAGCAAAGATCCCAAATAAACAGGTTCAGTGAAAAGGAAACATCAGTACTCATCATGTCTCTTTTTATTAACTTTTACAGAATCTGAAAGGTGGAATTTTAGGAGGCAGAGGTGCATGAAATTAAGCCTTCTTTGTATCTAAACCCTATCAGTTATCCTGTCTTAATTTTTCAAAACTTCGTTGGTTTCTCAGAAGGATTAAGATGGGAGCCTAACAAAGCCCCAAGATCTCATTTTATAGATTTAGACCTTAAAACATCTGGACAGGGCTTCCCTGCTGGCACAGTGGTTGAGAGTCCGCCTGCCGATGCAGGGGACACGGGTTCGTGCCCCGGTCGGGGAAGATCCCACATGCCGCGGAGCGGCTGGGCCCGTGAGCCATGGCCGCTGAGCCTGCGCGTCTGGAGCCTGTGCTCCGCAATGGGAGAGGCCACAACAGTGAGAGGCCCGCGTACCGCAAAAAAACAAACAAACAAAAAAAACATCTGGACATTTGATTTTTCAATGCTCAGCATCTATTCCCCCTGGCTTTGCTAACAGTATGCCAATTGTCCCCTGGAAAAGGATCCTTCCCTCATCCTGCTTGGTCTTAGTGGATGGTCAAGGGAAGGGCCGCATCTCCTTCCCTGGCTAGGGTTTATACGTGCGATTGAGGCTAAAAGAATCAGATTCATTCTTCTGGGAATCAGCCTTGTCACAAGGACAGAAAACATTTGGATTCAGTCCATTTTGGTGGTGGTGCCTTGAAGAGACTCCTTTTGTTAATGGTCAGGAGAGGTCCCAAACTACTTGCCCCTGTTTTTCCCAAGATCTTAACTTTTTCTTGGGATTCTGTGAGATACTCAGTATCTGTCTAGTGAATACAGTTTTCTTAAGTTAGTAAGGGTTGTTTTCAGTTGCATTTAGTCAGAGATCCTTAACTGATTCAGCCTACCATCCTTTTCCAGTGTTATAGTTTTCTAGTATTCTGACACTGGTATTTCCAGGGATGATAATAGTCATAGGGAATTTAAATTACTCATTTGATAATTACTGTTTTGAAGATTTTTTTTTTTCTCTCTGAAGCATCTAAATAGGCATTTTATAAATTGATCCTGGATCATTAAGTGGTTAAATTTTGCAGGGGAGTACAATAACTAGGAAACCATCCAGGGTTTTAAGTTTTGTGGGGGGGGATTTTTTTTATTTTAAAGGGCTTCTCAATAATGTATATTGTTTCCCAATCCCTTTGTATATTGTCCTTGAAGAGTAAGATTAAAACTAGAGGGAATGTTTTCAGTTCCCTGAAAATATAAATTGCTGGAGGAAAAGGGAAGGACATTCATGGTAGCCTACATAGCACTATATAAATGATAATGTTTTTGAAAATGCTTTTTATCATTCAAGAGAAAGATTAGTTTGTTTATGTATTATTTGTCACAATTAATGAGAGTAAAGAAAAGCATCCTGAATTTCAGCAGCAAAAATGCAAAAAAAGCTCTAAGATTATATAACAAAAACAGAAAGGTCTATTTTAGTTCCTAATCCTTATAACACTCAGTTTAAAAATTGTAAATATATAAAATATTTCTGATTATTCTGGTAATAATTCTAAAGATGCATGTAACTTTGACAAGAATGTATAATTATAAGGTTTCTAATTATTGGAAATTACCCAAAGATTAATTAGAAGTCAAGATTGTTTTCCAAATAAACAAAAAAGTCTGTGTTTTTTCTAAATAAGGAGATAATTTTAAAAACTCAGGGTAGTTTGTTTGTATAAACAATTCTAAAATTTCAGACTTTTTTTGTTAATTAAAACTATAAACAATTTTATGTTTAAAGATAAATTTTAAAGTTTTCACTAAAGAAGACTAAAACAACAATATTTTAATATGCTACACTTGAATTTGTGATTTCGATTACTTCCATTTTATCCTACATCTGCTCAAAAATTATATGCACGTGTGTATATATAACACACACACATACATACACATGCACTTGTGTTCAATTAAATAAATACATTAAATATTTTTCCCTTTAAAATAGATGTAAAAATGCTCTGCATTGACAGTAAAAAAATCTGATAATGAAGTTCATTTCTGCTACTTACTACACTTGTAGCTGTTGCCTAATACAGTCTTGAAAATGTCCCTTAGTTTCTCTGGACCTCGGTTTTATCTGTTAAATATGACTGTTTTGCTTGCTTATATCAGTCATATAGGGTAGGTTATGTTGTGCTAACAAATGACCTACAAATCTCAGTGGCTTTAATGAACATTTAAAATTTTTCTCTCACTTAAGCCAAACATCTAACAAAGATTGGCAGGAGATGGTGGGGTTGTTCTTGTCACTTGGGGACCCCAGCTAACAGAGCATATTGAATGATGGCTGTCTCTATGCCAGAAGAAAAAGAGAGGGCTCAAGAAACTTACATTGCCAGCTAAGTGCTCTAGTCTGGAGATGACAAATGTCACTTGCATATTCAACTCATTGGCTGGTCACATGGTCCCATCAACCCCAGAGGGGCCAGAAAATGCCATTCTATTCGAATGAGAGAGACAGATATTTTGTCAACAGTACTAATGGCTACCATATCACTGCATAGCATTCTTGGGCTTTGTAAATAAAAGTGCTTTGTAAAATATGAAGTAATATTTATACTCACGTCTTTTGGCTCCAAAGCCCCTCTTTTTTCCACCATACCAGATTGCTGTTAAACTTCATTGCCATCCTTTTGATCTTTCATTTAATTAGCACATATTTATTGAGTGCTTATAAAATGCTAATCACTGTGCAAGGGGTACAAATGTGGATAGGGCAGTCTTTGTCCTCAAGGCGTCCGAAATTCAGTGGAGAAAAAGAAAACAGAACTCTGCTACCATGAGATTAGTTCTATGTTTGTCACAGAGAAGAGGATGAGCATTTCTGCTGGGGTAGACTGAAAATAGCATATATGAAATGGGCTCTAGGTCATGATGAGGCTTTTGGGGTTCTAAAATCACTGAGTTTTCCTATCACATAATCTTTGCCCCAATCCACTTAAAAGGATAACACCTAAGCTGGCCATTAAAAAACAAAAAAAGAAAACAAAGAAGACCATGTACTGGTTCTGTCAGATGAACAAAATAATTGTTTTGCTGCATGGCCACAGTTATTGGGCACCTTTAAAACCAAGTTTAGATAACTTATTTTTAAGCCGCTTCCCCCTAAAAACAGACGCTTGCTTCAAATAGAAAAGCAAGTCACAGTTCTGAGAAATCCCATCTGTTTACCTTTAGCAGTACTTGATTTTAAAAAGGCACATTTAAAATTCTTTCACCTTTACGTATTTAAAAAAATTAGCCCTGAGTCCTTTAAAAAAGAAACCTCTTTCTTTTTTCTAAGTCATTTCAGCTGAAACAGGAAGGACAAGTAGGTAATAAAACCCGAGAATGGTGTCTTTTAGAAAAATTAAGAGTGTGGTGGAAGCTGCTTTAGTCAGTGGCATTTAATTCAGTTAAACAAACATCTATTATTATAGGTAAGCCATCAAGAGATTTACCAACTCGTGGGGGAGACAGACAAAAATAATCTATATTATAAGTTAGAATGGAAGTGGGGCACATATGTGTAGTGGAAAAATATCAGGGGCACAGAGAAAGGGTCATGATTCTGTTCACTCTGATAATGTTTCTGATAATGCTTTACAGAGCTCTAATCTAAGCTGGACCTGGAACAATGAATAGGATTTCAAAAGCAGGAAGGGAGGAAGAGAGTGGAGGTGGGACTGGGGTAAGAGCATGAGATTGAAGTCAAAATATGAGGGAAAAGCCTAGTGACAAGAAAATGCATATGCCCTATTTGGGCAATGGCAAGCAGTCTAGAATGATAGGGCATTTTGGGGGGTGTGTGTGTGTGTGTGTGTGTGTGTGTGTGTGTGTGTGTATGTAATAGGAGGTAAGTACAGCAGAGTAGATTGAGGCTAGCTCATGAAGAGCCCTGAACATCACGCTAAGGTGTTCAGAGTTCATTTTTTTTTTTTTTCAAGTCCTCTTTAATGGAATAGATTGTTCCAAAACAAACTTGGAAATATATTAATTTTAAAAGGTTTCACTCACATCTTTAATCTTGAATACTATATAAAATTTAAAAACTCAGAATTTAGTAAGAATATATTATAAACTGGTGATATATTAGAATTGAAATTGTATATTATGGTATTTCTTTTTTTAAACGATTTTTAAAAAGATTTATATTGGAGTATAGTTGATTTACAATATTGTGTTTCAGGGGTACAGCAAAGTGAATCAGTTATACATATACATATATCCACTCTTTTTTTTTTTTAGATTCTTTTCCCATATAGGCCATTACAGAGTATTGAGTAGAGTTCCCTAGGCTATACAGCAGGTTCTTATTAGTTATCTATTTTATATATAGTAGTGTGTATATGTCAGTGCAAATCTCCCAATTTATCCCTTTCCCCATCCCCTGGTAACCAAAAGTTTGTTTTCTACATCCGTGACTCTACTTCTGTTTTGTAAATAAGTTCATTTGTACCCTTTTTTTAAGATTCCACATATGTGATATCATATGATATTAGTCTTTCTGTGTCTGACTTACCTTACCTAGCATGACAATCCCTAGGTCCATCCATGTTGCTGCAAATGGCATTATTCTGTTCATTTTTATAGCTAATATTCCATTGTATATATGTACCACATCTTTATCCATTCCTCTGTTGATGGACATTTAGCTCGCTTCTATGTCCTGGCTATTGTAAGTAGTGCTGCAGTGACCAGTGGGATGCATGTATCTTCTTGAATTCTGGTTTTCTCCAGGTATATGACCAGGAGTGGGATTGCTAGATCATATGGTGGTGCTATTTTTAGTTTTTAAAGGAACCTCCATACTGTTCTCCATAGTGGCTGTACCAATTTACATTCCCACCAACAGTGTAGGAGGGTTCCCTTTTCTCCACAACCTCTCCGGCATTTATTGTTTATAGATTTTTTGATGATGGCCATTTTGACCCATGTCAGGTGATACCTCATTGTAGTTTTGACTTGCATTTCTCTAATAATTAGTGGTGTTGAGCATCTTTTCATGTGCTTCTTGGCCATCTGTATGTCTTCTTTGGAGAAATGTCTGTTATATTTTGCCCATTTTTTGATTTGATTGGGTTATTTGTTTTTTTTTTATATTGAGCTGCATGAGTTGTTTGTATATTTTGGAGGTTAATCCCTTGTCGGTTGCTTCATTTGCAAATATTTTCTCCCATTCTGAGGGTTGTCTTTTTGTTTTGTTTATGGTTTTCTTTGCTACTTTAAAGAATGAAATCTAGCTGCCCTAAGAGGGTGTCAACTTGTGCTTTACAAATATAGTTCTTTTATTTTTATTTTTTTTAGTAAAAATTGTATATATTTGAGGTGTACATGATGTTTTGATCTACATATGCATAATGAAATGATGTTACAGTCAAGCTAATTAGTATATCCATCTCAACATAATTATCTTTTGTGTGTGTGTGTGGTGAGAGCACCTGAAATCTACTCTCTTAGCAAATTTCCAGAATACGATACAGTATTATTAACTATGGTCACCATGCTGTACATCAGATCTCTAGACTTATTCCTCCTGCGTAACTGCAACTTTGTACCCTTTGACCAGCCTCTCCCCATTTCCTCCATCTCCCTGCCATGCTAACCATGGTTCTATTCTCTTGAATCTGAGTGAAGAATGATGTGGTTAGACCATGTGGAAGAAAGACCAGCTAGGAGATCCAGGGATGAGAAGCTGAGAAGCAAAACCAGAGCAGAGGTAATGGAGAGGAATGACTGTAGAATACTGTGGAAGCGGACTTGATTGGCCTTGGCGACTGACTGCATATGGAGAGTGAGGGAGAGGCCAGAGTTGGAGGGAGACCTGCTGTTCTAACTTGGGCGCTGTCCAAATCTTCTTAGCTTTTTAAAGTTACATTCCCTTCTCCTAGGAGTTGCTCAATTACTCCCATAAATGCAGGGGATTTCCCTGGTCTCTTCTTTAGTTTTCGCCTTTTACATTCATTCATATTGTTGGACTGACTGGTGCCAGATCCATCAGTTTGAGTCTGGGTTTTGACTCACTGCCCACACCTTTGGAATTGATATACACACAGGAATAGAAAGCATAAAAGTAATTCTGTTAAAAGGACAGTGCCCCACTGATCTTTTTTTATTCCTCATTAGGGATAGTATCACTGCATCCAAACTTAGGCAGTCTCCATACCTTTTTTCTTCATTCTTAGGTAAGAAGAAGAAATATAGTTGTTTTAAATAAGGAGAATGTATGGTCAAATAATAACAAAACTCAGAAAGGGATTTAAAGTTAAAACCTACTCCCACCACTTCTTTCCAAGCTGGGGCCTGTTTTGCAATGGCTGCTGGCAGCTTCACTCCTAGCATTATTTCTCTTTCTTTAATTTGGCAGAACTTGGAGGGGGGAGGAGAGATAAGGGAGATGCAGAAGTTGCTACTTCTTTGCTACCATTATAGCATGAATGTGCTCTCTCTGAGCCTGACAGATGGATTAAAGCTGATTCTCTTGTTAGCACATTTGTGGGGTCTTTGAAGACCCTGGCACATCCAGAGTGCCTCACCTATAGTGCCTTGATGCAGCTCAAAGTTTCCCTATTTCAGTGAGTCACTTACTTCCTCTGCAGTTCTCAGCAATTCCTTGGTCCTTCTTGAGCATTTATCTGCTGAGGGCTTATCACAAGTGGTCCTTATATATAACTCGCATGTTGGCTGACCCTCATCTGATCCATGGAAAGCATGAGCCTGTTTTTAGCCCAGACAGGCTCTAGGGAAGCACATTTATCCTAACTTGGCAGCGTGGTGCTTCTAAACCGGCTCTCCAGGCCATCTCAACATCCGATTGCCCCAGTTGGAGTCAAGCAGTAGGTACATGTCCACAAATACTGAGGATACATCGAAGTCTGAGTGATCCCTAAGAACTCCCTCTCACCAGTCTGCAGTGAGGAGCAGGCTTCTGCTGCTTACCCAGCTGCTCCTCCAGAGGTGGGACTCTGTTACAAGGGTAGAAATCCACTAAGGTGCCTTCCACACCAAAATGCTCCCTACTTCTGCTCTTATGCCTATTTTTTAACCTTCAAAATGGCTGAGATATTTGAGAGAATCATGGAATCAATGATTAACTCAGTATTTTGAAACATTTCATATAGTATAGCGCCCCCTTTTTAATGCAGCATTTATTACATTTTGATATTTCAGTTGAAATTTCCAACTTAACATAACTTTCAGTCACTATCCATTTGATTTTTGAGCCTGTTTTTACCTTGGAGCCCACCCTACTGTATTCAGTCCCCTGTTGCTCCATGACTTCCAGCTGCTTTAGTTTCAAATCCAGCTGTGAAGGCTTCTGGTATCCACATCTTCTCCAGAGCCTTGGGTCACTGGTTTGGCTGGAGGGGAGATGGACAAGTGAAGGGATTAGAGCAGTGTATCTCATTACTAGCAACATCTGGGGACAGATAATCCTTTTTTGTGGGCACTGTCCTGTGCATTGTAGGATACTTAGTAGCATCAGTGGCCCTACCCACTAGCTGCCAGTAGAACCTGGCAACCAAAAATGTCTCCAGACATTGGCAAACGTAAAATTCCCTATAGTTGAGAACCAGTGAAATAGAGAGGAGCAAGTTTAAGTTTTGTTTCTTGTTGGGGAAAGTAATGAATTTGGTTTTTTATGTTATGAGAGGAGCTATTTAACAGTTATAGAACAGTTATTAAACATCTAGAGTTATTTAACAGTCTACTAGAAATTGAGGTCTTGCGTTCATGAGCAAAGTCAAGGTTCGACTTGTGATTTGGGAATCGTCTGTACACAGCTGATACCTTCACACTTGGGTGTGGAAGCGCTCACTCTGTGGGTTGAGGAGAGAGAAAGGCCAAAGAGCAATCATTGAAAAACATCTCTGTTTAAGGCATGGACCACTGTCATTAGAGATAGGAGTAGGACCAGAAGGGTTCGGTGGGGCAATCAGAAAAGGAGAGAATGTTTTAAAAAGGAAAGGCTGGCAAGAGGTGTTCAGGGATGCTGCTCTGTTATAAGCCACCCAGACCGGGGCCCACATAGGACACATAGATGTTCTGGGCTGGTCCTTGGTCCTGTTAAATGTGTGGAAAGCTCAGTATGGGGTCTGTATGCTGAGGGTCTAAATAATTTTAAAGTAATTCATCATACACAATAGCAACATGAAAACTCTGACATCACGGAGTTTTTTGTTTTGTTTTTAACAATAAAGCTCTTAGATGTCCATGATGGCACAATACGTGTTGTTCAGAACAGGATCCATGAGGTCCGTCTGTGGAATAGCATCATCTGATGTACCATTCGCTCAAATGGAATTATTGACAAACTAATTTTTCTGTTTCAAAAGTAAGGATAAGAAGACTTTAGACTATCTTAGATTTTGTAAGGTAACAGACAACTCAAAGTGAAACAATATACCACACAAAGACTATATACAATAAGATAGGTTATGGATACTTTAGATCAATGGTTCTCAAACTTTTTGGTGTTAAGACCGCCTTATACTCTGTTTTGTTTCATTTTTTGTTTGTTTTTTTGGCCACACTGCATGGCATGTGGGATCTTAGTTCCCCCCACCAGGTATTGATCTCGTTTCCCCTGCAGTGGAAGCACAGAGTCTTAACCACTGGACCTCCAGGGAAGTCCTGCTTTATACTATAATAATAGATCCATTGCTTATTAACATAAAGAACATATGTTTATTAAAAGGAACTATAATTTTCAAAACATTTCAGTAAAATCATACAGTACTTTTCTTTCTCTGACTTGTTTCACGTAGCATAATACCTTCAAGGTCCGTCCACATTGTTGCAAATGTAAGGTTACATCTTTTTCTATGACTGAGTAGTGGAGTTAATAATCAATCATGCCTATTGATGAAGCCTCCATAAAAATCCCAAAAGGATAAGGTTAGGAGAGCTTCTGAGCTGGTGAACACATCTGCATATTGAGAGGGTGTGCTACAGCTTGAAAATTTTTCTAATTCAGGGCTTCAGGGGCATATAAATCATGAGTCCCCCAATCACATAGACAGGTTTGTGCACCAGTCAACTCCCATGATATCTTACCTGGCATTCCCAACAACACTGAAAGCTCTGGGATAGGTTCATAATATACAGTGAATTTATCCCTTGTACCGTGGTTGATCAAAGCAGGATATTTTGACCCCAACGTTTTAACCACAAGAGCGTTTGACTACACTGACTTCTATTGAGATGACATTCAGTCAGCATCAGAGAAAATTAGAACTCAGCCTAAAGTAATTGGAAGTACACAGAAGCACTGGTTTAGAAGTTCCAGACACGTAGTCGGCGTTCAATGAATAGTCATTGTTGTGTATGTAATGTATATTGATTAACAAGTCAGATGTACATAAGACATTTTTCAGTGAATGTTGAAGCACCTTTTTGTTTTTAAGGATACGGCATTTTAAATGATTCTTTTAATTCAATAATGGAAAACAGATTATTCTGGCTAAGTATATTGCTTCTCTAGAATGAAATGGCTACTCCTGAGGCAAAGAGGTGAAATTAGATATACACAACTATTATTTCAGAATCTTGACCAGATCACTGTGTTTGGTGGCTGCAGTTTTCCTCTTTATACTGCAGAGTTTCTTTATGTCTTAAACTTTTTATTCATACACAGCATAGTTAACTTCTCTCTCATGGGTAAAAGAACTATTGCTAATATTTTTTAATCTTAAATTTTAAAGAAAATCACTTCACTATATATTTATGAATAAAATAGATTGTTTTAATGCTCAACTTACAGAATATATTTCATACTTGGTTCATAATTGGTGTTCTCTTGGCATATTGATACTGTCCATTTTGGGGAATGGACAATTCTATAAGCAATTCCCATTTGCAAATATCAACACTTTATCTTTCCCTTGGCACCATAAACATAAATATATTCAGTGTCCATGCTGGAGTATTAAGGTCCACGATGGAAGTGTACATGTACAGACAATGTCATGAATTATTCAAATAGAATAGAAGGAATGATGAGCTAATGTATAACTTTGGAGAAATTTTACTCAGTAAGCATTGGTTGATCACCAAGAACATTGTAAAGACGGGTTTCTGTGGCTTTAAATACTCTGCATCCAAACCTCAAAGTGTTCAAAATTATGACATGAGATGAATACAAATATTCCATTTACCAGCAGTTTAGCTACTCTTCTGGTAAAGTAATAGTGAACAAGTTAGGACCAAGCTAGGACTTACGTAGAACATTAGAATTATAGCTAGAACATGATAACCTACAATGCTGGATTTGTAAAGGAGGTATCTGTCTCTCTTCATTTCCACGTAGGCAGATCTGGTAAAAAGAAGGATTGTATATTGAGTAATCTCTCAAGTTGAAAGAAAAGAGTGGGATCCCTGTCTCTTATTGAGGATGGGGCATAAAGTAGGCACAAATCACATAGGACACAATAAAAGCAGCAATATCAAATGCTGCTAAGTCAGCGCTACCTTGTGGGAGAAGAAACAGTTGCTGAAACTGCCATATTCGAATTCTGGTTGCACATGTACTAGCTGTGTAACTTTGGATGAGTTACTTAGACTATACAAATCCCTCAGCTTTTAATTCCCTAAGGCAGAGATGAGATTATTGTTAATATTAGATGAGACAATGCTTATAAAATGATTAAAATAGTATCTAGGGCTTCCCTGGTGGCGCAGTGGTTGAGAGTCCACCTGCCGATGCAGGGGACACGGGTTTGTGCCCCGGTCTGGGAAGATCCCACATGCCGCGGAGCGGCTGGGCCCGTGAGCCATGGCCGCTGAGCCTGCACGTCCGGAGCCTGTGCTCCGCAACCATTATGAGAAAGACGAGAAGACAAAGTATTCCTAAATTTTTGCCAAAGATATAGCAATAACTCAGTTTCAGTTTTTTTGTTCAAGTGGCTTATAATTCATTAGGTTCAGGTAAGCTTAATTTTTTTTTTCTTTTTTTTAGGGTAGAAGAAAACATTTATTTTCTAAATGTGTCCCTGTTATACTTTTAAATGTGCAGGATTTAGAAATAACCCAAGGGCACTAAGGGTTGAAAAGAATAAAAGCATATGGCATTTACCTCTACAACGTTTTAATCCTGTTTTTAATCATCTTAATTGTTTTAAAACATTTTCTGTTAGATTTATTGACTGACTAATGGGTGGCTAGCTCCACTAAATTTTTTTTTTGTGTGTGTGGTACGCGGGCCTCTCACTGTGGTGGCTTCTCCCGTTGTGGAGCACAGGCTCCGGACGCGCAGGCTCAGCGGCCATGGCTCACAGGCCCAGCCGCTCCACGGCATGTGGGCTCTTCCCGGACTGGGACACGATCCTGTGTCCCCTGCATCGGCAGGCGGACTCTCAACCACTGCACCACCAAGGAAACCCTCCACTAAATTTTTTAAAAGTTAAAAATACAAGAGACTGCACAACAGGAACAATAAGATTTACTTAAAGGTTTAGGGGAAAGGAGGTCTTCATCAAAATGGTAATGCTTAAACTGAGTGTTGAAAGATTGGATAAAATGTTTATTAAACAGGCTAGGGAAGAGCTAGGGAAGGGAGGATGTGATGAGCTAGGAAAGGGAGGATGTGATGGTGGCAATCCAGGTAGAAGGAGCAAATTCAAGGAACAATAGTTTTGCTGGATCATGAAGTATGAAAAGATGGCTTAGTGCAAGGTAAGTATGACAAGTTACGCAGGGATCAGATCATGTAGGGTTTTACATTTTATGTTGAGAAGTCTGAACTTCATCCTGTAGGCACAAGGAAGTCATTGGAGGACTTCAATTAGAGGAGTGACATGATCATATTTCACCTGAAAAATATAATGTTAGTGGCAATATGAAATGTATATTAGGGACAAGAATAGAGACAGAGAGACTAGTTAGAAGTTTAATGTAGCTGTCCAGCTGAGTTAAATGACTGCCTAAATTAATTTTTTAGAGTATGGTGTTTAAGAGAAATAGTCAAGTAGTAGCATTGGCAGATTTTGGTCACTGTTTGGAATATGGTGCTGAAGGAGAGAAGGAGTTTAAGTATTTAAGGTCACTGTTATTGAATAAGAGAAGTGAGAGTTTTGAGAGGAAAGAGGGAATTAATTGTGTCAAACGTTAAGAAGATGGCAGGTAAAATGAGAACCAAAAAGAATTAATTAGAATTTTTAACTAGGTTTCACACATACATGTATGTTGTATATGGAGGAAGGCCTGGGAGGATTAGTGGCAATTATTATAATAGCTGCTTTGGGGCTGTAAGATTGTGGAAATAGTTTACTTCCTACATTTCTAATGAATTATAATTATACTTGAAAAATGGACAAACACGAGGAATAAAAAAAGAGAGGAAATAAATTAATGTGTTTTTTTCTTTGTTTGCTTTATTTGTTTTTGTTAAAAGCACTGCAGTTATGAGTGACTATCTCTCATGGTAAAACTAGTGTGTTTCAGATTTGGGTCAATTTAGGCCCCAAATTATCTCAAATAAATAGAAATTGACTTATTGCATGCTCATTGCATGACATTTTATCAGAGGTTTCATGAGGGCCACATCAAAACTTAATTTTTGCAATTATTTAATGAGAACTAAAAAATAGTATAACTAAACCTTCGAGGACTTAAAAATATAGGAGGAGTAAGTTTATAATTTTCCATTAATATGGCACTACAATTACACATTTAATGCAGGGGAGGAAAGGTTATTGGGGATATTTGCCTGAGATGTTTCAGGACCATAGTGGGCCATCGGGTCCCAGGACGAGCGAGTGGGAGACGAGGCTGTGGGGAAAGAGAGGTGTTTGTTCTGAGGGACAGAGTGTGGAGTCTCGGTGAGTAGAAGGTGATAGCTGGAGGGGGACACCAGATGGAGAGGGCGGAGGTTTGGATATGTTTTTAACCTGGGAAGGAGCCGAGTGTATTTCCAGGCTGTGTAGAAGGAGCAGGGAAAGAGGGGCATTTGAAAATACAGCAGAGATGGGGGTCGGGGGTCCAGGATGGAACAGAGTCCTTGTTCCAGAGGAGATGGGAGGGAGGGCAGATGAGATCGAGCTCACAGGTGCAGGGACTGGCCTGAAACAAGACCAAAGGACACTTCAGCTTTTGAGACTTGAAAGGAGGGAAGTGAGGTCCTGATGTTTGTCATCCAGAGGGCAGGAAGTGGAAGGCTCTTCTTCCTGACAGCTTCAATTTCTCTGTGAAACAGAAACAAGGTCATCAGCAGAGGAGAGCTGGGGAGAGGGAGGGATTGGGGTGGTGCTTGAGAAGCGGGAAGAACTCTGCGTGTGGCTTTTGTGAGGATGGGGGAGGTCTGGCCAGGGAAGGATGAACGGTTTTGCATGGGTCCCACCTGCATGCTTGTGCGGTTTTCTGCAGCCCCATTCAGCAGTCTCCCATCTTCCGGTATAGATGGAAAATAGAATGCCCAGATCTGTATTCTGTCTTCTTTTGTACACTTTAAGGTACATTTTAACGATTGAGCATGAAGCATTTCAATCAGCTCATTTAAAAAGAATCATTGAATTGCCATCTTCGCTGAAGGAGATGCAGTTAGGCCTTAGGTGACTGAGGTTATTTTTCTGACCTAGCTGTTTCTGAACACGTCTGGTGCTTAAAATAAGTGTCCTCTTGTCTCTCTCATTATCTTATAACTAGTTAACTGAATAACAGAAGTTTCCCTCTCATTTTTACTACTTCACTGCTCTTTGCCTTGTTCATCTGCCACAACTCATGTTTAAATGGCTCTGCTTCCTGTATGTGACTTCACACAGGAAAAAAACAGAACAAAACAAAGATACCAAACCCAGCATATTTGGGTGAATCTCACTCAGTTCGAAATCACATTCTTGTTCTCTTTTTCAAACTCTCACTATCTAAGGAGACAGGTTTAGAGTAGGGACCAGCAGACTATGGCCTGTGTGGCAGTTCCAGCCTGCTGCCTGCATTCTGTATACCTGGCCCATGAGCTGAGGATGAATTCTGCATTTTGAATGGTTGAAAAAAAATCAAAAGTAGGATGATATTTCATGATCTGTGAAAATAATGAAATTCAAATTTGAGCATCCATGAATAAAGTTTTATTATGACATATCACACTCATTAATTTATGCATCATCTATGGCTGGCTTCTCCTTTACAATGTCAGAATTGAGAGGTTGCTACAGAGATCTGTATTGCCTGAAAAACCTAAAATATTCACTATTTAGTCTTTTACAAAAGAGTTTGCTGACCCCTGGTTTAGAGGTGGTCTCTGCATATATTGTGTTACCATATGTTTAGCCTTTTTTCTTCTTGCTCTTCAGTGGACTTAAATTATTTAAAGGGACAAAGTTTTGACACTCTACATTTAATTCTTTTTGATAGACTGACATGTTTGATAAACTACTTTATGGTACAGACATTGCCTCTGTCATTAATGTTTTCAGTTGATCTTTATTAAATCCCTACTAGCCTCTTATATTCACAGACACTGTGAATATAATTCTGGGTAAGATGAATATGTATAGTATATTATTATATAGTATATTACTCGGCTCTGCAGTCAGACAGCCTCAGTTCAAATTTCCTGCTGTGTAAAATTAGATAAGCTATTTTGGTTTCTTTATCTGTAAGGTGGGATATTACCCAAACTTACCTCAGAGTTCTCTTTTGTTAAAAGCAATTAAAGAAGACAATTTAGTATAACTGAGTCACTTTGCTGTACAGCGGAAACTAATACAACATTGTAAATCAACTATACTTCAGTTAAAGAAACAGGCAGTTTAGGTGATACAAACTTTATTCAGCGCTTCATGAAGTGGGCAGTCTCTTTTTTCAAGGGTCCAGAGAACTGCAAACTGGAGCAGAAGGCAGGAAACTTTTATAGAATAAAGAATAAGGGGGCTTCCCTGGTGGCGCAGTGGTTGACAGTCCGCCTGCCGATGCAGGGGACACGGGTTCGTGCCCCGGTCCGGGAAGATCCCACATGCCGCAGAGCGGCTGGGCCCGTGAGCCATGGCCGCTGAGCCTGCACGTCCGGAGCCTGTGCTCCGCAACGGGAGAGGCCACAACAGTGAGAGGCCCGCGTACCGCAAAAAAAAAAAAAAAAAAAAAAAAAAAAAAAAAAAAGGAACAAGGAAGAGCAAAATAGAGAATGAATAAGAAACAAGGAAATAAGTATTGAGCTGAGTTGGCTCAGCGTTTGGGGATTGGCTGAGTGGATATGCTCTGCTTCTGATCAAGTAGAGCATTGGCAGGGACAGGAAAGTTACCTAAGTTTTAGTTTGCTGATGTGGCACCCTGGACAGGAGCATTCCACCTTGGCCCTAGAAATTTATTTCAACACTTGTGACTCTCTAATGAGATAATTCGTATAGTAAAGTATCTGGAACACAGTAAGTACTCAAGGTGGTTGTTGTTGTTCTTATTAGTCTGTAATAATTTCTATGATGAGGGAAGAACCTGGTGCTATGGAAATCAGGAGGTCAGCTGAAACGTCTTGGGTGCTTCAACTTGCACTCAGAAACCTGGTGGGAGACACTCTGCTTCTTTGAATGCTCAGGAAGCATTCCTGAGCCACTGCCAGGGCGTCCAGCACTTTCGGCCAGGTCACAGTGCTTTCTGCTTTGAAGTTGGCTTCCTGCTTTGAGGGCTCAGTAGTCTTCATGATAAAATCTCCTAGAACTCAATGACAATCATATACCAGTTTCCGTGGTTGGTAGAAATCCTTTAGAAGGAGCATTTCTTTGCTAGTATAAATTCTTTTTCTCACAAACCTGCATTGTTAATAAGAACTGTGCATTTAATTTATGGGCCCACTTGCAGATGAGCTTTATAAGATGCCCACCTGCCTTATTCTAGTACTTTTCATTGATAACCACATGATGGGGAAATAATTAGACCCACTGCAAATGTGCTCTAAAAACTCCCATTCTTGTTGCTACCGCAACTGACTCTGGTTTCATAAATTAGTTAAAATTAGAAACAGGTAAAGGAAAGTACAAAGGAAGATACAACTAGGAAGTAGAATTAGTGGGAAATCCAGGTAGAATTCTGTCTGTTAAAAAATCATACCCACGGGGCTTCCCTGGTGGCGCAGTGGTTGAGAGTCCGCCTGCCGATGCAGGGGACACGGGTTCGTGCCCCGGTCCGGGAAGATCCCACATGCCGCGGAGCGGCTGGGCCCGTGAGCCATGGCCGCTGAGCCTGCGCGTCCGGAGCCTGTGCTCCACAACAGGAGAGGCCACAACAGTGAGAGACCCGCGTACCGCAAAAAAAAAAAAAAAAAAAAAATCATTCCCACGGTCTGAAAGCATCTTGACGAGGACACTGTCCCTACAAATGGAGAACCTCTGCCTTTTGCAAAATATCAAAGTGGCTGATTTGAAATGGTGACCAAGTTCAAGGCTGATTTTACTTGGATTGTGGCAACCTCAATTATGCAGAGACTCAGAAAATATTTCCATGAGTGGGGAGCTTTTGGTCCAAATATTTCTGGTAACAGCATAGTCATACATTTTACTTTGAATAAGCAAATCTGTCCTTACCTCTTTTTGAATTATTTGTTGTATTTTGACAACAGAATCAACACAGTGCAGTGCCTAAGGGGAATTAGTTTTGGAAAGAAAACTTGTTGGAATCTTACTATCACATGAGTTGTGTGATCTTGGCAAGTCTTGTTTTGTTTTTGTTTTTGTTTTGTTTTTCTTATTATTATAAGGTGGGATAATAAGACCCATCTCACAGGATATTGTGTAGTGTATATGAGTAAATATGTGTGAAGTTCCTGGCATATCTTAAGCATTACCTAAATTGTAGCCATTATCATATTAGAAATGATGCCTCTTTGCCTCAGACTGAAGGCAAAGATACAGTCGTTCTGTCAACCTCTTTTTTTCAGAATCATTTATCCTGGAATAATTTTCTCTAACATATCAATGCAAACTACCACTTAACTGTGTTTTAAAATGGATTTTTAGCAACAGCATTCTATCACAAAATTTGCTTTTCAGACAAAAAAGAAGCTTATGTCCTCATTAAACAATTTACAGAATGAGAAAGTCCATTTAAATGAACAAGAAACAGATCCTCTTGGTATTTAGCTGATAGCTTGGTAGAAATTTAAATAGGTAATTTTTAAAGATTATAACTAGAAAAGTAACAGTGGTTTTTAGGCACTGGTTTAGTTACTTGGAGTACAACCACATTAGGTTGAGAAATTATGTTTCTGATGAGGAAAGAGCCCAGAAGGATCGATGGTGATTAATAATAAAGCATGTGGCTGTTAACCGTTTTTCTTCACTGTACAAAAACATGTATTTCACAGGACAGGAATGAGAAGCTGGCCATAATTAAACACTTATATAGATTTATTTTTATGCCTGACTCCATGGATGGCCCTAGCAATGTAATCTGTGGCAGAGGAATATAATATAGTACCCTGTGAACTCGTTTTCACTACAATATAGTGAAAACGAGTTCACGGGGCCTAAGGCCACAGCCTCAGGTGAAAGGCTTAATAAAAACTCATGAAGAATTCTAAGTAAAATATAAAATAGTTTATCTCTAAATTATAAAGCACCTTTTCCCCTCTAAGGTTTATATAATTGCTGTTCTTTAGGAAAATGGTAAAACATGTATATCACAAATTTCTTCTGAAAACAATACTTACCCCTAAAAATTCATATAGAAATCGGCAAATATTAGTGGAGTGATTATTCTATGTCAAGCACTGTTCTTGTGAACAAAATTGATAATGAACAGAGCAGGCAGGAATCTCTTCCCTTGAGGAGCTTACCTTCTTTTGGTCAGAGGCAGACAGTTATATTAATGTGTACGTACGTGTGTGTGTATATGCGTATATGTATGTGCGTATATGCATGTGTGTATATGCGTATATGTATATGTGTGTATATGTATATCTGCATGTGTTTGCACGTGTGTATGTATGCTTAAATAGTGATAAGAACTATTAAGAAAAAATAAGGAAGGAGTATGTGAAGGGAGGGGGTGCAATTTAAAATAGGGTCTGGGAAAGCTTCACACTGAGAAGGTGACATTTGAGCAAAGGTTAGAAGACAATAAGGAAATGCACACAGGGGTTTCTGCAGGACGAACCTTTCAGGCCGTATGGTCACGTAGTGCAAAGGCCCTGAGGTGGCAGTGACACTGGCACCTTGTTGCACGTCAAGTCGGCTGCTGAGGCTGGAGTGTGTAATAGAAGATGAAATCAGGGTGGTCATAGTTGGGAAAATTAGATTATGGGGCCTCATAGGTCTCTAATGACTTTCATTTTTACCCTTGGTGAGAGCGGGAATCATTGACCTCGTGAGTGAAATAATCTATCATATTTTAAAAGAACTGCTCTGGTTGCTGGGTGACTCCTGGACTGTAAGGATAAGAAAGGAAGCGTTTGGGGCAGTTAAGAGGCTTTTGTATATTTTAGGTGAGCTGTGATGGCAGCTTGGACCTGGAGGTGCAGGAGAAGGTTGAATTCTGGATATATTTTAAAAATAGAACCAATGGGATTTGCTAACAGGTGGCATGTGAAGTATACAATTTTTCCCCTTGAGTATTTGAAGGGTGGGGTTGCCAACTACTGAGGGGAAGATAATGGAGGAACAAATTTTGGAGTGGGGTCAGTAGTTCAGTTTTACAATAATAATTTGAAATATCAGTAGTATCCAGCTGAGTTGGTAGTTGGGTATAGGAGTCTAGATTTGAAGGGAGAAATCCGTGCTGGGCTTTTAGATATATAGAATAGAAGTTTCAGGCACCTAGATGGTATTGAAAGTCTCTGGTGAGATTACTAGAGGAATAATGTTTGATAGAAGAGAAGGTCCAAGGGCCATTCCCTGGGGCAGTCCTAAAATTCGGGTAGTGTTTCTCAACTTTAGCTGCACATTGGAATTACCTAGAGACCTTTAAAAATACCCTTAATGGGGGATCTCCCCGCTAATGGTTCAGATTTAATTGTGCCAGTCAGGGAGCAGCCCGAGTGCCATGGAAGTTACATCCCACCACATTTGCTGTACTTATCCTCATCATTAGAAGCAAGCCATGAGTTCCAGTCCACACTTAAGGGGAGGGGATTACATAAAGGCATGCACATAAGGAGGTGGGGATCACTAGGGCCATCTTTCAAAGCTGTCTATCACAGTAGTTATAAGTTTATCTCAGTGCATATTTGAAAAAGATTCACTTTTCCCACTTAAACCATAGTGATAACATTTTCTTTATAAATAAATAAAATTATTTATTATTAATTGAATTAATAATAAACAATTAATAAATAATTATTACTGAATAAAATATATTGAGTCACAGAAAAATTTGGTAAATAATAATAGAGGTAATGCAAACATTCAAGACAGTAGTAGAAAGTATATACAGTTGGGAAATGATGTATTTAAATAGGTGACATTCTGTGTGTTAACATTATCTGCTACTTTCTACTACTGATATTAATGTTCCCTTGGCTCTTATAGAAAAGAGAATCATAAGCCACTAGGCTTTGCCTGTTAGTAAATTCTCAAAAGTATAATTCAAAAATATGCTATAGGAACCATCAAAAATGACATTTGAAAACTAAGAGAGAATAATCTCTGTATAGAATCTTTATTTTGCTGAAACTCAGGAATGGTGAACTGCTGTAGCAGCAATTATAGCAGTTGTAGAATTAAAGAGTGAAATCCTCCTTCCTTCCCAGACAGCTGCAAAGTTTGAATATTAATTATCATATTACGTCTGGCCCAAATAAAGCATGCAGTAACACAATGAAATTGAAGACAAATGCTCATGGGAAATTTTATAGAGAAATTTCAAAATAGATACTCGGGGCTTTTGCCAGTATTATCATTATTATGAGATTTTTTCCTGCTTCTGAGGGCCAACCATCTTATTCCTCTTGCATATTCCTCAATAGAACATTATCCCATGAAAACAGATTTAAGATTATGAACTGAAATCGGAAACATTTAGGCTGAGCTGTGCGGAAGAAAAGGAAAGCACTGGTAAGTGCCTGTCATTAGTAAAAATTTTAATCTTGTTTCTTTCACTACAGCCTGGAGTGAAGCTCTTATAAACCCACAGAGCATTCTCTGCACCTGAGGATGTCTGAGTCATGGAGAGAGTCTAGTCTGAGAGCCAGGAACCATGTGTGTAGGGTTCTGGTCCTAGATCTTTGAATAGAGATGACCATCTATGTAACTAGTTTATGGATCGAAGAGAAAGTTTATGGGTCTAAGACACCTTTTCTTTCTTATTTTATGGATTCCCCTAACCCTCTTCTCCAGCAGATTGTGGCACAAGTGTGTTTTGAAATGAGACTTGTTCTCTAACTGTGAAAGACTAGCAGCCAGTCTTATATTGGACAAAATTTTTAAACTAGGAAATTGAAAATTACATCCGTACTAACTACCCTTGTCCTTTTACCAGACAGTCTTGGCCAATTGTGAATCACACCACCATCACCCCTTTGTAAAAGCCAGAAACTGAAGGGTCTCCTCTCATGCTTTATATCAAATCTGTAACTGAATTCTGTAGGCTTTATTTCCTAAATATCTTTAAAATTTCTTCACTTTTCTCCATCTTTACTATAAATAACCAATTTTGAGCTACCATCACTTATTTACTTGGATCGTTGCAATAAGGAAGTGAATGTTGTAATTTCTTAAGTTATGATTTTATGGGCATCAGAAAAGGCCTTGAAATTAGACATGTTAGACTTTCACATGATTGCTATGGAATAAGAAATGGTTTGATTTTGGAAGCCATCTTGTTGAGTCTGTCATTTAAAAATTAGGAAACTAGGACCCCAGTGGAAAAGTCTCATCAAAAGTTATATAGTTATTTAGTGTCAAAGCCCCAGATAGCTGTTCTTCGGAGTCCCAACCCCACATGCCCAGGTGAAGCTTGGTAGGGGGTTGGGGTGCAGGGGAGGAGAGGCAGACTATCATATTGATTAGTAACATAGGGTTTGGAATGGGGAAGCCTGACCTTGACCCTTGGTGCTGCCACTTACTAACTATATGGTCTTGGGTGATTTTCTAAATCTCTCTGGTCTGTTTCTTCTTTAGTATCTTTTCTTCAGGTATGCCATTCCTCCTCACCTTCTTTACGGGATTATTTTAAGTATCCAATGCTACAACATAAGGAAAGTAGCTGGCATGGTGTTTGATGCCCACTAAGCATTCAGTACGTCCTGAAGTCATACTTCTGTCTTGTTCAAAATTCAAAAGGTTTAAGATATTAAAATGAATTTTTTTCAAATTATGATCAAAATATTACACTGTTTTCTAAAGTTTCACAGCTGGAAGGATCTTAAGCCCAACATCTTAATTCTACAAATGAAGAAACTGAGGTCTAGATAAGTGAGATCATGTGTCCAAGTTTACATAGTTAATTGATGATGTGATGTGAACAGGAGAGGCTCCAGTTCTACTGAGATCCCTTAGGAAGATACATGCCTACATTTCCCTCTTCCCTTGATCAATCTTATCAATGATTTGACATGCACAATCAGAATTTACTTTGAACTCTGCCAAGGAATCCTTTTGCATGATGCAGATAACAAATATCTTTGTAGCAGTTTGACAAAGTGTAAGTGACTTCTAATAATCCTTCACTGTGTACTATGTCAACAAACTTAGAAAGGTTATCTAGCTTCTGCAGGGAGTTAAATGAAATTTCCTTCAATCCATTTCATCTTTAAAATATTGTGAATATTTATTTTACCACCTGTATAAAATAAGACATAAACTCAAAGTAAATTGGGGACTAACATTTAACAACCAGAGATGATGATTTTGCATTCTTTAGACAGATTTCATTTCATATTTTAAAACATACATGAAAATTCATACTGAACATGAAACAGACATTTATATAATTATGTGTGATAGAAGGGGAAAAATTACATGGGAATATGGGCAATGTGCCTAGACCAGAGATCACTTTCTGAAAGGAGAATAACAAAATTCCTATGAGCTCAAAGTTTTCCATAAAATAGTCATAAAATAAAATTTGATTGATTCTCCAAGAAGCGGTTAACAGATGAGTGAAAAGCAGGTTTACTAAAATGGTAGCTGCACAAAATACTTTTGGCTGCATTTAATTACAATTACATTCAACTTAAAAAGTATCCTCATAAAATACATGTTTTTCGGGCTTCCCTGGTGGTGCAGTGGTTGAGAGTCCGCCTGCCGATGCAGGGGACATGGGTTCGTGTCCCAGACCGGGAAGATCCCGCGTGCCGCGGAGCGGCTGGGCCCGTGAGCCATGGCCGCTGAGCCTCGCGTCCGGAGCCTGTGCTCCGCAACGGGAGAGGCCACAACAGTGAGAGGCCCGCATACCGCAAAAAAAAAAACAAAACAAAAAAAAACATGTTTTTCCTAATGAATATTTGTTAATATACATTTTTTCCTTTCTAAATAGGGTGACCATAAAATTTATAACCCACAGAGACAAGCATAAACCAGGACTGTCCTGGGCAAACCACAGTATACGATAATGCTATCTCTGTTATGAATATAACCAGTTAGAATAATGCATAGGGTTGACAAACTAGGACATGGGTGAAGTTTATTTTTGATACCTTCTTCTTTCCCTTTCCTCACACTGTTCACCTATTCTGATGCTTTCTACTTTCACTTTGCTACAGGCTCTTTTTTTTTTTTTTTTGCGGTACGAGGGCCTCTCACTGTTGTGGCCTCTCCCGTTGCGGAGCACAGGCTCCGGAAGCGCAGGCTCAGCGGCCATGGCCCACGGGACCAGCCGCTCCGCGGCACGTGGGATCTTCCCGGACCGGGGCACGAACCCGTGTCCCCTGCATCGGCAGGCCGACTCTCAACCACTGCGCCACCAGGGAAGCCCCTCCAGGGAAGCCCCTCCAGGCTCTTTTGACGCTCCTCCTATCCTGCCATCTCTAGGTAGTGTTCCACATGCCACTGTTGTTCTCTGCAGGTGAAAGCTGCCATGGTCCCCCATGCGCAGTTTTCAGCTATGTACTGGAATCTGATCCAGTCAACCAATTCATACTATGTATAAATCATAACTTGGTCCAGAGGAAAAGCACATTAAAAAAAAATTAAACAGCTCTGGGTTTGAATTGTGTTTCCCTACTCTGGCTGTGTGGCTCTGGACAAGTTTATAAGCTCTCCAAACTATCTCTAGAAATATGTGGACAGTACCTATTTATGGGATTAAAGCAGTATGTCCAGTTAGAATGGGGTGAACTCTGCTAGATGCCCAACTGGGACAGCTAAAAAAAGAACAACTCTCCTTTCCTACCTTTTGCTTCTTTGCTTGGAGACAGCTGTAGTGCTCCAGGATCTGAGACATAGAGGAAGACATTGTCTGAGTGTAATTCTTACATTTTTAAATATTAATACTTGGCTTGACTATGGTCATCAGGTGCCAAGATGTTGAGTTAAATGTAGATTGTTGAGACTCACCAGAAGACAGAATAGAATCTCCTAGGGAATTCCCAAGCTAAGATACAGAATTGGATTATGACGGAAAGATGAAGCAGGTGTTTTTTTCCTTTTTTAAATGATTCTTCAGAATGTTTATTTGGAGATTTTTCCTTTTTTTGCTCCATTGCCCCAAAGACATCAAGACATTAATAAAATCTATAGTGTTGTATGGAACACTAATTTCTAAGTTATCATAGGACTTAAGGGGCTACTGTTACTAAAGTCATGACCTTGGCACCTAAAATAATACCTAATTTAAAAAAGTTTCTCAAGAATTAAATTAGATAATGCCAGTACCAAGTACATAACTAGTTGCTTAAACATAGATTTTCTTCCTCTAGCAACTCCCTAGTTTTTACATCCTGTTTGAGTTTACATTTCAAAAGAAAGATACTGGAAAATAATCTAACAAGTCTCATAGTGTTTAATGAAGGACATTTCTGAGGGTCTGACAGGTTTTGGGGAGATACTTTTGGGCTTAGGGAGGGAAAACTGCCTTTTTGCTACCAAACCTTCTATTCTGAAAAATTTTTTAAATATACAGAAAAGATGGAAGGATTGTACAGTCTCTACCTAGATTCTACAATGAATATTTTGCTATGTTTGCTTAATCACATATCTCTCCATCTATCCTTATCTCTATCTGCCCATCAGTCTATCTTGGTTTTTGAATGAATTTCAAGTGAGTTGCAGGCATCTGTACACTTCACCCTAGACACTTTAGCATGCATATAATTAACTGATTCTACACTTATGTTTCCATTTTTAAGGTAAATTTTACCTACAGGGAAATGCATACATCTTAAGGGTAGCACTTGGTGAGATTTAACAGATGCATATACATGTGTAATCCAAACTCCTCTCAAGATATTGAATATTACCGTGAATCCAGAACTTTTCTTTCTAAGTTAATACTTCTACCCTTCATACTCAGTATGTAGCCATTATGATGATGTTTTTCAGCATTGATTAGTTTTTTTTATAGAACTCCATTTAAATGAATTTATATTATATGTACTCTTTGGTGTCTGAAACTCATCCATGTTGTTGTGAGTATCAGCAGTTCAGTCTTTATTGCCAATAATAAAGAATTGCCTTTTAGGAGCCCCTTTAATTATAACTCAAAGACAATATATTTCTCTGTTCAAGGGTAAAGACAATCCACAGTATCTTTTAAACAAAATGGGAAAAAAGTTATAGGCAGATTTTTATCTGAATTCCCCTATATTAGGATCTTCCATTTCAGGGTGTTTTTCTTAGTTGTTCCCTTAGGAATCCAACTTCTCCTTGTCCTTGTTACAATAAGAATTTGTTCTGCGATAAAGAACGTGATTATTTCATGGGGTTGAAAATGGACGGCCGTCCTTACTTATTATTTTTCTTTGCTTCCTGAATATACTTATCACGTACAGACAGCTGTGGCAATACACAGGGTGGAGAAGAGGAGAAAACTCAACATGTACGCCTGTTTGCTCCTGTCATTAAGTTGATGTGGTAGTGTTGGGAGTATAGTCTCTTGATTGCACAAATTTTTAAATTAGTTCCAGTTCTAAACCACAGAAAGCTTATGTAAAGAAAGCTTGACAAAGACCATGTTTTGCAATTGACACTCATTGGGTATGGATAAATCTATGGCAGGAGTGGAAAAAGAGATAAGCAACCAATTACCACTGTCATTCTAAGGATATGAAATTGGCTCTAGTTAAGGCCTAAAGCCACTATTAAAAATATGTGCATGTGTGAAAAATTAAAGGAACATTGTTGAGATGATTAACAAATGAAATAAAATGAAAAGAAACTCTAAAATCTGTTTCATTAAAGCCCATAGAAGCAATATAAATATTTTACCCAATAATGTCAATGCTAGAGCAAATTGCCTACACTTGAAAGCAAAACTGGGGTGGAGGAGGGAAATAAAAAGGTAAAAAAAAATGCTGCAAAAAATTGTCTTAATCTCTCTGGCATAATTTTTGTCAAAACTTCTCCTTTACAAATAAAAGAACACCAAACCAAACCTCCATATCCCTGCATCTACGTTTTTGTTGTGTTTTTGTTTTTTCTGTTTTCTATCTTTGGGTGAAGTTATGTTCTTTAAAAAAATTTTTGGACTGTTTCAGAGAGATACTTCTTAAAAATACAATAAAAATAAATTACTAGAAAAATGAAACATAAAAACTAAAAAATACAAGTCCAGAGGGTTGTTTTTTTGTATTAAAAAAAGTTTTATCATGGTAATTTAAAAAAAGTAGAAAAAAATGAAAAGCATATAAAATGCCATGTATACATCATCCAGCTACAACAATTATCAACATTTTGCAATGTTATTTCCTCTATCTTTCCACTTCTTTTTCTAAATTATTTTAAAAACAAATACCAGGTACCATAAATTCTTCAGAGCATATTCTAATGGCTAGTGACTTTTTTCATAAATACATTTCCATTATCATAATTAATAATATCAACAATACCATCTAATGATCAGTCCATGTTCAATTTGCCACTTATCTAAAACATGTCTTTTTACAATTTGTTTAAATCAGAATCTAAGCAAGGTCCAAATATTGCACTTGCTTAATGTTTATATAAATTGTTTTTCCTCTCTGGCAGTTTCTGCATCCCTTTTTTCCCCTGGCCATTTATTTGTTGATAAAGAAAGTAGGTCTGGAAGACTCTTTCACATTCCGGATCTGATTTTTATTAGATTAAACGGATATAAAAATCAGTCTATCAATAGCTATGAAAGTTTACAAACACATCCTTTGATTTCCTCTGCTTATCATGTTGTGGACCAGTAGCTGACAGTCACGGGCAGCAGTGCTGACTTAATAAAGGCAAGCGTTACTGTGTTTTGAAGGTTAATACGCCAAAAGAAAGAGACGAACATGAACAAATCTATTCTTATTTTTTAATTCATATTTTATTGAGGTAACATTGGTTTATAACATTGTATGGGTTTCATGTGTACAACATTATATTTGCCCTTCTGTATAGCCTGCATCCTGCTCGCCACCAAAAATTTAGTTTCTCCCCATCACCATACAGTTGATCCCCTTTACCCATATCACCCTCCCCCCACAGTTCTTTCTTTTTTTCCTTTTTTTAAAGAAAATTTTTATTGGAGTATGGTTGATTTACAATGTTGTGTTAGTTTCAGGTGTACAGCACAGTGAACCAATAAGGACCCACAGTTCATTCTTCAGAAAAACATTTACCCTTCCATTTACAGCTCCTAGAGAGTTTACTGGTTGTTAGTAGCTTCTGTATCGTAAGTTGATAAAGTGTTTAATTTCATAGGATAAATTTACACTTAACATTTTAAAACAAGCCAATCTTTTCAATAAAGCAGAGTTCTTAATACAGAGTTATAATCTGAAAAATGATTGCCCTTCATAATAGGACTGCAAAAAGTACCATAATCAATGAATTTGTTAATAGACATTCTCTTACAGATACGGTTAGTTTGATTTTCCTAAATATGTAGTCTGTTAGAAAAAATATGAAGGGTGTATCCTCTCCCTTTTCATCCCCTCCCTGCCCTACTTCCTGTTGCTTGATACATTTTGTCCAGTTCCCCCTCTTTCAGGCTTCAGTTGCCATAAATACACCATGGCTTTTATGTAACTCCAAAGCAGCAGAGGGCACTCATAGTATTTTCACTATTACCTGGCAAAAATAAATTCCTTTGTTGTTCATAGGACACTTATCAAAAAGATAAAGTGCATATACTTCCAAAGCAATGCTAACTTATCTGTAATTCTACAAAGACTTATCTTCACACCAGAAGTGTTAAAACAGACAGAAACTCTATCACTTCAAAAAGTGCCAAATTAGAAATTTAGCTTTTGAGTTCAGAGCACAGAGCATTCACGCCCACCAAATTCACAGTGCCCAACAGTTTCATAACTTTCATTTCTAATAAAGTTGTTTCAAAAATGCATGCTAATTTTTTATATCTTGAATGTATGATTTATTGTACTTAACTGGCTGTATAATGAGATTTTGCATGAAGATTGATTAGTGTATTGCTAGGTCAATCAGTATCATAAAAGGTTAAGAGTGAAAATATTAAAACCTGAATTAGCAGTTAAAACAGTGGAGCAGTGAGTTGATAGAGGAAACAGCTGCTGTGTTTATTATAGTTTTGTCCGTCTATGTTTATGATAGTATTGGATGACATCATAAACAGTTCATAAATTATGTACATTCCCAGCTTATTTCTTCTTCCAATATCATAAACAATGACTCTTTTACAATCACTGTACCTCTGTGTGTTTAAGGGGCCTTGCTGGGGGTAGTACTGTTTTTAGCAGAAACTCATTACATTGCAGACATTTCTGGAATTGGATATAAAAGCAAAGAAAAACCCTGGAGCAGAGATACCCAGCAAGAAGGAAACGTAGCAGAGAAAATTACTGGAAACAAGGTCCCGACTAGCCAGAAGTCAATGGACACCATACTCTTCCTGGCCTTGAGAAATGATGTGGTTGAAATAGACTGATATAGAGCCACAGAGAGTGGCTTATCTGTTTATTTTGTTTATGTCTGTCTCTCCCCACTGGAGTGTAAAAATCCATGGACATTTGTCTTTTTTATTTGTCACCAAATCCTCAGTGTTTGGCACATAGTACTCATTCAATATAGTAAATATTTGTTGAATGAATGAATGAATGAATGCCTTGTCCTTCTGAATGGATGGGTGGGAGGGACATCCCTTCCACCTCAGGAACTAGTAGACCACCACGAAACACTGCAAGGGGACTTGGCTATGGTAGCTTTTTACATTATATCCTCTCTTCAAACGATAGCAGTTTAAACATTTTTAGTTAACTTAAGAAATATCGTTTTAGTTGAGAGAGACTACCAACAAGTACTTTAAGTAACCAGTGGGTCCACTGGGCCCTATCTGTATCTGAGGGGGAAACTTTTAGGTTAGTAACAATACAGTTTTGTTTGTCTCTTTGTTTTATTTAGGGTTTTGTTTTCATAAACAATCCATCCCTCACTTAACCAAGATAAAACGAATAATGAGAACATGCTGATGTGTTCTTGAGAGAACATAAAGACTGGGCACAGTATGGTGCAGCACAGGGTTATTTAGCCTTCCCAGGTGGCTCTACATCAGGCAGACAGTGAGTGAAGATGTTGAGTCAGCAAAAGCAGTTGAGGACAGTAACAGTGATATTGGGCAGGACCTCAGTGTTTCATGTTGTTATCAAATGCAAGTGAGGCCAAACAAACCGAAACATCTGAGTTTGGAGCAGAGAAATTTTTATTGCAGGGCCATGCAAGAGAATGGGTAGCTCATGCCTCCCCCAAACCCTGAACTCCCCAAAGGGTTTCAGCAAAGCATTTTTAAAGGCAAGGTGAGGGAGAGGCGTGGTCGACTGTTGCAAACTTCTTGGTGTAGGAATCCTTGTTCTTGCAGCTGTCCACGTAGCTCAGGTCACAATGTTCCTATAAACTTTCAGCAAGACAAATGTTCTTCTCTGTTCTGCAACTTTTTATCTCTATATGAATGAAAAAGTGTTATACCCTTAAAGGTCAGAGCCTTGAGAATGGGCTATCCTGTATATATCATGCTATAGGCAACGTTCTTAACTCGAAGCAGTAGCGATAGAATACAAAGGTTAAAGTAAAAGAAACAAATCTGATATGGAGTCAGATTTGTTCTTCCCTATTACAATATGGTTACACAGGTCTTTTGATATTCTGATATTCTTCAGTCACAGTAGTTGCTGAAGGAGAGCTGTTAAACGCAGGGGAGTCATAAGCAAGTCTTGTTCTGCACATCCACCATATACCCCTTATTTTGCCAACAATTTGCCCATAGTTCCCTAATTGCTCTAACTTTATTTTTGCTTTAATTCTCCACCCTCATTAATTTCCATCATTAATGGCATTGTTTCTGGGATATGAGCTGGTAATTAACATGTGAGGTTCTTCAAGTTGAGATTTAACAGTCTTACATCCTATCTTGTCATCTACCCAAGCCTCTAATAGCACAACAAGGTGGCACAAAACAAATAAGAATATCTAACTTTCTTATTTCTGAATGATATGGAAAATACAATGAAATCTGTCAAGGAATAAGTGACCGTGTTACTTGATTGACAGAATGGAAAATAGGCTAAAAGTTAATGTGATTTCCTTAGTGGGATTTCAGATTTAAAATATGAATACCTCTTTGGGTAGAAATATGGATGTCATGACTCTACCATGAACTTCGATATTTTTTCATGTTTAGTATCAAGTATGTTAGTGTATAACCTGTAATTCTATACATCTCTGTGTATACTATCAGGTCAGTTTCAGATCATTTCCAGAATACACACACATATCACACACACACACACACAAATAAAATGAATAGGTTCAATCAAATTAACAAAATTTAATTCACACACTAAATGCCTATTGTTCAGTAAGGAGCATGGTTACAAACAGTCCAAATTCATTCTGGATTATAGATAAACAAGAGCTACTTTAAAATACTCTGTCTTTTCATTCAAAAATAATGGACGTTTTTATTCACATCTTCTGTTACACATCTGAATTAGTGTTTGTAGTTTTCTTCATGATGGTCTATATTTTGTTTGTGTTGTTTGGTGATTGACATCTTTTTCATCATGGTTTCTCTTTGTTTTTATATAAGGAAGATATTGATTTTTGCATACAGATGTTGTGGCCAGTCACTTTTGTGGATATCTCATATGGGTTCTAATTATTTTAATATAGTCTCTTGGGATTTTTATATAACAAGTCATATTATGTGCCAAAAATAATAAATTTGACTAATTTCTAATGCTACGTCATTTCCCCTTGCCCCATGGTTTTTGAGTGGTGGCCATGTGATTTAGCCATGGCTGTGTCTTTCTACCTGGGAATGTAAATCTTGTGGAAGGAAAGCAAAGGGAAAGACAGAGGAGAGGTTATTTGCTGTAGCTGTAGAGGGCTTGAGAGCCCAGTGGTATAATGATGACTGTCCAATGACACTGGGGGCCTCCTGAACAGATCATTTCTATAAAAGGATCTGAGCTTTCTGCCTTCCTTAATTTCCTTCCAAAGGATCATGACTGGGGGGTGTGGGTGGGGACGGGAGTTGAGGGTGGAGATGCAATAAAGGCAGAATTTAGAAAATCATGATTAAATTTGGAGCAGCAAAGGATGTTCGGATTAACTCAGTAGTAGGGAATAGATTAGAATGACCCGTCAGAGAAGATTAGAGAGGGCTTTAGATCATGAATCTTAGACTAAGAAAATAGCCTATGGGCTTTATGAGCATATGGTGATTTTTCATAAAAGTGTGAGTTAAAAATTACTTTTAACAGAGTGTGAAAATAGAACTTACCTTAATTTCAGTGGAAATTGAGAATAATTGAACAGGGGTCAAATACCTACTTTGGGTCCTGCAGGACTTCCTACTGCAGAACATGCTAACAGATCGGAAATGTATTGCTACCAGTGTTGTGAATGCCCACTTCCATTTTTTAAATGTGTGGAAGTGAAAATACTAGAGGGAGAGAGTTTCTTGGGACAGGGGTGTCTGTGCATTATATGTCCACCTGTCCCCTACCATGGGGGAGAGCTAGGGACTGTGTCCTGGGAACTGCAGTCAGCAGTCCTAGTAGAGGAACTTTGAAAAGCCAATAAAAGTGCTTCCCAAGTGAGAAATGAATCAAAATGAAACAGTACTTGTGCATGCATTACATCCAGAAGAAGGAACACCTCTAATAGCATGTGATACTACACTGCTTATCTCTAATTACCTTTTATTCGTGGTCCTGGTTCTTGAGGTGTCAGACAACCAGGAATAGAGAAGGTGAAAGAGGAGTAGAGAAGAAGCAAAAATGTCCCCATCTGCCATTGCAGGCTTAAGTCTGATGCAGATGCTATCAGGGGCAGGGGGATGGGGGAAGGAGGGGGAAGGTTTTTAAATTGTATTGAACCAGATTGAGGCAGTTTGTCACTAAAGGGCCTTAGAAATTTGGGGGAATCTGCCTGCGACTTGTGGCTGACTCAGGGAAAGAATTAGTTCGTGAGCATATTTGAAGGTAGAGTGGGAGAAAGAATAAAGGCGTTCTCTGCTTGTATCCTATTGAGTCCAGAGGATTCAATGAAATATTTACATATTGTGGTATGAGGGGAAAGTTTACTAGGAGGAGACATAGGAAATAAGAAAATCAGGATATAATAACAGCTAGCTAGGAATGAGTTTTTTAAATCCTAAAGCTGGCAGTGGCAACAGAAAGAACTGGACAGATGTGAGAGAGATTTAAAGGATACATTACTGTATTTTTTTTTGATGATGGCTAATTGGATTGAACAAGAAAATAAAAGATTAAAAGATTGCTTTGAAGTTTCAAGCCTGGAATAATGGTGGTACTATTTACAGAAAGAGAGTAATCAAAAGGGACTCATTATTGAACAAATGAGGAATAAAAGGGAAAAAAGGAATGTGTTTTGGAAAATGAAACTAAATAATAAAAAGAGAACTATTCGAAGGTCTTTGAAATCAGAACAATGTAGGAGCAGGTCAGTCTTCATAGAAGACTAGTGATAGAAGATAGTGATAAAGGGAAATCGTTTACCACAGAACTTGTAACATCTCTGACACTATCTACAAATCCCGAATAACAACAACAACTATAATAATAATTTATGTCATTGATACTTGGGGGAATACTTAATAGAATTATTGAGGGCTTACTATGTGCCATGTACTATGGAAGTGCTTTAAATGCATCACCTTATTTAGTTCATATAACAGCATTCTTAGGTTTATAGCATTATTATACTTACTTTAAGGAGAAGGAATAGGAGAATTACTAAGTTTAAGGAACTTGCTGAAGTCTTTTATTTATCATTATTTAAATATCCTGGTACTGATGATATCCAAAAAGGATTATCAGATATAGAAATGATCCATTTCCCAAATAAATCAACAGATGAGGAAATAATCTCCCATGTATAGAATTTCAGTCACAATGATGACTAGTAATTGACTAGCATTTTCTACCCTTATGCTCTGTTTGCTTCTGTTGTTGGAGATTCGAAAATTTCCTTTCTGTTACTTGCGTTTTAAAAATAATATATTGTGATTTTGGTTCTCATGTTCTGATTTATTGTTTTTCATGCAGCTATTGTTTTCTCTAAACTTGCCGCCCCATTTCCTTTTTCTCAAATATAAGCCTTTTATTTTAGAACAGTTTTAAATATATAGAATTATTGGGAAGATAGTACAGAGAGCTCCAGTAGACCGCATATCTACCTTCCTCTACTGTTAATTTCACACATTTGTATGGTACATTTGTTACAATTAATGAACAAATATTGATACATTATTATTAACTAAAGTCCATACTTCATTCACATTTCCTTAATTTTTCCCTAATGTCCTTTTCTTTGTTCAGACGGACCCAGTATATTGTTTATATTACATTTAGTTGTCATGTCTCCTTGGGGTCCTCTAGACTGTGACAATTTCTCAGATGTTTCTTGTTTTGGATGACCTTGACAGTTCTGTATGGATAGGTATTTTTTTTTGAATGTTTCTGAATTTGGGTTTGTCTGATATTTATCTCATGACTAGACTGGTGTTATGGTTTCTCGGGGATAAGAACGCAAAGGCAAAGTGCCATTTTCATCATATCATATCAGGAGCTATCAGTTTGACATCACTTTGATGTTGCTCTTGATCCCCTGGTTGAGGTAATGTTTGTCAAAGTTCTCCACTGTAAAGTTACTCTTTTATTTACTGTTTTCCATATTTATTCTTTGGAAGAATGTCACTAGGTGCCGCCCATTAATGTAATGGGGAGTTATGCCCCTCCCTGCTTGAGAGCAGAGTATCTATATAAATTGTTTGGAATTCTTTTCCATGAAAGATTTGTCTCTTCTCCCCAGTTTTTTTAAATTAATTCCATCATTTATTTATATCAGTATGGACTGATGGATATTCATTACTGCACCTTATTCTCCCACTCCCTTCAGTGAGATTTCATACATTTGTAACACATTTAGATTCTTTTGTCATACTAATATACTAGTCTGCATTCCATACTAACATCTACCAACCTCTTAAGGGATTTTTTAAAAAATTTACATACATCAAGGTTTACTTTTTGTTTTGCAATGTTCTGTGAGTTTTGTTTAATATCTTATATTGACCACTGCAGTATCATAAAGATACTGCCCTAAACAATACTGCTTCACTGACCTAAAAAATCCTTTGTGCTTCACTTGTTCAACCCTTCCCAACATGTTATTTTTCTCTATCAGTTCTTTGAAAAAAATTCAAGACCTATAATTAATTTATCTTTATATGAGTGTGTGTGTGTAATACACATGCACACATATGTATGTATATGTGTACACAGTTAACAAATTGGTTGCACCTTTTTAATAATGTAGGAATCACTTTAACTTCACTGCTAACTATGAACAGAAAGTGACATTCCCACTTACAAAGTTATCAAAGTGTCAAGAATATTGGTACCATCATCACATGATGAAGTATGTTTGTGAGCTTAACCACTGGAGGATGTTGTATTACCTAATCTGTGTCACAAATCTGGTGAAAAACCTTCCAATTGGAAAAGTTTAATGATATCATTCTGTTTATTCCAAGGGATTGATGCTGAGTCATAGAAAAACAGACATCAAACACATATGTTTTTTTCATGTCCTCCCAAAGGCTTCATTCTCATGCCATTATTGTTTAGTATTTATTAACAATTATCTAATTGTCTTCAGGTGTTATAAATGAGACCCTAGGGCTAAAGATAGGTAATTCAAGAACATGATCAGTTTGCAACATGTAGGAAGAACTAAAGCGCAAATGGAAATTATTCAGGACCTATCAGTATATAACTAAAATGATGCTCAGTAATTGCCTGGTCAATTTGCCAAAATTGGTCTCTGAATCTTCTACACTGCTGCCCAGAAGACAAATATGCTGCACTTTTTATTCTTTTAAGAAGCCAAAGATAACCTTAGTCATGTATTTAGTATCACCTTTTCATTATCTTTAAGAAGAAACTGATGAAGCGGGCTAAAGTTTCCTTGGGAGAAGTTCACATGGGATTTGTAAAAGTGCTCTGGGCTACTCCTCATTACTGGGCACCAATGAGAAGCAAGTTTTTCATTGAATGTTGAAAAACTGTGTACTTAAATATGGTTCTGCCACTTTCTAGCTATGTTACTTGGGGCAAGTCATTTAATGCTCTAGTTTTATCAGTAAAATTGAAGTAATAATACCTAGCTCATAGAACTATTTATCTATTTATTCATACAGTCAATAGATATTTGTTGAATGCCTCCTGTATGTCAGATGTGTTTTGATAGGCCCTGGAAATACAGAAAGGATCAAGAAATGTAGGTTCCTATCTTCATGAAGCTTTTATCCTGGTTAAGAAAATAGACATTGTACAAATAATCAATTGCCTTTGTGAAAAATATTACATAGAATAGATGTATAGCATATTATGAGTTTTATGTTGTGAGGAACACACAATTTAACATACAAAAATACATAATTTGTTGTACATATTTGGTGCTCAAAAGATGTGAATACCATCTACCATTACCATTTAGGTATTCATTTATTGAGCTTGCAGTTATTGGCATCTTCTACATGGTAGTGGAATGTGTATGAGCAGGCACCATGTGTGTTTGTTACAATTAATGAACCTACATTGATATATTGTAATCACCCAAAGTCTATAGCTTACCTTAGGCGTCACTTCTGGTGTTGTATATGATGTGGGTTTAGATAAATGTATAATGACATGTAGCCATCATTATAGTATCATACAGATTATTTTCATTACTCTAAAGATGCTCTGTGTTCCATTTTATTCATCTCTACCCTCCAACTCAGCTCCTGGCAGTCTTTTTACTGTCTTCATATTTTTGCATTTCCAGAATGTCATTTTATTGAAATCATACAGTATATAGACTTTTAAGATTGGCTTCTTTTACTTAGTAATATGCATTTACAATTCCACGTCTTTTCATGGCTGGATAACTCATTTATTTTTAGTGCTGAATGATATTCCATTTTCTGGATGTAGCACAGTTTATGTTATAGTTTTCCCATAGATACTCTTGGGTTTTCTATGCAGACAATTATATCTCCTGTGAAAAATGACAATTTTTGTTTGTTTCCAATTTTTATTATTTGATTTCATTTTTTCTCACTTTATCACATTGATTAAAACTTTAAAAATTACATATCAAATTTTGTAATCATGATTATACCAGAAGAGTCAAAGGGTTTAGTATAATTGGTCTAATATTATCTGGTTTAATGTGTTTTAGAGAGAGAAATGATTTTTCAGTAGGTTTTTTCATCTTTTTATTATTTTATTTAATTATTCTTGAATCAGCTTTTATAATTTATATTTTTTCCCAAAGTTGTTTATTTCATATGTTTTCAATTCTTGACAAATCATTATCATATTACTTCTTATTTCTATATTATGTACCCATTTTCCTTTCTAATATTCTTTATTAATGCCTTTTTTCCTTGAACAGTACTTATAGAGATTTGTTACTTTTTAAAATTTTCTCTAAGAAACTTCCTTTGGTTTTATTGATATTCTCTATTCCTTTGTTTTTATATCATTAATAATATCTTTCATATTTGATCATTTTTTTCTTCTATTTTATTTATGTATGCAATATCTTTTAGATTCTTAAAATTAGCTCGGCCTCCAAAAATATATCCCTGTGCTATTGCAGAACCGATGATTTTATTCACCATCGTCCCCAGGTAGAGTTCCGGCTCCTTATCCAGGTATGCAAACCTGATCTTTCCCATCTCTAGTCTCATCCTTTGCCCTTCCAAATTGTTTTAGTTCTCCACAGGCCTCATGCCTTTCCTTCTACCTGTAACTTTGGTCACCTTTTCCTTTCCCGACCAATCCTACAAACCCTTCAGGATTGATCTTAGGTATTCTCACTAAACCCTGGTTTGGACTAAGGGCTCCACCTGTCCTGTGCACCATTGCACCTTGTGAATCTTTTCATTAAACCATTAAGTGTTAGAATTGAGTTGGTCTCTTCATTTCTGTATCTTCCCAAGTATGCCCCAACTACTCCAGGATAAGAGTCTTGTCTTAATTCATTTTAAAATAGATGTTTTATTTGGAAATAATGCCAGATTTATAGAAAAGTTGCAAAGATAGCACAGAGAATCCCTGTAAAATCCCCACCTTGATTTTAGTTTCTGTAGTGCTATCATCTATGATTTAGTTTCTCAGTGCTATCATCTGTATTTGTTAAATCTAAGAAACCAACCTTGACACATTAAACTTCAAACTTTATTTGGTTTTCACCAGTTTTTTCATTAATTTCCTTCTGTTCCAGAATCCAATCCAGGATATCACATTTCATTTAGTTGTCATATCTCCTTAGCCTTTGGGGATCTATGACAATTTATCAGTCTTGTTTTGTTTATTCAGTTTTATAACCCAGCAACTAAGTAATCTAAACTGATAACTTAGAAAATAGACAATGAAGTATTCTGGTTTTGATAGTTCTGCTCTCTCATTTTGCTATTTGCACAGTTCTGATTTTTCTAACTGCTGCTAAAAATTTGCTGCTTTATGCTGTGCACAGATTTCTGGCCACTAGTTCCAGCTAGCTTTACCTTTGGGCTTTATGCTAGTTACTTCTCACTCATAGGCCTTTCCCACTTCTTTTGGGCCCACAGAAATTTCTTGGATGGCTTGGATGAAAAGGTTGCATACATATGGTTAAAGGTTACAGAACTGAGAAGCTACAGTGTTTCGTATTCACTGACTGCTCAGTATAACATCAAGGGGTAAGGTGAGATCCCACAATTCTTTGGATATCTTGCATTGTAAATGCAATACACTTCACGTCCATAAGACCAGATGATATCAGACCCTCCTAAGTATTTGGTACCATCGCCTCCTCGCTGGCTACAGAAGGGGATAGCGTGCTAAGGAACATCCATTACATATACAACAAACCTCTCTTTGGTGTAAACCCCCGATGTATGGACTCTGACCTTAATTGGATCAAGCAGCAGAGAGAATGGGCCCCGGGACTGTGTATATGGCACTGGCACCAATAATTCACTACTTGGAACAGCATAAAGTGGTAAGATGAAGAATTCTGGAAATACCTGTCTGCAGCTCTGTAGCTTTAGGCTTAGATTGTTCACTCACCTAAAGGCTCTCCTTGAGCCCCATGAATGACAGCTTTGACCTAACAGACATGCTTTTAGGCAAAGAATTTTTGTTTGGATGCTTAACTTTTATTCCCTTGAAGTGAAAACATTACCTGGTCTAACCGGATACAGAAAGTAATTTTATAAATTTACTAACAATATCCCAATAGACTTTTCATATTATCCCCTATATAACCCTTGGACAAAAATACAATTTAGATAAACTACAGCTTTGGTAATACCTGCAGCTGAGAAATACAATAATGAAGATTATAGAGTTTTTCATGAATGTCATCCCCAAAGAGTTACAGCCAAATTATTTAGAACCTATGGGGAAAAATAAAACTCAGGATTGCATTTATATGTAATTTTATTTGTCCTGAGGCCAGCCTGACTACAGAGGAGCAAAGGCTGATGTAGGGCACAAGGTTTTGCTCAAGATAGATGTTGGACTTTTGTATGATACCTGTTAACACAGTAATTGGTACATGCGTAATTCCCTAAAAATTATATAATTACATAGGATACAAATTTAAAGCCAAATCTGGAAACCTTGGCCATCAACATAAGACCGATAATTCACTACTGGCTCTGTCTGAAAAGCAGTTGTTTAATTCTTTTGTTCATCTTGCTAAATGTGTACACAGCAGTCCCTATCTGCCAGTACCTGTTCACAGAACTCTCTATAGTTGGGCGACTAGTCTAGAGACTTGCACAAAGTAAGTAGGTGATCAAAAGATACTTGTTGATTGAATACATGATGGTGAATTTAATTAATATAAGTTTAATGGAGCAGTCCAATGCCTTCCTGGACTCAAAGAATTATCTTAAACTTGAGACTGACTTTGAGGGGAAAAAAATGGTTACGCTTCATAAAACTAGAGTGGACTTTAGGTGCCAAGTGAGTTTTCAGCTTTTGTTTTTGGGATAGGGGAATATTAGGTGAGCCAGTAGTACTAAACAAGATAGGTCATTCTCCATTCCCACAGAAACTCTCCCAACCCAGTCTTTTATGAACTCTCACAGGACCCCTGTAAATTGCTTCTTCATGTCTTTCCTTTACCTTAGAGAATGTTGCCTCATTAACTCTTTTTTAAACACAACCCAGATCATTTCAGAGCTGCATGAGGAAAATTTTTAACAGCTTAGTTGAGGTGTAATTAATATGAAACATACTATACTTATTTAAAGTGAGCAATTTGATGAGTTTCGACATCTGGATACACCTGCAGATCCTTCACCAGGGTGTGGATAATGAGCATAACCACTACCTCCACCAGCTTCCTCGTTCCCCCTTATAATCCCTTCCTTCAGCCCTTCCCACCCACCCCTTCCACACCACCCCCATCCCCAGGCAACCACTGATCTTCTTTCTGTCACTGTAGATTACTTTGCATTTCATAGAGTTTTATATAAATGGAATCACACAGTCTGTACTCTTTTTTTTCTGGCTATGTTCACTCACCATAATTATATCAAAGTGTAGCAGAGAAGAACAAACCTGACTCCATACTGGATCTATTCCTTTAGCTCTAACCCTTGTGCTTTGTCACCTGTGCGTAGTCACGCTGGCTTTGCACCTTTTAAAGGAATGTTGCCTCTACCCTGAAACACACATGCTAACCCATTCTCAAGGTTCTGACCTTTAAAGGTATAACACTTATTTGCAGAACAGAAAATAACACTTGCCTTGTTGGAGGTTTATAGGAACATTGTGTCCAGACCTACACTGACAGCTGCAAGAGCAAAGGATGCTTGCACCAAAAAGTTTGCAACAGCCAGCCACATCCCCTCACCTTTTAGTATAAAAGAAGCCTGAGTTCTGATTTGAGTAAAATGGTTCTTTGGGACACTAGTCCACCATCTTCTCAGTCTGCTGGCTTTCCAGATAAGGTCCCTATTTCTTTCCCCAACAAATCATAACTCCATTTATTGACGTGTCCTGCAGTGAGCGGTATGAGCTTGGACTCTCTAACAGAGGTTCATCCAATAGCCTATTCCTTTGTATTGCTGAGAGTATTCTGTTTTATGAATAAACCTCAGTCTGTTTATCTGCTTACCTGTTGATGGATATTTAGGATATTTTGAGTTTTGGCTTATATTAATAACGTTCTGAATAAGATACCAGGCTTTGTATAGGCACATTCTTTCATTTCTCTTAGGTAAATACAAGGACTGGAATAGGTAGGTCATGTGGTATGTGTATATTTGACTATTTAAGAAACTACCAAACTGTTTTCAAAAGTGCTTGTGACATTTTACATTCTGATCAGCAGCACATGAGAGTTCTAGTTACTTCACAGCCTCATCATCACTTTGTATGATAAAAATTTTTTAATTTAAGAAATTTGAGGACAACTGACCTTGTAGTGAGCAGGATGCATCCGGATCCCAGGGTGATGGTGGGGACTCATTGCTGGACCCCCAGGCCCATGGCTTCCTCCCCATCCACCTGCTGCCCATTTCTTGGCCCAGGGCTAGGGCAGGGACCCAGGACCTGGGCAACTTTTTCCCCCAAAGTCCCTGGGCCAGGGATGAACACCGGGGAGGGGAAGGGTTCCTCCCCAACACTCACTCCTCCTGGCCCATGATGGACCATCTCAGGCACTGGAATTTGCTTTGAAGTTTCACTGATGGCTGACCTCAGCAGGCAAGCATATTTAGAAATTTTCACCAACTGAAAGACGTCCCTCCTGCATCACTTTCCGTCAGTTGGACACCTTTTGTGCATGGAGAAATTTTACTTTTTTATTTCCACTGCTACAATGAAGAAACATCAGTAAATTAGAGGAATAAAAATACAGTAATATTTTAAAAAAGAAATTCTAATCAGTGTGTACAAGTCTTATACCTCCTTGGTTAACTCTCTTCCTGAGCATTTTATTCTTTTTCATGCTATTGAAAATGGGAATGTTTTCTTTTTTTAAAAAAAAAATTGAAGTATAGTTAATTTACAATGTGCTGTTTTCAAGTGTACAGCAAAGTGATGCAGATATATATATATATATATATACACATACATATATATATATTCTTTTTCAGATTCTTTTCCATTATAGATTATTATAAGACATTGAGTATAGTTCCCTGTGTTATACAGTATATCCTTATTGTTTACTTATTTTATATATAGTAGTGTGTATATGTTAATCCCAACCTCCTAATTTATCCCTCTCCCTCACCTTTCTCCTTTGGTAACCATAAGTTTTTTTCCTAAGTCTGTAGGTTTGTTTCTGTTTTGTACATAAGTTCATTTGTATCATTTTTTTAGATTTTTTAGATTTAGATTTTAGATTTTTAGATATATAAGTGATATCATATGATATTTTTATTTCTCTGTCAAGGTTGAGAAATGTAAACAGCCTACCACATACATAAAAATACAAATAGCAATTTAGACAAAATGAGGTGACAGAGGAATATGTTTCAGAGGAAGGAACAAGCTAAAAACCCAGAAGAACTAAGTGACTTGAAAATAGGCAATCTCCCTGGGTATGTTTTCTTAATTTCCTTTTTGAATTGTTCATTGTTAAGTTTATAGAAACACAACTGATTTTTGTATATTGTTTTTGCATCCTGCAACTTTGCTGAATTTGTTTATTAGTTTATAACTCTTTTTAAACTATATGAAAGAGATCAAATAAAATCATCAAAATGGTAAATTCCTTTCTTGCTTGGAACCTTGAGGAAAACATAAATTGGATAATTTTTATAGGGACATCGAACAATATAATGGGAGGTGTCTTCAGTAGCAGTTTTATCAAAAGTTTCTTTGGGCTTCCCTGGTGGCGCAGTGGTTGAGAGTCCGCCTGCCGATACAGGGGACGCGGGTTCGTGCCCCGGTCTGGGAGGATCCCACATGCCGCGGAGCGGCTGGGCCCGTGAGCCATGGCCGCTGAGCCTGCGCGTCCGGAGCCTGTGCTCTGCAGCGGGAGTGGTCACAACAGTGAGAGGCCCGCGTACCGCAAAAAAAACCAAACAAAAAATAGTTTCTTCATAGAGCCCGTTATTATATCAGCCCTCAATAAAAGCTGAGGACATAATGCTAAATCACAGTACTGCAAAGACATTTCTATGATTGCTTGATTTCCAAGTATGACATGAACTGGAGGAAAATATGACAGTGTGACTTCCTTGTATCCAGGACTGATAGGCTTATTTCTGAAGTCCACATTGCAGGGATAGAAAAAAAAAAAAAAAAGAACTTTGTAATAAGTTGTGAAATTATACTCAAATTAAGTGTCTTTCCACTTTCTGTAGTATAATACTAAATATAATTACTTCTATATTAGCCTAAAATAAGAAATGCTTTATTGATTTATATGAATTTTTGAGGAACTTGGTGTAGAAGTCCATCTCAGTTAAAGGAGAAGCTCTTAGTCTTAAAAATCTTAATTATAACCACAAGGTAGCAAAATCTTTAAACGACTTACCATTTTGGAAACTCTTGTAACTTAAATTGTGAAACTCTCAATTTCTACTTTATATCTTTTAAAAAGGAGACCCAATTAAGAATCTTTATATAAAGCACTTTAGACAAAACTTCTTAAATGAGGTGTAAACACTAAAGTAAACAGGAAGGTAAGCTATCACTGCAATAAGGAAACAAAATGAAATGTGTGTAAAAGTGTTAATAAGAATACAACAGGCTTCTACAACACTCAGGAGAGAGATGGGGGCTTATATATAGTCTTTTTCATTTTAAATAAATGAAGAGAGGAATAGAACGTAGGATAATCAAAATGGCTGGGACACAGCTCTTTAAAAATAAGTTTTCAATTTGCACAACTGAAGGAATAACATTATTTTCTCTAAAGCCTCATGAGGAAATACAAGTAATAAAGCAGTAGGCAAAACAAAATAGAAAATGTGAATGAAACAGAATGGTTTGCATTTGGGATACTGAAATCAACCAGCTTGATTTAATTATTTTGGGGAAGCCAAACAGAACTTGAAAACAACAGTATTATTTTTTAAAAAAATTCATTTTATAACAAACAAAGCAAAGATTTATGTAGTGAATTCTACCTCAATATTTATTACTGACTAAATCTGAGTAAGTAAAAGAAGAGGGAAGGGATGCTGATGCTTTTTATGGGAAAATTAAAAATGATAACGATTAGTGGTGATACTTTGTCCCACTTTTCATCATGACTCATGAGCATGATCATTGTGATCACATGCTCCTCTGTGGCCTGCAAAATCTAAAATATTTACTACCTGGCCCTTTATGGAAAAAGTTTTCTAATGCTTAGACTGATAGCACTTGAATTATCTTCCACCTGGTTGTTCCATCTGCAAGAGATATGGAATAAAAAGCATTAGTAGAAATGATTGTACGTACTTGATAATATTGGAGTCTAATATACATTTGTCATGACAATGAGCAACTTAGTAGTAGGAAAATGCCTTTTTAAGGGTTTGTTTCTGAAAGAATATAAATTCCTCTTGTTTGGTAGTTTGATTTCCAAAATTCAGTGAAGAGAAATAGTATTTTATTCTTCTTTCCCAGTGACCTCAAAATCATTTTCAACCATTAATTAAGCCTCATTGCAAATATTATCCCTATTACAAATACAAAAATGAGAGCAGTGAGAACTCAAATTACTTCTTTAGAATCATGTGGTAAAATGATAGAAGGATTGGGAACAAAACAGTTCTCACAAGTCAGTATTTTATCCCTTTGATTATTCTCCAGCTCCAGCACACGGTTTAAATGCTTTTAAAAATGTTTCCATTTCTTTTTTTTTTTTTTTCGCCTCTTGGGATAAGGGTGAGAATACTCACCTGGGATGTTGTGACTATTTCAGCCATTACAATCAAGCCTGCAAAAGAAAACTTGACCAACACCTAATTCACATTCTTAATCATCCCTAGAATGTAAGAGTCAGGTGAGGACCAAGTAAAACAAAACATACAGTTTCAGAGGAAATTGGAATTATTTGCCATGGAATAAAGAAGGAATTTAATAAGGCTTAAAATGCGCTAAAACTGTTCTTTCATTCCTTTCGGAAGTGTCAGTACATTGGTTGAAGCCAAGAAAACATCAAAGTATACTGAGTTGTTGGGCAAGGAGACATGGTTTCATAATTTTCATTTCATTCTGCAAGAGTAGAATCACCAAATCACTAAGATGAGAGAAAGAAGAGCCTGAAGGATTATGCCTCTTCTTGAGACTGAAGCAATTATCTCTCAATATCTGAAATTCTGCTTCTTTGTCACAACACAGTTCAAAGGCTGAGTCCTCCATGAAGTTTGCTTCTGCTTTGGAAGGCTTATCACACCTTCCTCTATGCTCTCTTAAAATTCTGTTGAACCTCTATCACAGGGGTTCTCAGTGTGGCCCCGGGACCAAGCAACATGCGTATCACCTGGAAACTTGTTAGAAATGCAAATTCTCAGACTCCTCACAGGTTTTCTGAGTCAGAAACTCAAGGGGTGGGGCTCAATAGTCTATTTGTTAACAAGTCCTCCAGATGCTCCCAATGCCCACTGAAATTTGAGAACCATGGCTTTCACAACCTGTATTTCATTTGTGTTTTGTTGTAGCTTGCAACAGTTCCTCCAAGGGCTCTCCAAGGCTGCAGGTATGTCCATTTATTTTTTTAATCTCAAATTCCTCATATTGCTAAGACCATAGAGTTCACAGTAATTTGCATTCAGTATTCACTCGATGAATGTTTGCTGCTAAATTGATATCACACTTTGGTGTTTCAGTATATCACGTTAGTTGTATTTATAAAATATATACTACTGGATCATTTTCCTGGGAAAATAGCATAGTACTTGAGATAATGATATTGCATATTTTCTCTGATCAGATGAACCCTAAAAAAAAAGCTAATGTAGGTTTTCAAAGTTTGGTGTTCCTTGTACCATTCTCAGAGAAGGTTCCTTAGTGATTCTGCTATGTGCTTCTTATCCTCTTGGTGAAAGTGTAATGATTGAGTGCAAGCTTTGAAATCAGATCGATATCCCAGCTCTGCTACTTTTTCTTTGGGCTTATTCAAGTTACTTAACCTTTTTTATGCTTGAGTTTCTATCTGAAAAATAGGGTATCATGCTCATTTTGCTAAGTTGTTATGAGGTTTAAAAATACTGTCACATGTCAAGCAATCAATAAACATTTGCTGTTATTTAATTACTGGTTTTATTATTATCAACTTGAGGAAAGAACAAGTATACATTTTCTACAGTGAATAATCATAGCATGCTCAGCTGATTATTCTGAAAGTACTGCATAATTGCTTTACTATGAAAGAACATAGTATTTCTATGCTAGGGAAAAAATGTCTGGACAATGGTTTATTCTCTAAATTGTCCAATTGATGAAATTACTATTTTCTAAAGAACTCAGTTGTTACAAATGCCCTTAAAAGAGACAACATGCTGTTTGAGAAAGAACAGTAGACCTGAAATCAGAAGGCCTGGGTTAGAGTCCTAGTTCACTTCTGGTATGGTTAGGGTTTGAGTTTAGGTGACAAATCAAGGTGCAAGTTACTTAGCAAATCTGAACTTCAATTTTCTACCTCCATAAAATAAAAGCAATAATAATTTGTAAACTAGTTAATTTCATAGAGTTGCTAAAAGAAAGAAATCATAAACATAAAAGTTTATAAAATGCAAAGCAGTACATAAATACAGGGTACAAAAACACCTTGCTATCGCTATTATTATAGTTATTATAAAATTGAGGTTCTCCACTGCTCATTATTTGCTAGTCTCTTGTGTTATATGGACATGGTTTGCTGTTGGAGTGCCAAGTGAGAGCAAATTGAGTAATATTCTTTCTTAAATTTTTTTTTAATTTAATTATTTTATATTGGAGTATAGTTGGTTTACAGTGTTGTGTTAGTTTCAGGTGTACAGCAAAGTGATTCAGTTATACATATGCATATATCCACTCTTTTTCAGGTTCTTTTCCCATATAGGTTATTATAGAATATTGAGTAGAGTTCCCTGTGCTATACAGTAGGTCTGTATAGCAGACCTATTGTTGATTACCTATTTTATATATAGTAGTGTGTATATGTTCTATTGTCTGGAACATATTGTTGATTATCTATTTTGTATATAAGTAGTGTGTATATGTTCATCCCAAACTCCTAATGTATCCCTTTCCACCACGTTCTTGTCGATGTAGTCATACCCCCTAAGAATGGGGTTCAGAACTTTGAAACATTTCACACGTGCTAATAAAACGCTATTGAACGCAAATGACTTCTGCTCTGACAGCTGACCCTGCTTGGATTTAAATTGGTGTCCGTGAGGAGTGTGGCATTGCACTATATCTTTCAGGGCTATCAGATTCTCTGCCTTTGAAGAGAAAATGTATTTTCTGGCTTACTGTCACTACAGTCCTAGTTAATCAGTTCCCTGGTGCTTCTCTTTTATGACTCCAGGCTGTGCAGCAGTTCTGCCACAAAACTACATTCTCACAGGGCTTTTGATTTTATTTGAAGTTTTCGTGCTTATGCTTGAGTTTTCTATTTCTTAATATTTATGAATGGTCCCACAAACTTGATGGCAGTTTTAGAATCAGCCAAGAAATCCCCCAGGATATCTGATCTGGCTGTTTTTCTAAAAGAACAACCACCACCAACCCCTCTCCTTTGCTTACTCTGGAGGTTCAATCAACAGAACCATAAGACGCATGCCTAAAGTCTGGAGCTTCTCTTGCTTTTTAGATTGAGGGTTGGAGATAGATCCAGCGTAGCCACTGGATATACTTAATGTGATACATACATCAAGGGAAGTTTCTCTAGAAAGGCAGACAGAAGGATAAGCTTGGCTCCCTAGGGTATAAGACCTTGATAAAGAGCGATCTCAGCCATTGAGAAGCCAGCTCAGGGTTGAAGTAAATTCCAAAACCCGGTTGGGATGGAGGGTCTTGACCTGGTTACTAAGGAATGAAGAGAACATAAGCTGTGCCCACAGGGATAATACAGTATGTGAAATACAGAAAAGCATGAGAGGACAAATGAAAGTAATATTAATATAACCATGTAGTATATTACGTTTCTCCTGTATACTTCTCTGTATCTTCCAAATTTTATGTGGTGGACATGTATTATTTTTGTCAACAGGACAAATGTGCTGTGAGATATCTGAGGAAATAGTGTAACTACTTACAAGCTTCTTTCCTTCTCCATCCTTGTATCTCCAGAGGCTAGTATAGTGCCTGGAATGTTGTAGGCACTCAGTAAATACTTGCTGAATGGAAGAATTAATTCATCTTAAAAGAACGTTGCAGAGAATTATGTCTCATATGACCATGAATATATTAAAAAGAAAAATATAATGAAATGGATAACATTACAATATGTATGAAGTCATTGGATGGTTTTGGTCACATGAGTGATATAACGTGAATAATATTTTACAAAAAGATCACTGGATACTGTGCAGAAGTGACCTTTGGGGAAGAAAGCAGAAATGTTTGTCCAATTAGAAAGCTATCCTGTATGATAAGCGTGAACCAAGGTGTTTGGTAAGGAATGGCTGCTGTTAATTGTATTTTGGCATAGCACTACAGTTCTCGTTAGCAGATTGGACATAGGCTGTGGGCAACAGAGAGTGGTAAAAAATGACTGCAGGTTTTTCGGCGTGAGCTGCAGGATCAATGATGTATCATTTCCTGAGAAGGAGAATAGTGGCGGGGAGGATGTCTGGGGGGAAGGGGAGAGTACATAATTCTCTTTTGGTCATAATACATGTGAATTTCCCGTTATATATAAAAGATGCTCAGTTAATACAAATCTTATTTATTTATACAAATCTCTATGGTTTAGGAGAGAAATCAGAGCTGAAGATATAATTTGTGTGTTGTACTGTCATTAAATATCTATACACTTAAACCATGGGACAGGGTGATTCTGCAGATATATATATGTGTATACACACACACACACATATACATATATACATAAAGTGAGGGGAGAGAGAAGGAGGGAAGGAGGGAGGGGAGGGGAAGGGAGGGGAAAAGAGGGAAAATGATGCAGGTGGGTGACAGGTTAAATGCAGGAGCAGTATCCTGAAAGAGCAAAAAAGGATAGGATCCAGGGGCTGAGAAAAATGTTTGGATTTACAAAAGATTAGAGACAGTACCTTATAAAAGCATGGGAGAGAAAGGAGAGTATTTACACACACTTGTAGGGAGGCCAGTAGGCAGATTAGGTGATTAGAAGATTGTCTAACCGAGAGGGAGTGAGGAGTGAAGGGAGTGTATCTGCAGTTTGGATAAAGAGAAGGTCTGAAATAATATCTTAGCATGTGGGAGAACCAACTGACTATGACTAGACACGTGCTGAGGGTCTACTTGAGATTTGTGCTTAAAAATATTAGGTGAAATCAGTTAGCAAGGTTGAGTGCTTTTCCTTAACAATTCTCTGATGCTTAGGTGCAGGTGTGGAATAGGAAGACAGTTGGATTTAACCAGGGCTTACATTCTGTAAAATGAGTATGATGGAGTGAGAACAAGAGAATGGAGGGGATGTGAAAAGGAGTGATTTACAATTATAGTGAACACCCTACTTTACTGTATAATGTGAAAATTTCTCATGTTGATCAATATTCTTATAATATTCTAAGTATATATCCAAATCAATTTATAATATATCCAAAGCATCCCATCAATGCATAATCATTCTTTGATGTCTATCAATATCGACGACGTCTTCTTTTTGTACTACAACTCTTTACACCTTCAAATATGTAAAAACTGCTATGAAAAAGTAGAGGTTGCTTTTTCCTGTGCTTATTTCAATAAAAGTTAGTGAACTCTATTGCCAAGTACCAGGAACTTTTTCTCTACAATCAGTTTGACCAATGATTTTCAAAATTGCTTTGTTCTTGAGTCCGAAGGTACCACTTTCTCTCCTTCAGTCCAGAATTTGGTCCTGCGAAAAATCCCTAAGGATGCGCTGAGAGGGAACACACTGAGAAAAATGCTGTTCTTGTCTCGGGAAGGAATCCTGGCCCCTCATGGGACCCAACAGCGTTCCCTTTGGGTTTGGGCTCGTGGCTGGCCCTGCCTCTCAGCCTTCTCTTTTCAGCTACAATGAATCTCTGGTCCAGCTGCGACAGGAAAGCACATTTTACTAGAGAAAAGCAAATCCTTGACAATCGACAAGAAGATTCACAGCCCTGGCAATTGATGATAGGATAACGTGTGGCTGACTTCATAAAATGGCTGCAGTCAGACAAAAATGTGCCGACTGTTAGGAAATGAAATGTAATAAACCAGCTACAAAAATAGATTTAGAACACCATAATGTAAGGAGAAACTGGAAGCCACGAAGGGAAAGTGGTAGGGCTATTAGAAAGCTGAGTATTCAAGCTCTCATTAGACTTGGCTACGATCGATGTTCCCAGGTTAGTGGTATGAACTGTTTAAGGACTGTTCAAGTTGACTCAGTTTTATTTAGGGGCCTTTTTTCCTTTTATAGCAGTATACTATTGTAAAGAAGGATTCTAACATTTCAGAAGTGCCCTTTTCCCTTTATAGCCAAACTTGAACTCCTTTTAGTGTCTGCTTGAAGCTTTGGGAGGTGTACTAACTCTTTTAGGTCACTAAGCAAACATTTAATTAATTAGCATTGTTGAGCCAGGGGAAAGAGCCACGAATATGTGTTGATCAAAAGGAGGTCAGGCTGCAGGGTTTCGGTTCCCTCTAAAGTGACCAGGGATGTGGACAATTCCCATGTTTGTGTGACATTTGTCCTGGACAACAGAGATTGTCCTGTTAGGACAAGTCAGTCTTCTGTTTGCCTAATGCCACAGCATGACATTTCACAGCGTGAAGGTGGGAGGAAAACCCTTCTGCATAAAGAAGGCAATAAACAAGCAGAGGAACTAGGGAGCTCTTCTTAATCTCCCTCTGGCAGCCCAAGTAAAGTGAATTGTAAAAGCCTGACTTGGAGCCACACTGTTTTGAATGTAAAGACAAGGCCCAAATGTTCTGAATTTACTCCTAGGGAGTGCTCAATCCAGCTGACTGTAACATAAGGAATTTAATAAAGTAAAAGCAAGTTATCTAATCAGACCTCCTGCTGCTTTTTTATATTATCAAAATGAAAATAGGCTTAATTTGGTGTTATTGTAATCAAATTCATTACAGTATCCAAACATGTTTTATGCTTTCCCCCCCTTGGATATTATATTGCCACTGACTGTATGGACGGGAAGGAGGTAAAATGCTCTCTTGCTGAATGCAGATTAACTAATTCTCGACACTGAGGTATTGTTCAACAAACTTCACAGATGGCAATTTATAAAAGGGTTATTTCAAATGGAAATATGATGGTTAAACTGAGTTCTCTTATTTTATTTAATAAAGAGTTTACTGGATGATTTTATATACAAGCTTGTTATTAATCCAACATAAGGAGTTGTTTTTCATGAACTCATTGTAAGTGCGAAAGAATAAATTTGTAATTATCAAACAACTGCTATGAGTCCTGGTCTGCTAGGAGCTATGTGGGCTTCCTCACATGATAGGAGTGTGCTCTCTGCCCATGAGGCTGGTCAACTAGACAAAGGAAGCACGTCAGAAACTGAGCCTTAAAGAATACAGAGGACAATAGAAGTGTCAGTCATGAGAGTTCAGAGAGTGAATTCAAGCTATTCCTTTGGTTGAATTCGTGTTATATTACCCCTTAATAGAGAATTTAAGTTTTCCAACTTCCTATATGGTGATTTCTCATATCTTTCATTTGCCTTTTTGAAGATTGTGATGAGCTGGGTTTCATTAAGAATAGGTGAAGAAAGATCATTAATTCAGGATAATCAGGCTGGCTCATCGGAATGTACTAAAGATAACAAGCTGATGCTTGTAGAAAACTTGTGTTTAACATACAATATAGAAATAGGAAGTGATATGTATATGCTGTATTCAAAACTTCCCAAATGATGATAGAATAGGCTGTTGGCTAAAAATGTTAAGCATGAAAAGGGTGGTGATATATTCCCAGATAGAAAATTGCTTGTAATGCATAATACAAACCATCAGTCAATACAGGGAAGACTTCCATAACTAAGAAAATGGGTGGGATATACTTATAGACAAAGGGGCAAGGCACACCATCTGTCTACAGAATGACGTTGATTGCTCGATTCCCGATTGTTATTGTTAATTTATGTATCAGGTGATGACCAATTGAGGGAAGAGCAACTCCAAAATGGAACAGAGACACAGACCACAGACAGTTCGGAAGTCTGTGAGGAGGCTTCTTAACTTCTCTGGTCCTTGTCTAGGTGCTGTGGGTTGACGGTTGTTTGGACTTGCCATATTTTGTTTGTGTGTTGTGGGTTAGGATAGGACATTTCTCCTTTGAATCGATAATTAGAATAAAAAGATCATATGACATCTTCCTCTCCTTCCTCACAGCCCTTGATTTAGTGTTGGGGAGTTGTTATTCTCCCAGTCAATAGAGTGTGGTACCCTCCTTCTAGAGGAGCCTGACTTTGCCTTTGTTCTTGGTTCTTAAGTAGTCTTGGGATATAAGTATTAGTTATTTACCCTAGATAGGACTTTGGAAATTCAAACCCAGCACAGTATTTTAGGATTTATATTCATGGAGAAAGAAGTGACCACAGAGTAGGACTGATGAGGAGAATAGAATATTGTCTCTCAGTCAAGATAAAGCATGGTCAAGTTATCAGTAACCCATAGAGTATTTGGATATGAAATAGGAATAATATCTCCTTCTAATTCACCCTCAGAGCACTGCTATCTAACTGCAAGCCCTAAGTGTACTGATGGAAGTGATTGCTAGCAGAGTAGCCTCAAAAGCGAGATGGGAAAATGTTCTCAGTAGTTAATAATAATAATTCCTTATATCTCAATGGAACTCTAAAATTTAAAGTAAGCTCCCACATATGTTATTTTATTTGATCATCAGTACAACCCCTGAACTGTGAAATAAATCCAAGTGGTAGGAAAAGAGCACCCACCCCCTATTCCCTCAAACAGCTCATGATCTGTATGAGACAATATCAGTCCAGTCCATATTATATTGGACATCAATAACTCATTCATTGCTTTTCTAAATCAATACCAATATCTGTGGCACTGTATTTTATTAGATTAGGATGGCCACATACACTTCTAGAAACCAAGGACTGAAGATAGAAATTAAATTACACAGGACCATAAAGCAATTAGAAAGTGAGCTGAAATTAGAACTCAAAATTCTTACTCTTATTCTAATGCTGACAAGGAAGATGGTCTCTGCTAATTATTTAATAAAGAGGAAGTCTGAGCTTCTATATATATATATATATATATATATATATATACCTATATATAGAGACGTATATATATGTCTCTCTATATATTTGTAATGGACACTGGCCACATCCTTCTCAATTCAATATTTAACTACACAGTAGCGTATGATACTTAATTTAAAATTATCATTAACTTCCCAGTCAGCATGTGGCATTCTTCTTTTCTCACTTTAGATCACTTCATTCTGAAAGTATAAAAAAAGACCAGAGGCAGCAGTAAGACTTAACTGGACACATTTTCAAGTCAATGATGCACTGGATTTCAACATTTGTGTCTTGTAATCACAAGTTTGTACTAGCACTTTATATGTAAGGATATTAGCTGAATGGCATGGGGAAGATAAATTGTCCTCAGGTGCCCTTGCTGGCATTACAAAGGAGTTATTTTAGAGAGAACTTTTTATATCAAAGCCTTTTCAAAGAGCTAGTTCAGGGAACCATTTGGTATTTACAAAACTAGTATTTCTAAAACTGCAAGGCTCACATTCTATTAAAAAGAATTCTCACTTCTCAAAAATTTAAAGAACCCCTAGAATGCTAAATGCAAAGCTCTTTTAAATAGATGAAATGGACCAGCAGTGGAGAAAAAGCTGCAGCATGATCCAGTGGAAAGCAGTGGTCACAAGCTCTGGCTCTATCACTCTCTAGGTGTGTGACCTTGAGAAGGAAATATTGTTTCGGCCTCAGTTTCCTCATCTGAGATCAAATGAGGTTGGACTGTATCACATGCAAACACCATTTCCGTTTTAATAACCTATGGTCATAAAACCTGTATTTTATAGTATTACGTACTTGGATTTGACTCCCTCACCAGCCTCACCAAATAAGGTTGTTTTAGTATTTCTACCCAGATTTCACTGAACACGTTTCTTCTCCTTTTTCCCAACAGACCTCAGCCTTTTGAAAAGTTCACCCATGTATTTCTGGAGGTTCCTGGGGGCGTCTTGCACATGCTCATGAATAAATCTCAGTGTGCCCAGTGGCCAGAGCTCCCTGCCGAGCCTCTGTCAGGGGCACTCAGCTCCACCACACCCACCAAAGCTTTGCTACTGCTCTGCTAGCCAATAGCCACCTTATCCAGACGCTGTCCCCTGGAACTCCCGAACTGTAGACCTTTGAGATGCAAACACTGTGCTATATTTCCCACAGTCTCACTGCATCAGAACCAGTTTAGAAATGCATTTGCCTCCTGGCTTCAGCTCCAGTCATGGGACTGAACTGTGGATAAAGGCTGGAACGTCTTTATTTTCCTTAGTCACAGAACCCACACAGAAATCTCCTCCTCACCAATCCCTTTTCCTCTTAAGCAAATCATCGGTGTCTAGATTCCTGAGAGGTTGTGGACCCCACAAAAGCCGTCTCAATTTCAGCCAAGTCAAGTCTTCTCTTTTACTGTACATTCACAGATATTTGTTGGTGAGAATTAATATTTTAGAATGGTACAGAACACCTCCTGCAACAATTAACTGCAGTCTTTTTAATAAAAGGGGGGGCAGTTAGCACGAGGACACGTGCCTTCAGATTAGAAGTGTCTTCTTGGAGCACATTGATTTTCCTATTAAAAGGTCTTTCATCTAATGTTTACTCTTAGGACACTAAATTGTCTGAGTGATATGGGTTGCCACCATCAAGTAGATGTTCATAATTGTGACTTTAAAAAGAGGAGGTAATACTAATATTGGTATTGATTTAGAAAGGCAATGAATGTTATTAATGTCCAATATATTGATAATATGGACTGATACTGTCTCATACATATTATGAGGTGTTTTAGGTAAGCAAGGAATAATGGGTACACTTTTCCTATCATTTATATTTATTTTACAGTTCAGAGGTTGTATTCACAATCAAATAAAATAGTGTATGTGGGAATTTACTTTAAATTTTAGAGCTCCATTGAGATATAAGGAGTTATTATTATTATTTTTATTATTAACCACTGAGAAACTGTTCCCATCTAGCTTATGAGGCTACTCTGCTAGCCATCCCTTCCATCAGTATGGCTTAGTGGAAAGAGTTTGGGATTTGCAGTCAGACATGTGGGATCAAATCTTGACTGCACCACTCACTGTATAGCAGAGCAAGTTATTTACAGTCTGAACCAATTTTCTCAGCTATTAAATGGAGATAATAATGCATAACTTATAGAGCGTCTCTGAAGATTAAATGAGCCAATATATGTAAAGTACTTGATACAGTAAGCCTTAACATATGTCATATCTGAAGGAGCTCTTTTCCATAATGATTGGTTTCTTCTAGATTGTCACTACCTCTTAGGATATAGGGAGTGCAAAACGTTACTGTGTGACATTTATTGTGAAAGTAAATTTACTTCTCTGGTCTTTAGTTAGCTTAATGGAAAAATATGAAGTTTGGCTCCAAATGATTTCTAAAGTCCCCTGGAGCTCTAAAATTAGTGATTCCATAATTTTTAAATGTTTCATTCATTAGTTAAATAATATTACCTTTTCTCTTTGATAACTGTCAAATTCACTTTAAAAACTATTATCACACTTCATTTATTTCCTAATAAATTTCTGACAGCATGAATTAGACATTCAAGGATCCCACTGAGTTTTGTTAAATTAAGCCTACGTAATGCTAAGTGGGGTCTGAAGAAATAAAATCTTGTATTATGGTTATCACACATATTATTTAGTGAAGGATCATATGGAGTTTCCAGATGGTACTTATTTTTAGTGGGAGGTGATAATTAGCTTAATTCTATCTATCAGGCAATGCACTATATGTCCTTTCATCACTTATTTTCATTGCTCTATGCAAAAAATCAACTGAGTAAAATCAATAATTTTCTTTTTTATTGAATATAGTTGGTGTACATGTTATGTTAGTTTCAGGTGTACCACGTAGTGATGCAACATTTAAATGCATTAAAGATTATCACCACAATAAGTGTAGTAACCATCTGTTCCCATACAAAGTTATTACAGTTTAGTGACCATATTTCTTATGGTGTATATTACATCCCTGTGACTTATTTATTTTATAACTGGAAGTTTGTATCTCTTAATCCCCTTTACCTATTTTGCCTAATTCCCCAGCCCTCTGGGGAGTTCTCTGTATCTGTATGTTTTCGTTTTGTTTTGTTTTATTTTTTAGATTCCACATGTAAGTGAAATTGTAGGGTAATTTTCTTTGTCTGACTTATTTCACTTAGCATGATACCCTCTAGATCCATCAGTGTTGTCACAAATGACAAAATTTCATTGTTTATGGCTGAGTAATATTCCATTGTGTGTGTGTATATCTATATCTATACACACCTGTTCTATATCCATTCATCTATCAATGGATACCTAGGTTGCTTCCGTATCTTGGCTATTATAAATAATGTTGCAATGAATATAGGGGTGCACATATCTTTTCGAATTAGCGTTTTTGTTTTCTTCAGAAAAATATCCAGAAGTTGAATTACTGGATCATATGGTAGTTCAGTTTTTAATGTTTTGAGGAATCTCCATACTGTTTTCCATAGTGACTGTACCAATTTACATTCTGACAAATAGTTTATTAGGGTTCCTTTTTCTCCACATCCTCACCAGCACTTGTTATTTATCCTTTATTTGATGATAGCCATTCTGACAGATATGAGGTTAAATCTCATTGTGGTTTTGATTTGCATTTCCCTGATGATTTATGATGTTGAGTATATTTTCACATATGTGTTGGCCATCTGTGTGACTTCTTTGGAAAAATGTCTTTTCAGGTCTTCTGCCCATTTTTTAATCAGATTGTTTCTTTTTTTGATATTGAGTTGTATGAATTCCTTATGTATTTTGGATATTAACCTTTGGATATTCACCTTATTAAATATATTGTTTACAAATATATTCTCCCACTTAGTTGGCTGCCTTTTTGTTTTGCTGTGCAAAGTCTTTTTAATTTGTTGTACTCCCATGTGTTTATTTTTGCTTTTGTTTCCCTTACCTGAGGAGAGATATCCAAAAAAGTATTGCTAAGACTAATGTGAAAGAGCATATGTCTGTGTTTTCTTTTGTCTATGTTTTCTTTTAGGAGTTTGATGGTTTTGAGTCTTACATTTAACTCGTTAATCGATTTGAGTTTATTTTTGTATATGGTGGGAAAGAGTGGTCCAGATTCATTCTTTCTCATGTAGCTGTCTGGTTTTCCCAACAGCGTTTAATGAAAAGGTTTTCTTTTTCCCATTTTATATTCTTGCTTCCTTTTGCATAGGTTAATTGACCATATAAGCATGAGTTTATTTCTGGGCTCTCTACTCTGTTCCATTGATCTATTTGTCTGTTTTGTGCCAGTATCATACTGTTTTGATTACTGTGGCTTTGTAGTATAATTTGAAATCAGGAAGTGTGATACCTCCAGCTTTGTTTTTCTTTCTCAACTTTGCTGTGGCAAATTGGGGTCATTTGTGTTTCCATAAAAATTTTATAATTATTTGTTTTAGTTCTTTAAAATATACCATCGGTATTTTGATAGGGATTGCATTGAATCTATAGATTGCCTTGGGTAATATGTATATTTTAACAATATTAATTCTTCCAATCCATGAGCATGGTATAGCTTTCCAATCATTTGTCTCATCGTAAATTTATTTCATCAATGCCTTATAGGTTTCAGAGTATAGGTCATTCACCTCTTAGGTTAGATTTATTCCTAGGTATTTTATTCTTTTTAATGCAACTGTAAACGGGATTGTCTTTTAATTTCACTTTCCGGTAGTTTGTTATTAGTGTATAGAAATGCAACAGCTTTCTGTTTGTTAATTTTTTTATCCTGTGATTTTGCTGAATTCATTGATTAGTTCTGAAAGTTTTTTTTTTATGGAGTCATTAGTGTTTTCTATATATAGTATTATACAATCTTCAAAAAGTGACAGTTTTACTTCTTCTTTGCCAGTGGATTCCTTCTATTTCTTTTTCTTGTCTGATTGCTGTGGTTAGGACTTCCAGTACTATGATGAATAAAAGTGGTGAGAGTGGGCATCCTTGTTTTGTCCTGATCTTAGAGGAAATACTTTCAGCTTTTTACCATTGAGTATGGTGTTGGCTGTGGATTTGTAATATATGACATTTATTATGTTGAGGTATGTTCCCTTCATACCCATTTTGTTGAGAGGTTTTATCGGAAATGCATGGTAAATTTTGTCAAAAGCATCTTCTGCACCTACTGAGATGATTATATGATTTTTATTCTTCATTTTGTTAATATGGTGTATCACACTAATTGATTTGCAAATATTGAACTGTACTTGCATCCTTGAGATAAATTCCACTTGATCATGTTGTATGATCCTGTTAATGTTTTGTTGAATTCATATTGCTATTATTTTGTTGAGGATGTTTTTGTTCATCAGTGATATTGGCCTGTAATTTTCTTTTTGTGTGTGTATTGTCTTTGTCTGGTTTTGGTGTCAGGGTGATGCTGGCCTCTTAAGAGTTCAGAAACCTTCTGGAATAGTTTGAGAAGAATAGGTATTAACTCTTTTTTAAATGTTTGGTAGAATTTACCTGTGAAGCTGTCTGGTCCTGGACGTTTGTTTCTTGGGAGTGTTTTGTTTTGTATTGTTTTTAATTACTGATTCAATTTCATTACTGGGAATATATCTGTTCATATTTTCTACTTCTTCCTGATTCATTCTTGGAAGATTGTATGTTTCTAGGAATTTGTCAGTTTCTTCTAGGTTGTCCAGTTTGTTGGTGTATAATTATTCACAGCAATCTCTTATGGTCCTTTGTATTTCTGTGGTGTCAGTGGTAAGTTCTCCTCTTTCATTTCTGATTTGTTTATTTGGGTTCTCTCCCTTTTTTTTCTTGATGAGTCTGGCTAAAGGTTTATCAATTTTGTTCAACTTTTCAAAGAACCAGCACTTAGTTTCATTGATCTTTTATATTATCTTTTTAGTCTCTATTTTATTTATTCCCTCTCTGATCTTTATTATTTCCTTCCTTCTGCCATCTTTGTTTTTCTATATATATAGGTCCTGGAGAAATTTCTGGTCACACTGTGTCTTTTGATTGGAACATTTATTCCACTTACATTTAAAGTAATTATTGAAAGGTATGTACTATTGTCCTTTTGTTAATATCTTCTGGTTGTCTTTGTAGTTCTTCTATTTTCTTCTTCTTTTGCTCTTTTCCCTTGTGATTTGATGATTGTCTTTAGGTGTAAGGTAAGGTTTTTATCTGAGATTTTTCTAGTTTCCTGGGGTAGAGTTGTATCACTCTAAATGTCCTTCTTAGAACTGCCTCTGCTGCATGCCATAGATTTTGAATGTCATGTTTCCATTTTCATTTGTCTCCAGGTATTTTTTGATTTCCTCTTTGATTTCTTCAATGACCCAGTGGTTGTTTAGTAGCATATTGTTTAGCCTCCACGTGTTTGTGTTCTTCTCAGTTCTTTCCTTGTAGTTCACTCCTAGTTAATAGCGCAGAAAAGATGCTTTATTTGATTTCAGTCTTCTTAAGTTTATTGAGACTTGTTTTGTATCCTAGCATGTGATCTGTTCTGGAGAACATTCCATGTTCTTTTGAAAAGAATGTGTATTCTGCTGTTTTAGGATGGAATGTTCTGTCACTGTCTTTTAAGTACATCTATTCTGATGTGTCATTTAAGGCCTGTGTTTCCTCATTGATTTTCTGTCTGTATTATCTGTCCATTGATGTAAGTGGGGTATTAAAGTCCCTACTATTATTGTATTACTGTCAGTCTCTCCCTTTATGTTTGTTAATATTTGCTTTATGTATTTAGGTGCTCCTATGTTATGTGCATATAGATTTACAAGTGTTATATCTTCTTGTTGGATAAACCCCTTTATCATTATATAATGCCTTTCTTTGTTTCTTATTAGTCTGTGTTTGGAAATCTATTTTGTTTGACATAAGTAATGCTACCTGGTTTTCGTTTCATTTCCATTTGCATGGAATATGTTTTTCCATCCTTTCATTTTCAGTTTGTGTATGTCTTTAGATCTGAATTGCAGGCAGCATGTATATGGGTCTTGTTTTTGTATCCATTCAGCCACTCTGTGTCTTTTGGAGTATTTAATTCATTTACATTTAAAGTAATTATTGATAGGTACATACTTATGGCCTTTTTTGTTATTGTTTTCTGTTTGTTTTTGTAGTTCTTCTCTTACTCTCTTCCCTTGTGATTTTATCTATCTTTGGTGTTATGTTTGGATTCCCTTCTCTTTATTTTTTGTGCATATATTGTAGATTTTTGGTTTGTGGTTACCATGAAGTTCACATAAAACAGCCTGTGTATATCAGTGTCTCTTTTAAGTTAATTATCTCTTAAGTTTGAAAGCACTCTAACAGCCCTACATTTTTAATTCCCCCAACATTTTCTGTTTTTGACATCATATTTTACATCGTTTTATTTTGTGTATCTCTTAACTACTTACTGTAGATATAGATGATTTTACTACTTTTGTCTTTTAACCTTCCTACTAGCTTTATAATTTGTTGATCTACTAGCTTTATTGTATGTTTGCCTTTACCAATGAGATATTTCCTTTCCTAGTTTTTATATTTCTAGTTGTGGCCTTTTATTTTCCTCTTAAAGACATTCCTTTAACATTTTTTGTAAAGTTGGTTTACTGATGCTGAATTATTTTAGCTTTTCTTGTTTGTAAAACTATCTCACCTTCAAATAAGAATGATAGTGTTACCAGGCAGAGTATTCTTGGGTTTTTCCTTTCATCATTTTGAATGTATCTGGCCTGCAACGTTTCTGTTGAAAAGGCAGCTGACAGTCTTATGGGATTTCACTTGTTTGTAACTAGTTGCTTTTCCCTTGTTGATTTTAAGTTTCTCTCTTTATCTTTAATTTTTTACATTTTTATTATAATATGTTGTGGTGTGGATCTCTTTGATTTCATCTTGCTTGACACTCTCTGTGCTTTGTGGCCCTGAATGTCTGTTTCCTTCCCCAGGTTAGGGAGTTTTCAACCATTATTTCTTCAGATAAGTTCTCTGCCCTTTTCTCTCTCTCTTCTCTTCTGTTACCTCTATAATGCTAATGTTAGTATGCTTGATATTGTCTCAGAGGTCCCATAAACTATCCTTAGTTTTTAAAATTCTTTTTCTTTTTCCTGTTTAGCTTGGGTGATTTCCAGTGCTCTATCTTCCAGATTGTTGATCCATTCTTCTGTATCATCTAATCTACTGTTGAGTCCTCCTAGTGCATTTTTCATTTTAGTTATTGTATTTTTCAGTTCTGATTGGCTTTTTAAATATTTTCTAACTCTTTATTGAAATTCTCACTGTGTTCATCATTCTTCTTCTGAGTTTGATGAGCACAGTAAAATGAGAACTCAAGGGCTTCCCTGGTGGCGCAGTGGTTGAGAGTCCACCTGCCGATGTAGGGGACATGGGTTCGTGCCCTGGTCTGGGAAGATCCCACATGCCGCAGGGCAGCTGGGCCAGTGAGCCATGGCTGCTGAGCCTGCGTGTCCGGAGCCTGTGCTCCGCAATGGGAGAGGCCACAACAGTGAGAGGCCCACATACCACCAAAAAAAAAAAAAAAAAAAAGAAAAAAATGAGATCTCAAAAATGGCTGCAACTAGTTTTTGCCACCAGGGGGACATCCCAGCTGCCTTCTGCCTCACTGGGAGGCTCTCCAAGATCAGCAAGTGAGTCTGACCCAGGTGCCTTTTAAACTATTGCATTTGTGTGGGATTTGGAGCGTGTGAAGCTTTGTGTGTGCCCCTTAAGAGTGGAGTCTCTGTTTCCTTTACTCCTCTGACTCTCCCAAATGTAAGCTCTGTTGGTTTTCAAAGATGAAGGTTCTGGGTGCTCATCCTCCCTCTGTAGGATCCCTGGACTGGGGAGGCCAATGCGGAGCTCAGACCCCTCACTCCTCAGGGAGGACCTTTGTGGTTGTGATATCCCCTCTATTTACAGATCACCAAACCAGGGGTGTGGGTCCTGACTAGACGGCATCTTGGCCCCTCCTGCCCATCTTGTTGTGGCTCCTTAATAGCTTTAGCTGTGGAAAATCCTTTCTGCTAGGCTTCAGGTCCTTCTCACAGATAGTTGCTCTGTAAGTAGTTGTAATTTTGGTGTACCTGTGGGAGGAGGTGATTTCAGGATCTTCCTACTCCACCATCTTGATCCTGCTGCTCATTTTCTGTGTGTCAGTTGAGTTTAGTTGTGCCAGAAGAATTTAATTTTGGAAGAGTGAAAGGTGCCAAAACAGCTTTGACAGCATAAGTTTAATAGATAGACATTTTTGTGGAATAGAGCCACAAATCAGTCCCCTTGCAAATCTGTACTACTGCAAAACTAGCTAATGCTATGATATTCCACTCCATTTTAAAATGTTGAGCACAGTTAATTCCATCACTGTATTCCATTATTATGTGAGTAAGCAATTTTTTGGTACCTGTTTTCCAAAGAAAATGTTTTAAAGTTTTTGGACAATTTTTTCAACTTGCTTTTCTCTTTTGAAAACATAGTCATCATATGTTTCCTTTGTGTTCTTCCCAGAGTTGACCTTTTTAAATAACTTTTTTCCCTACCATTTCTTCAGAACTCAATGTTTGCTTTTTATTTTTCTATTCAAAATCAAGACCCATGGACTTTCCTTAAAAATAACACATTTCATTCTTAGTAATATCTTTACATATTTAGCTATATACATTTACATTAAAACACTAAAACCTAAGAGTGAGGAATTAGTTTGAATAATTTTTTAAAACTTATCATGATTACTGCATTAACTGTTTATATTCCATATGAATGAAAATGGAGCAGCAACAATGAACCCAACATATCTCTGAACTGGTGAGATCTAGTATTTTGGCTGCAAAATTGTCACTTTATACATTTGTAAAGGGCACTAGCTTCTCACTTGAATATTCTTTTTTTATTGCTGTTTTTCTATCACTAGATGGTTTGTTAGTGCCGGTATCTGGCACATGGTTTCTAGTATTTCAGTGTATATAGTATCAGTAGACTCATTATAAAAACCTGTGCCAGTATTCCTACTGCAACCTCCAAGTATCTCATATTCCTCATAAAATTTATACACTGATTCTGTATTTGCTTTTCACTATCTAAATGCAAGAGATCATTGATTAAAACACACATTTTCAAATTTTTAATTAAAGAATGAAATGAAATAATTTTATTAAAGAATGAGAATAATAAGAATTATATCATTTTCATTACAGAAAATTAGAAAAATCAGAAAGTAGGTAAAAATAAAAGTCATTCATCTATACCTTTATGTCTCTAATGTAGCCACTATTAGTATTTACACTTGAGCAATGTGATTTGTTGGCTTTTAATTAGTAAGGTGCTTTCTTCTCTCTTATTGTGAAAGTGAATTGTTTAAATGCATTATATATGCTCTTGGCATTTCTGAATGACAAATATTTAGACAAGCAAGAATTAACCTTAGTCTAAATTTCATGTGAGAATCTGAGACTGAATACCACTCATTGGAATTTAAAATAATTGACAAAAAAACCCCATAATTTTACCTTGTAGAAATTATGTAGAAGAAAAAGTATTATATAGAGATTGAAACAGATGAAAATATTGTGACATTTGGGAAACATCCAGATCCCAGAATTTTATAACTCTTGCAAAGATACATGCTGACCTATTCAGAAGAGAAGATAATCCTGATCCACAACCCAAATATCATGAATTCCCTTTTCATGTCCTAAAGAGGAGCAATACTCATGTTAATATAAATTTTCTTTGCTGTCTTCCAAAACTTTATTACCTTTCCATCCTTGACCTAATTATATAAGACAAACAGTAATTATTTTGCCTGTACGTTTACTTATCTCCTAGTTTTGAGCAGAGAGAATGCATAGTCATAAATGGAAGAATAGAGAACAAAAGGTATGAAAAGGAAACAAACAGTAGTTATTTGTGTCACAAAAGCATTCATTAAAAATCGCTTTAGAAAGTCTTACCTGTTTTTTCTAAAACATGGTTTAATTTAATCACAAAACTTTAAAAGCTAATAAAATGAGGGATATTGGATTAGAAATTATAGGGCATTTCCTTCATAATCTATCTGGTGGGCTTATTCGAGAAATATTTATTGAGTACATCTTTTATAACACACTTTTTAAGCAAATATACTTGCCCTATTTGGGGAGGCATTGTTTAATACTAACCATATCAACATTACTGACAAGGAGTTATGGTGAGTTTTGCAGTAAGACTTGTTTTAACAGTTGTTCCAGATATTTTTTCTTATGGCGTGAGATTTAGCACTGAGCCAAGAGCTAAATGGATTCTGAATTGATACTATTTTTTTAGAAGATATTATGATCCTACCCCACAGCTGAAGAAATTATCTAGGAAAGTAACAGTGTCTAATATGTGCTAGGAAAATATTACTTTATATTCTGTTTTTGGTTATCTTACTTTGGGGGGTTAGAAAGAAAAAATTGACAATGATCAGTCTGTGTAAGGGATTTCGTACTTAAGTTTTCTGTCCCTTGGACAAGATAGAAAAGACAGTATTAATATTTAAATAGTAAGCATATTTTGGAGAGAGACCTTCAAGGTGGCAGAAGATTAAGACGTGGAGATCACCTTCCTCCCCACAAATATGTCAAAAATACATCTATATGTGGAACAACTCCTAGAGACCACCTACTGAATGCTGGCAGAAGACGTCAGACTTGCCAAAAGGCAAGAAAATCCCCACGTACCTGGGTAGGGCAAAAGAAAAAACAGAGACAAAAGAATAGGGACAAGACCTGCACCTCTGGGAGGGAGCTGTGAAGGAGGAAAAGTTTCCACACACTAGGGAGCCCCTTCACTGGTGGGGACGGAGGCGGTGGGCAGTGGGGAAGCTTTGAAGCCACGGAGGAGAGTGCAGCATCAGGGGTGCAGAGGGCAAAATGGAGAGATTCCTGCACAGAGGATCAGTGCTGACCAGCACTCACGAACCTGAGACACTTGTCTGCTCACCCGCTGGGGCGAGTGGGGGCTGGGAGCTGCGGCTTGGGTTTCAGAGGTCAGAACCAGGGAGAGGACTGGGGTTGGCTGCGTGAAGACAGCCTGAAGGGGGCTAGTGCGCCACAGCTAGCCAGGAGGGAGCCCAGGAAAAAGTCTGGACCTGCATAAGAAGCAAAAGACCATGGTTTCAGGGTGCGCAAGGAGAGGGGATTCCCTTTGCGTATGCCCACAGAAGGCAGAGCACTGCCTAAGTGAGCTCCAGAGATGGGCGCAAGCTGCAGCCATCAGCTCAGACCCCAGAGACGGGCATGAACCACTAATGCTTCCACCGCTGCCACCAAGAATCCTGTATGCAAGCACAGGTCACTACCCACACACCCCCAGGAGCCTGTGAAGGACACCACTGCCAGGGTCCCACCATCCAGGGACAAATTCCCCAGGAGAACACATGACACACCTCAGGCTGTTGTTATGTTACACTGTTGCCACAGGTTTGCCCCGCATTCCAATTATGACTACCGTACCCCTCCCTCTCCCCAGTCTGAGTGAACAAGAGAGCTCTAATCAGCCGCTGCTTTAACCCCTCCTGTCTGGGCGGGAACAGACGCCTGAGGGCAGCCTACACGCAGAGGCGGGGCCAAAACCAACGCTGAAACCCAGGAGCTGTGTGAACAAAGAAGAGAAAGGGAAACTTCTCCATGCAGCCTCAGGAGCAGTGGATTAACTCCCCACAGTCAACTTGATAAAACCTCCATCTGTGGAATACCTGAATAGGCAACAGATGTTCCCAAAATTGAGGGGGTGGACTTTGGGAGCAACTGTAGACTTGGGGTTTGCTTTCTGTGTCTGATTTTTTTATGGTTTTATGTTTATCTTAGTTTAGTTTTTAGTGCTTGATATCATTGGTGGATTTGTTTATTGGTTTGGTTGCTCTCTTCCTTTGTTTATATATTTTATTTTTTTAATTTTGAAATTTTTTTTCCCTTTTTTCTCTTTTTGTGAGTGTGTGTGTATGTTTCTTTGTGTGATTTTGTCTGTTTAGGTTTGCTTTTACCATTTGTCCTAGGGTTCTGTTTGGTGTTTTTCTTTTTTTTTTTTTCTTCCTTTTCTTCTGAGCCAAGTGGCTGGCAGGGTCTTGGTGCTCCAGCCAGGCGTCAGACCTGAGCCTGCAAGGTGGGAGAGCCGAGTCCAGGATATTGGGCCACCAGAGATCTCCCAGCCTCATGTAACATCAATTGGCAAGAGCTCTCCCAGAGATCTCCATCTCAACACCAAGACCCAGCTCCACCCAACGGCCAGCAAGCTACACTGCTGAATGCCTCATGCCAAACAACTAGCAAGACAGGAACACAAACACACCTATTAGGGAGGCTGCCTAAAGTTATACTAACTTCAAAGACAACCCAAGACACACCAATGGATGCAACCCTGCCCACTAGAAAGACAAGATCCAGCCTCACCCACCAAAACACAGGCACCACTCCCCCCCACCACCAGGAGGCCTACATAAGCCACGGAACCAACTTCACCCACTGGGGGCAGACACCAAAAATAAGAGAAACTGCATACTTGCAGCCTGCAAAAGGAAATCCCAACCCCAGTAAGTTAAACAAATGAGAAGACAGAAAAATATGTCACAGAAGAAGGAGCAAGGTAAAAACCCATCAGACCAAACAAATGAAGAGGAAATAGGCAGTCTACCTGAAAAAGAATTCAGAGGAATGATAGTAAAGATGATCCAAAATCTTGGAAATAGAATAGAGAAAATACAAGAAATGTTTAACAAGGACCTAGAAGAACTAAAGAGCAAACAAACAATGATGAACAACACAATACATGAGATTAAAAATACTCTAGAAGGAATCAATAGCAGAATAACTGAGGCAGAAGAACGGATATGTGACCTGGAAGATAAAATAGTGGAAATTACTGCCACAGAGCAGAATAAGGAAAAAAGAATGAAAAGAATTGAGGACAGTTTCAGAGACCTCTGGGAAAATATTAAACACACCAACATTCGAATTATAGGGGACCCAGAAGAAGAGAAAAAGAAAGGAACTGAGAAAATATTTGAAGAGATTATAGTGGAAACTTTCCTTAATATGGGAAAGGAAATAAGTCCAGGAAGCACAGAGAGTCCCATACAGGATAAATCCAAGGAGAAACACGCCAAGACACATATTAATCAAACTATCATAAATTAAATGCAAAGAAAAAATATTAAAAGCAGCAAGAGAAAAACAACAAATAACACACAAGGGAATCCCCATAAGATTAACAGCTGATCTTTCAGCAGAAACTATGCAAGCCAGAAGGGAGGGGCAGGACATATTTAAAGTGATGAAAGGGAAAATACTACAACCAAGGTTCCTCTACCCAGCAAAGATCTCATTCATAATCGATGGAAAAATTAAAACCTTTACAGACAAGCAAAAGCTAAGAGAATTCAGCACCACCAAACCAGCTTTACAACAAATGCTAAAGGAACTTCTCTAGGCATCAAACACAAGAGAAGGAAAACAGCTACAATAACAAACCCAAAACAACTAAGAAAATGGTAATAGGAACATACATATCGATAATTACCTTAAATGTAAATGGATTAAATGCTACCACCAAAAGACATAGACTGGCGGAATGGATACAAAAACAAGACCCATATATATGCTGTCTACACATGACCCACTTCAGACCTAGGGACACATACAGACTGAAAGTGAGGGGATGGAAAAAGATATTCCATGCCAATGGAAATCAAAAGAAAGCTGGAGTAGCAATTCTCATGTCACACAAAATAGACTTTAAAATAAAGACTGTTGCAAGAGACAAAGAAGGACACTACATAATGATCAAGGGATCAATCCATGAAAAAGATATAACAATTGTAAATATTCATGCACCCACATAGGAGCACCTCAATATACAAAGCAAATGCTAACAGCGATAAAAAGGGAAATTGACAGTAAAACAGTAATAGTAGGGGCCTTTAACACCCCACTTTCACCAATGGGCAGATCATCCAAAATGAAAATAAATGAGGAAACACAAGCTTTAAATGATACATTAGGCCAGATGGACCTCATTGATATTTATAGGACATTCCATCCAAAAAAACCAGAATACACTTTCTTCTTAAGTGCACATGGAACATTCTCCAGGATAGATCATATCTTGGGTCACATATCAAGCTTTGGTAAATTAACGAAAATTGAAATCATAACAAGTATCTTTTCTGACCACAGCCCTCTGAGCCTAGATATCAGTTACAGGGAAAAAACTGTAAAAAATACAAGCACATGGAAGTTAAACCATATACTACTAAATAAGCATGAGATCGCTGAAGATATCAAAGAGCAAATCGAAAAATACCTAGAAACAAATGACAGTGAAAATGCGATGACCCAAAACCTATGGGATGCAGCAAAAGCAGTTGTAAGAGGGAAGTTTATAGCACTACAATCCTACCTCAAGAAACAGGAAAAATCTCAAAGAAACAACCTAACCTTACACCTAAAGCAATTAGAGGAAGAAGAAACAAAACCCAAGGATAGCAGAAGGAAAGAAATCATAAAGGTCCAAACAGAAATAAATGAAAAAGAAATGAAGGAAGCAACAGCAAAGATCAATAAAACTAAAAGCTGGTTGTTTGAGAAGATAAGCAAAATCGATAAACCATTAGTCAGACTCACCAAGAAAAAAAGGGAGAAGACTCAAATCAATAGAATTAGAAATGAAAAAGGAGAAGTAAAAACTGACACTGCAGAAATACGAAGGATTATGAGAGACTACTACAAGCAACTATATGCCAATAAAATGGACAACCTGGAAGTAACAGACAAATTCTTAGGAAAGTACAAACTTCCAAGACTGAACCAGGAAGGAATAGAAAATATGAACAGACCAATCACAAGCACTGAAATTGAAACTGTGATTAAAATCTGCCAGCTAACAAAAACCCAGGACCAGATGGCTTCACAGGTGAATTCTATCAACCATTTAGAGAAGACTTAACACCTATCCTTCTCAAATTCTTCCAAAACATGGCAGAGGGAGGAACACTCCCAAATACATTCTACGAGGCCATCATCACCCTGATACCAAAAGCAGACAAAGATATCACCAAAAAACCCGACAAACCAATATCACTGATGAACATAGATGCAAAAATCCTCAACAAAACATTAGCAAACAGAATCCAACAGCACATTAAATGGATCACACACCATGATCAAGTGGGGTTTATCCCAAGAATGCAAGGATTCTTCAACATACACAAATCAATGAATGTGATACACCATATTAACAAATAGAAGGATAAAACCATATGATAATCTCAATAGGTGCATAAAAAGCTTCTGAGAAAATTCAACACCGATTTATGATAAAAGCTCTCCAGAAAGTGGGCATAGAGGGAACTTACATCAACATAATAAAGGCCATATGTGACAAACCCACAGCCAACATTGTTCTAATGGTGAAAAACTGAAACCATTTTCTCCAAGATCGGGAACAAGAAAAGATTACTCCCTCTCACCACTATTATTCAACATAGTTTTGGAAGTTTTAGCCACAGCAATCAGAGAAGAAAAAGAAATAAAAGGAATCCAAATCAGAAATGAAGTAGTAAAACTGTCACTTTTTGCAGATGACGTGATAATACACCTAGAGGATCCTAAAGATGCTACAAGAAAACTACTAGAGCTAATCGATGAATTTGGTCAAGTAGCAGGATACAAAATTAATGCATAGAAAATATCTTGCATTTGTTTACAATAACGGTGAAAAATCTGAAAGAGAAATTAAGGAACTATTTACCATTGCAACCAAAAGAATAAAATACCTAGGAAAACCTACCTAAGGAGACAAAAGACCTGCATGCAGAAACCTATAAGACACAGATGAAAGAATTTAAAGATGACACAACAGATGGAGAGATATACCATGTTCTTGGATTGGAAGAATCAACATTGTGAAAATGACTATAGTACCCAAAGCAATCTACAGATTCAATGAAATCCCTATCAAACTACCAATGGCATTTTTTACAGAGCTAGAACAAAAATTTCACAATTTGTATGGAAACACAAAAGACCCCGAATAGCCAAAGCAATCTTGAGAAAGAAAAACGGAGCTGGAGGAATCAGGCTCCCTGACTTCAGACTTTACTACAAAGCTACAATAATCAAGACAGTATGTTACTGGTACAGAAATGGAACTATAGATCAATGGAACAGGATAGAAAGCCCAGAGATAAACCCACTCACATATGGTCACCTTATCTTTGATAAAGGAGGCAAGAATATACAGTGGAGAAAAGACAGCCTGTTCAATAAGAGATGCTGTGAAAACTGGACAGCTGCATGTAAAAGAATGAAATTAGAACAGTTCCTAACACCATACGCAAAAATAAACTCAAAATGGGTTAAAGACCTAAATGTAATGCCAGACCCTATAAAGCTCTTAGAGGAATACTTAGGCAGAACACTCTATGACATTAATCACAGCAAGATCCTTTTTGACTCACCTCCTAGAAAAATGGAAATAAAAACAAAAATAAACAAATGGGACCTAATGAAACTTCAAAGCTTTTGCACAGCAAAGGAAACCATAAACAAGATGAAAAGACAACCCTCAGAATGGGAGAAAATATTTGCAAAGGAAGCAGTTGACAAAGGATTAATCTCCAAAATATTCAAGCAGCTCATGCAGCTCAATATCAAAAGAACAAACAACCCAATCCAAATGTGGGCTGAAGACCTAAATAGACATTTCTCCAAGAAGATATACACATTGCCAACAAACACATGAAAGGATGCTCAACATCACTAATCATTAGAGAGTGCAAGTCAAAACCACAATGAGGTATCACCTCACACTGGTCAGAATGGCCATCATCAAAAAATCTACAAACAATAAATGCTAGAGAGGGTGTGGAGAAAAGGGAATCTCTTGCACTGTTGGTGGGAATATAAATTGATACAGCCACTATGGAGAACAGTATGGAGGTTCATTTAAAAACTGAAAATAGAACTACCATGTGACCCAACAATCCCAGTACTGAGGAAAATCATAATTCCAAAAGAGACATGTACCACAATGTTCATTGCAGCAGTAGTTACAATAGCCAGGACATGGAAGCAAGCTAAGTGTCCATCGACAGATGAGCGAAGAAAGAATATGTAGCACATATATACAATGGAATATTACTCATCCATAAAAAGAAACGAAATTGAATTTTTTGTAGTGAGGTGGATGGACTTAGAGTCTGTCATACAGAGTGAAGTAAGTCAGAAAGACAAAAACAAATACCGCATGCTAACACATATATGTGGAATCTAAAAAACAGAAATGGTTGTGATTAACTTAGGGGCAGGACAGGAATCAAGGTGCAGAGGTAGAGAACGGACTTGTGGACACGAGGGGAATGGGTAAGCTGGGATGAACTGAGAGAGTAGCATTGACATATACTCACTACCAAATGTCAAATAGATAGCTCGTGGGAAGCATCCACATAGCACAGGGAGATCAGCTCGGTGCTGTGACCACCTAGAGGGGTGGGATAGGGAGCGCGGGAGGGAGACATAAGAGGGAGGGTATGCATATAGCTGATTCACTTTGTTATACAGCGGAAACTAACACACCATTGTGAAGCAGTTATACTCCAATAAAGATGTTAAAAAAATTTTTAATAAAATAAATAGTAAGCATATTTTGTATCAAAATATGTTCAGGATATAAAGATACCTTTATGCTGGTTCTAATTATCCCAGCCAAAGAATGTTCTCATTTATTAAATCTGTCTCTTTAAGTCATCAAAAACGTTTTTGAACCAGTAGGTCTTAGAAGGAAATATATGAATGTGCAATGAGCACTTCATCTGCTGCTTCTGAGGTAACAATATTGGATTGAGAGGCTGGTTGAGAAGCTAATTTTGCTTTTATGTATGGAGCTTTGAGGGGTTGTTATAAAAGTCAGCTGTGTTCGGCATTACATTTATTCCATTAGGGTGATTTGTTATGAATGAACTTGACGCTTAAGGATTAGAAAAATTAATCTTTGTGCCAAGGATGAGCCACTGACATCACTTTCACTCAAAATCACAACTTTCCCTCAGAGAGCATGCTCCGGCTCATTAGCTTTCCTTAGAATGTGACCAGGAATGAGAGCAGGTGAAAGGGAGTTATGGTGGGGGAGCAAGGACTGAGAAATTGATGTGCTACCATTTCTCTCTTTCCCTTTCCATGCACATACCCAGTAAATGGACATCTAAGCCTCCATTTAAAAAATGTGCTTAGATCACTTGATCCTTGTAGAAGGACTGTGAAAACTAAACCAGGCAATGAGTTGTTGAAATTGGTTAATAAGCCATTTTGTAACAGCCAGATGTATTATTGTTGTCATTTCACAGTGTATAGAAATACCAAACTATTATACTGAATACCTGAAACTAATATAATGTTACATGTCAATTATATCTCAAAAAAATCTCTCTGTACTCTGTGAATTTAAATGAGATTTCATTTTGTTGTTGTTGTTTAATAACCCCAAATAACCTAAAACATTTGAAGTTGGTAAGCATTTTTGAAACATTCTGAGGCCACTTGACTATACCAATTTTTATACATCATTAGAGAGGTTTGTATATAAGTTTGATAATTGCCACAGAACTTGTTCTCTGTTTTGAACTGATATTTTAAAAACTTTTTATTATGGAAAAACTTAAACATACACAAAAGTATAGAGGTTAGCATAATTTTAACATATATAAAATATAGACAATATGTTCTCGCTTCATTCCATAGGGCAGTCAAACAAGACATAATGGTTGTCCTTAAGTAGCTTAATTCTGCAAAGGAGACAAAAAAAAAATCAATGACTATGGTGCCACACAGTACAAAGTGTTATGATGGATTATCTATCTATCTATCTGTCTGTCATTGATCATCATCTATTTGTATCTCCTTAGAACTATAGACAGAATCCTACTGGATTGGTTTAGAAAAGGGCTTCTGGAAGAAGGAGACACTGGTAAGGGGATCTAGTGAGATCAGTAACAGGGAGACGGATGCACTTTTCCATAATGCCATGAGTGCATGTGCCAGGGCTCATGAACACTTGAAGCTACAAATATTACACCAAACAAGAATTCTAAGTGAGTTTGGGAGAATGTCAGGAGGTGAAACGGAGAGGTAGTTAGAAGACCAGATTCTGGAGGACTGTTGGTTTTAAAAATTCCAAATTTTGTCCTTAAAGCTATAGGAGACACTGAAATCCTTTTTTAATCCTTATTGGCTTTATACCAATAGACACCGAGTACAGAAATTTTCAGTCTTAGGTGGTTTTAGTTGTTGATTCATTACATCATAGAAACGATAATCATCTATTTGGTATGTGTTATTGGGTGTTTGGTGTTTTTCAAATATTTAAACCAAACTTTGGACTACTAATTATACTTCTCTCTGTGTTTTGCTCACTTCTGAGCTCAGGAGCTTTGAATCTGTCAGTGGTGTGTGGGGTTCTAGTGAGTGAGAACTACCTTCTTAGGAAAAGGTAGAAAATAAGTACCTAGAAGGTTGTTGTGAATGGCAGTGTGCTGACAAAAATGCTTGAAACCTCCATATTCATTTCTTTAAGAAGTAAAGTTCAAGTGCTTCCACAAAGGTTTTCTAATAGCAGAAGCATGTAGTTCTCTGTAGAATCTCAGGTGTTGTAGCAGTCTGTGTCAATCTTACATAAAATGACAGGAAAAGAATAAACCCTCACCAATTAAAAAAATAACCTATATTCTGCTCTAACATAATTAACATGTAGGAAATTTGTATACACTTTGACTTAAATATGAAAAAGTATCCTAAATGAAGAGACAGTTTTTAACTTTGTTAGGAATAAAACTTAAAAGGTAAAAGAGCCAACTGCTCCTTTTGGAACCCTTCTTCAGACTGATTAAGATAACAGGGTATGGGCTTCCCTGGTGGCGCAGTGGTTGAGAGTCCGCCTGCCGATGCAGGGGACGCGGGCTCGTGCCCCAGTGCGGGAAGATCCCACGTGCCGCGGAGCGGCTGGGCCCTTGGGCCATGCCCGCAACGGGACCGCAAAAAAAAAAAAAAAAAAAAAAAAAGATAACAGGGTATTCATGAATATTTTCTACATTTATCTGATTAAGTTGTGTTGCTTTTTATTGATCCGCCTAGTTTATTTGGTTGAAAATAACAAAATAGCACTTCGGAAGCAAACACACAGAACACTCTGTATTATAATGAATTTAAATATCAAAATTTACAGACAATCCATAATATGAATACAGATTACTGTGAATTTACACACACACATACATACACGTCCTATAAATATATGTACACAATATTGAATGTTTTCTTTTTTAAGCACTTGTTAATTTTTTCCTAATGTGTGTGTTTGAACTCTTAGTAATTTATTCAGCTGCATTTGATAAATCACTCATGAAGGTACTCACATTTTTTATCATTCCGATATAGCAGTACAGTATTGCCCTAGATTAATTTACTATATCCAGTAATCTTGAGTAGAACAATGACTCCTGGCTAACAAATATTTTAGGCTGATTTCCATTTCTATGTAACCTACTCCATTTTTGAATAGTCATTATATAAGAGATTATAATACACTAACCTCAATGGAGGAAATGGGGAAACTCTGCAATAAAAATATGATGTTTGCAAAGTTTTTTCAATTTGAAAAGTTGTTTTATCCAGTATTTTATAGAGCTTTTTAGTTCATTATTTTAAAATATTTTAAGTAAAAAATAACTTCCATTTATTGAGTACCTATGTTGAAATCCCTTCTGCACCACTTATTAGCTGTATGAACTTGGGCAAATTTTGTAGCATCTGTATATCTCAATTCCAGCATCTGTAAATAGGGGATAATCATACTAATGACTTCCTAGGTTTTGTGAAGGTTATTTAAATTAATACATGTAAAAACATTTAAAGTGATCATTGACAGGTAACAAACACTTAGTATTTATTATATTGTTGTTATTTTACATGGAGGTTAAGTAACTAAGTTTCTGTATCTTGTAAGTGTTAGGGCAAGTTATTTGCACCTGATTCCAAATTCATGTAAGTGCAATATATAATATCTCTTTGAATTTTCTGCAAGCTGTAATGTTATCACCCTTTCCCCTTGCTTCACTGGTTGTAAATATCCTACTGAACTTCCAAGGATTCACATCTTCTGTTAAGATTTGTCTAAACATCTCATCCTATAAAGCTCCTTCTTTGTAGGCATCTTATCTTTTTGACGTATCTTTGCAACAAGAGTGTATTATTGTCAGATTTGTAACTTACCCAGTCCCTTGCAGAGTATGTGTTTGGTTGATAATTCTTTCTCTTTCTTCCTCTTCATTATCATCCCATAAATGATACACTAGATTACCTGGATCATAGAAAGACTGAGTGAATCATTATCCAAATTATCTAACTCTTTCCAATATGTCACCTTTGTTAGCCATAACTCACCCATCCTTCCATAGGTCTTTATATTCAGCTTTTCTTTTTTAGAACCTTTCTGTACCTTAGCAGCTAAAGTTATATTGGAAGGATTACTGAAAAAAACAAAAAGTGCTACAAATGATATGCATTGGTCTTTTCCTAAATCACCTATTTGTTCTAGAAAAATTCAAATTTGATTGGCACAATTTTCTCCTTTAAGAAAAGAGCACCTTCCAAATAGGGAAAGTGAAATCTTCATCCTACTGAGTATCATTACAGAACTGTGGCCCAGAACTGAAGCTTCCTAAAATTCTAAGAAAGCTTAATTGGATTCTATCCTACAGTGATAATGAGAGAGCTGAGTCTTTTGTGATACTCAAAGTGACAGGTTTTTGTTTTTGTTTTTAATTTAAGTATTTTGACAAAACAAGATTTATGCATTCAGAGATTAATTTATACATTGAGATAGAGTTTGATTCATAGATCAAAATATAGAAAGAAAATTCAACTTATTTTATTATTATTATAGGCTATTTTTAGTGAAATTTTAGTAGACTTTTAGCATTTCAAAGAATGACCTTCCTGAATGGAATCAGATGATTCTTTTATCTTTCCATTTTTGGGGTATAAAATTTTGGATTATTCATGATAAATGAAGATGATAACAAAGCACTTTGCCTTTCAGACAAATGTGTAGAGAATCTGCCTGCTTCTGTAAATAGTTTGTGACCCTCCAGACAGTGAAATACCAAAATGACAGTTTGGAGTGACCTCTCCACAGAATGTGTTGGAGGCCAAGTGGAGAGAAGTCATCACTGTTTTGACAAAAAAAAAAAAAAAAATCTCCATTGTGAATGTCAGCACCTTTGGAGACACTGGGACAGCCAGGAATCAGAAAGCTGAAAGCAAGGATCCAAGAGTTCTGGTGCATTTTACTTACTTTAATTCTAAAGAATGGCATGCTTTTTACACAATTGTGGTGTATTAAAAATCGATTCCCTTTTACTCCACGCTTCTCTGTATACCTCAGTATGCCTCCATGGCAAATTTCCATCCTGTATCCAATTTTATAGTCTTTCCTAAAAGTAGACTGCCTTTTATAGAATCAGGATACCTATGATCTGTGTTCTGACTTGGCACTTATAGATGGGCTATCCGTGGACAAGTATTTTGACCTCTTCCAGTATTCCATTTCCTAATCTGTAGATGACGCTTCTGAATTAGATAACGTCAGGTGCCTTCAAACTTCCAGATTCTATTTTTTTATCATGTTTGATCAATCTTTCAACATTTCCCGTTCCCTGTTTCCCTCCCTTCCTTACTTCTCTCCTTCCTTTTGATGTCAGAACAATTCTTGGAACAAAACATACAATGCCTCTGCCTTTATGGAACTTATATTGATCATAAGTTGAAGCAGAATAGGTATATGGCTACCTAATGGGAGTGGCAGTAAGATCAGTGCAATACCCCAGAGTAGGTGCATAGTCTGGCAAAAGACTTTATACCAACTATGTCTCATTAACCGTATATTCTAAGGAAATAAAATTGACTGTTCCTACTTGATTTAATTAATTAAGCCCCACTTAATTTGCAGGAAAACTTAAAAATTCCAATCTGAATCAACCAGATACCCATTTTATTGCCACATACTCATTTTATTACCTGATTTTCTGAGCTGAGCATCTCCCTTCTTGAACAAGAGGCAGCTTAAGAAAATGATGCTATTATAACACTAAATGTATGTATTGTGAAAGTTGTTCCAATCTTTGTTCAAATGGGATGGGTTGATCTAGTAAATACATAAGAAAAGAGATATTTAAAAAATTGGGGGAGACTATTGGATCCTGGCTTAATGCTTGCACTTATTCCTGATGTTACAGAACATCACTGAATTCTACTAGTAAGGGGAGATACTTGAGGGTAAGGGAATAAATGAAAATGAGCTAAATATGCCTAAGAAGACAGTCAATAGGGCATAAAACTCCAGAATTTCCCCAGTTCCTGACTGTATAATTATATAGGTGTGCTGGAGCTAGCTTGTATTTACTTACAGAGCTGCTTGTGTACAACTCTTTCCAACTCCACAGTTCAGTGACATCATATTGCTAGCTCGAACTTGGCCATGGTGAAAGTGTTTATGGAAATTAGCAAATGCTATAAATCAAGACATTTTCCCCCCCAGAATGCTGTTGTTAGCAATTTACCAGTGTGTGGCAAATAGCAAATCCCTATACTGGTTCCCTTTAATTTTTAATATGAGTTATTATGTTGGGAAGGCAAAGTGGAAGTTCGGGGTATTGCTATAGGGGAAAGAATTCTGGTTAAGTTGCAGGATATAAACTGGAAATTGTGTGCTGATGGGGAGGAAGTACGTGTGCATGGGAGAGTTTAGATCTTATCAGGCGGTGACATTTTTGGATTAAGGAAACAAAGGTGTATGTGGTGTGTGTGTGTGTGTGTGTGTGTGTGTGTGTATAGATGTGTTGAGAACCAAGTAAAAAAGAACATAATGGATTTATGTAGAGTTGGGGACTTCCCTGATGGTCCAGTGGTTAGGGCTCTGTGCTTCCAGTGCAGAGGGCACAAGTTTGATCCCTGGTTGGGGAACTAAGATCCCGCAAGCCGTGGCACAGCCAAAAAAAAAAACAAAAAAAAAAACTAGAGTGACTCTTCATGTGCACATGATGCCTCCATGACTGTTACCAAGCCTTGTTTCTGGCCATGACTGATTAATTCTAGGAGAGATACCAGGGCCACATTTGAATTTACTGTCACTGGGATTTGAATTTGAGCCAAGATATCTGGAATATGGGGGTCATAAAACTCTGTAATCTATGGCAGGGTGTCATTTTGTTCCTGGAGGGTAATAATGCAATCTTGGCCCCACTGAGCTTGGCTTATTCCACCTCTAGTGAGATCATGGGTCACATTTTTACCCCCACCTTGTTCACTAGAATTATCAGCCTAGAAAAGTGTTTTTCAAAGAAACTACGACTTTCATCACCACTTTGTTCTTTTTTTCTTTTAAATTCTTTAACATCTTTATTGGAGTATAATTGCTTTACAATGGTGTGTTACTTTCTGCTTTAAAACAAAGTGAATCAGTTATATATCTACATATATCCCCATATCTCTTCCTTCTTGTGTCTCCTTCCCACACTCCCTATCCTACCCTTCTAGGTGGTCACAAAGCACCGAGCTAATCTCCCTGTGCTATGTGGCTGCTTCCCACTAGCTATCTATTTTACGTTTGGTAGTGTATATATGTCCATGCCACTCTCTCACTTTGTCCCAGCTTACCCTTCCCCCTCCCCATATCCTCAAGTCCATTTGCTAGTAGGTCTGTGTCTTTATTCCCATCTTGCCTATAGGTTCTTCATGACCTTTTTTGCCTTAGATTCCATATATATGTGTTAGCATATGGTATTTGTTTTTCTCTTTCTGACTTCACTCTGTATGACAGACTTTAGGTCCATCTACCTCACTACAAATAACTCAATTTCGTTTCTTTTTATGGATGAGTAATATTCCATTGTATATATGTGCCACATCTTCTTTATCCATTCATCTGTCGATGCACACTTAGATTGCTTCCATGTCCTGGATATTGGAAATAGAGCTGCAGTGAACATTTTGGTACATGATTCTTTTTGATTTATGGTTTTCTCAGGGTATATGCCCAGTAGTGGGATTGCTGGGTCGTAAGGTAGTTCTATTTTTAGTTTTTTAAGGGAATTCCATACTGTTCTCCATAGTGGCTGTATCAATTTACATTCCCACCAACAGTGCAAGAGGGTTCCCTTTTCTCTGCAGCCTCTCCAGCATTTATTGTTTGTATATTTTTAGATGATGGCCATTCTGACCAGTGTGACATGATATATCATTGTAGTTTTGATTTGAATTTCTCTAATGATTAATGATGTTGAGCATTCATTTATGTGTTTGTTGGCAATCTGTATATCTTCTTTGGAGAAATGTCTATTTAGGTCTTCTGCCCATTTTTGGATTGGGATGTTGTTTTTTTGATATTGAGCTGCATGAGCTGCTTGTAAATTTTGGAGATTAATCCTTTGTCATTTGCTTCATTTGCAAATATTTTCTCCCATTCTGAGGGTTGTCTTTTCATCTTGTTTATGGTTTCCTTTGCTGTGCAAAGGCTTTTAAGCTTTATTAGGTCCCTCTTGTTTATTTCTGTTTTTATTTCCATTTATCTAGAAGGTGAGTCAAAAAGGATCTTGCTATGATTTATGTCATAGAATGTTCTGCCTATGTGTTCCTCTAAGAGTTTGATAGTGTCTGGCCTTACATTTAGGTCTTTAATCCATTTTGAGTTTATTTTTGTGTATGGTGTTAGGGAGTGTTCTAATTTCATACTTTTACATGTAGCTGTCCAGTTTTCCCAGCTCCACTTATTGAAGAGGCTGTCTTTTCTCCACTGTATATTCTTGCCTACTTTATCAAAGATAAGGTGAGCATATGTGTGTGGGTTTACCTCTGGGCTTTATACCCTGTTCCATTGATCTATCTTTCTGTTTTTGTGCCAGTACCATACTGTCTTGATTACTGTAGCTTTGTAATATAGTCTGAAGTCAGGGAGCCTGACTCCTCCAGCTTCGTTTTTCTTTCTCAAGATTGCTTTGGCTATTTGGGGTCTTTTGTGTTTCCATGCAAATTGTGAAAATTTTTGTTCTAGTTCTGTGAAAAACGCAAGTGGTAGTTTGATAGGGATTGCATTGAATATGTAGATTGCTTTGGGTAGTAGAGTCATTTTCACAATGTTGATTCTTCCAATCCAAGAACATGATATATCTCTGCATCAATTTGTATCATCTTTAATTTCTTTCATCAGTGTCTTATAATTTTCTGCATACAGGTCTTTTGTCTCCTTAGGTAGCTTTATTCCTAGATATTTTATTCTATTTGTGGCAGTGGTAAATGGGAGTGTTTTCTTAATTTCACTTTCAGATTATTCATCATTAGTGTATAGGAATGCCTGAGATTTCTGTGCATTAATTTTGTATCCTGCTACTTTACCAAATTCATTGATTAGCTCTAGTAGTTTTCTGATAGCATCTTTAGGATTCTCTATGTATAGTTATCATTGTCATCTGCAAACAGTGTCAGCTTTACTTCTTCTTTTCCAATTTAGATTCCTTTTATTTCTTTTTCTTCTCTGATTGCTGTGGCTAAAACTTCCAAAACTATGTTGAATAATAGTGGTGAGAGTGGGCAACCTTGTCTTGTTCCTGATCTTAGTGGAAATGGTTTCAGTTTTTCACCTTTGAGGATGATGTTGGCTGTGGGTTTTTCAAATATGGCCTTTCTTACGTTGAGGAAAGTTCCCTCTATGGCTACTTTCTGGAGGGTTTTCATCATATATGGGGTTGAATTTTGTCAAAAGCTTTCTCTGCATCTATTGAGATGATCATATGGTTTTTCTCCTTCAATTTGTTAAAATGGTGTATCACATTGTTTGATTTGCATATATTGAAGAATCCTTGCATCCCTGGGATAAACCCTACTTGATCATGGTGTATGATCTTTTAATGTGCTGTTGGATGCTGTTTACTAGTATTTTGTTGAGGATTTTTGCATCTATGTTTGTCAGTGATATTGGCCTGGAGTTTTCTTTCTTCTTGACATATTTGTCTGGTTTTGGTATCAGGGTGATGGTGGCTTCGTAGAATGAGTGTGGGAGTGTTTCTCCCTCTGCTATATTTTGGAAGAGTTTGAGAAGGATAGGTGTTAGCTTTTCTCTAAATGTTTGGTAGAATTCGCCTGTGAAGCCATCTGGTCCTGGGCTTTTGTTTATTGGAAGATTTTTAATCACAGTTTCAATTTCAGTGCTTTTGATTGGTCTGTTCATATTTTCTATTTCTTCCTGGTTCAGTCTTGGAAGGTTGTACATTTCTAAGGATTTGTCCATCTTCCAGGTTGTCCATTTTATTGGCATAGAATTGCTTGTAGTAATCTCTCATGATCGTTTGTATTTCTGCAGTGTCAGTTTTTACTTCTCCTTTTCCATTTCTAATTGATTTGAGTCTTCTCCCTTTTTTTCTTGATGAGTCTGCCTAATGGTGTATCAATTTTGTTTATCTTCTCAAAGAACCATCTTTTAGTTTTATTGTTCTTTGCTATCCTTTCCTTCATTTCTCTTTCATTTATTTCTGATATGATCTTTATGATTTCTTTCCTTCTGCTAACTTTGGGTGTTTTTTGTCCTTCTTTCTGTAATTGCTTTAGGTGTAAGGTTAGGTTTTTTATTTGAGATGTTTCTTGTTTCTTATGGTAGGATTGTATTACTATAAACTTCCCTCTTAGAACTGCTTTTGCTGCATCCTGTAGGTTTTGGGTCATCATGTTTTCATTGTCATTTTTTTCTAGGTATTTTTTGATTTCCTCTTTGATTTCTTCAGTGATCTCTTGGTTATAAAGTAGTGTATTGTTTAGCCTCCATGTGTTTCTATATTTTACAGATTTTTTTTTCCTGTAATTGACATCTAGTCTCATAGCATTCTGGTCAGAAAAGATACTTGATACGATTTCAATTTTCTTAAATTTACCCAGGCTTGATTTGTGACCCAAGATATAATCTATCCTGGAGAATGTTCTATGAGCTCTTGAGAACACTTGAGAAGTATGTGTATTCTGTTGTTTTTGGATGGAATGTCCTATAAATATCAATGAAGTCCATCTTGTTTAATGTATCATTTAAAGCTTGTGCTTCCTTATTTATTTTCATTTTGGATGATCTGTCCATTGGTGAAAGTGGGCTGTTAAAGTGCCCTACTATGATTGTGTTACTGTCGATTTCCCCTTTTATCGCTGTTGGTATTTGCCTTATGTATTGAGGTGCTTCTATGTTGGGTACATAAATATTTACAATTGTTATATCTTCTTCTTGGATCGATCCCTTGATCATTATGTAGTGTCCTTCTTTGTCTCTTATAATAGCCTTTATTTTAAAGTCTATTTTGTCTGATATGAGAATTGCTTCTTCAGCGTTCTTTTGATTTCCATTGGCATGGAATATCTTTTTCCATCCCCTCACTTTCAGTCTGTATGTGTCCTTAGGTCTGAAGTGGGTCTCTTGTAGACAGCATATATATGGGTCTTGTTTTTGTATCCATTCCGCCAGTCTATGTCTTTTGGTGGGACATTTAATCCATTTACATGTAAGGTAATTATCAATATGTATGTTCCTATCACCATTTTCTTGTTTTGGGTTTGTTATCATAGGTCTTTTCCTTCTCTTGTGTTTCCTGCCTAGAGAAGTTCCTTTAACATTTGTTGTAAAGCTGGTTTGGTGGTGCTGAATTGTCTTAGCTTTTGCTTGTGTGTAAAGGTTTTAATTTATCTGTCAAATCTGAATGAGATCCTTGCTGGGTAGAGTAATCTTGGTTGTAGGTTTTTCTCCTTCATCACTTTAAATATGTCCTGCCACTCCCTTCTGGCTTGCAGAGTGTCTGCTGAAACATCAGCTGTTAACCTTATGGGGATTCCCTTCTGTGTTATTTGTTGTTTTTCCCTTGCTGCTTTTAAGATATTTTCTTTGTATTTAATTTTTGATCGTTTGATTAATATGTGTCTTGGCATCTTTCTCCTTGGATTTATCCTTTATGGGACTCTCTGTGCTTCCTAGACTTGATTAACTCTTTCCTTTCCCATATTAGGGAAGTTTTCAACTATAACCTCTTCAAATATGTTCTCAGTTCCTTTCTTTTTCTCTTCTTCTTGTGGGAACCCTATAATTCGAATGTTGGTGAGTTCAGTGTTGTCCCAGAGGTCTCTGATACTGTCTTCAATTCTTTTCATTCTTTTTTCTTTATTCTGCTCTGCAGTAGTTATTTCAACTATTTTATCTTCCAGGTCACTTATCCGTTCTTCTGCCTCAGTTATTCTGCTATTGATCCCTTGTAGAGAATTTTTAATTTCATTTATTGTGTTTTTACTCACTGTTTTTTTGCTCTTTAATTCTTCTAGGTCCTTGTTAAACGTTTCTTGTATTTTCTCTATTCTATTTCCAAGATTTTGGATCATGTTTACTATGATTAATCTGAATTCCTTTTTAGGTAGACTGCCTATTTCTTCGTTATTTGTTAGGTTTGGTGGGTTTTTAACTTTCTCCTTCATCTGCCATGTGTGTTTCTTTCTTCTCATTTTGCTTAACATACTGTGTTTGGGGTTTCCTTTTTGCAGGCTACTGGTTCGTAGTTCCCATTGTTTTTGGTGTCTGTCCCCAGTGGCTAAGGTTGGTTCAGTGGGTTGTGTAGGCTTTCTGGTAGAGGGGATTAGTGCCTGTGTTCTGGTGGATGAGGCTGGATCTTGTCTTTCTGTTGGGCAGATCCACGTCTGGTGCTGTGTTTTGGGGTGTCTGTGGCCTTATTATGATTTTAGGCAGCGTCTCTGCTAATGGATGTTGTTATGTTCCTTTCTTGCTAGTTGTCTAGCATAGGGTGTCCAGCACTGTAGCTTGCTGGTTGTTGAGTGAAGCTGGGTGCTGGTGTTGAGATGGAGATCTCTGGGAGATTTTCGCCATTTGATATTACATGGAGCTGGGAGGTCTCTTGTTGACCAGTGTCCTGAACTTGACTCTCCCACTTCAGAGGCACAGCCGTGATGCCTGGCTGGAGCACCAAGAGCCTTTCATCCACATGGCTCAGAATAAAAGGAAGAAAAAATAGAAAGAAAGAACAAAAGAAAGAAGATAAAATAAAGTTATTAAATTAAAAAATAAAGAATAATTATTAAGAAAAAATTTTTAAACGTTAAAAAAAAAAAAGACAGGCAGAACCCTAGGACAAATGGCAAAAGCAAAGCTATACAGACAAAATCACACACAGAAGCATACACATACACAGTCACAAAACGGGAAAAAAATATATATATCGTTGCTTGCAAGGTCCACCACCTCAAGTTTGGGATGATTTGTTGTCTATTCAGGGATTCCACAGATTCAGGGTACATCAGTTTGATTGTTCACATTTAACCCGCTGCTCCTGAGGCTGCTGGGAGAGATTTCCCTTTCTCTTCTTTGTTCGCACAGCTCCTGGGGTTCAGCTTTGGATCTGGCCCCGCCTCTGCGTGTCGGTGTCTGCTGGTGTCCTTCGCTCAGACAGGACGGGGTTAAAGGAGCTGCTGATTCAGGGGCTCTGGCTCAGTCAGGCTGGGGGGAGGGAGGGGTATGGATGCGGGGTGAGCCTGGGGCGGCAGAGGCCAGCATGACGTTGCACCAGCCTGAGGCATGCCGTGTGTTTTCCGGGGGAAGTTGTCCCTGGATCACGGGACCCTGGCCGTGGCGGGCTGCACAGCCTCCCGGGAGGGGAGGTGTGGAGAGTGACCTGTGCTCGCACACAGGCTTCTTGGTGGCGGCAGCAGCAGCAGCCTTAGCATCTCATGCCCGTCTGTGGGGTCCGCGCTCATAGCCGTGTTTCACGCCCTTCTCTGGAGTTCCTTTAAGCGTCGCTCTTAATCCCCTCTTCTCACGCACCAGGAAACAAAGAGGCAAGAAAAAGTCTCTTGCCTCTTCGGCAGGTCCAGACTTTTTCCCGGACTCCCTCCCGGCTAGCCGTGGTGCACTAGCCCCCTTCAGGCTGTGTTTACGTCGCCAACCCCAGTCCTCTCCCTGCGCTCCGACCGAAGCCCGAGCCTCAGCTCCCAGCCCCCACCCATCCCAGCAGGTGAGCAGACAAGCCTCTCAGGCTGGTGAGTGCTGGTCAGCGCCGATCCTCCATGCGGGAATCTATCCTCTTTGTCCTCCGCACCCCTGTTACTGCTCTCCTCTGTGGCTCTGAAGCTTCCCCCCTCCGCCACCTGCAGTCTCCCCCCGTGAAGGGGCTTCTAGTGTGTGGAAACCTTTCCTCCTGCATGGCTCCCTCCCACTGATGCAGGTCCCGTCCCTATTCTTTTGTCTCTTGTTTTTCTTTTTTCTTTTGCCCTACCCAGGTATGTGGGTAATTTCTTGCCTTTGGGGAGGTCTGAGGTCTTCTGCCAGCGTTCATTAGGTGTTCTATAGGAGCAGTTCCATGTGTAGATGTATTTCTGATGTATCTGTGAGGAAGAAGTGATCTCCATGTCCTACTCTTCCATCATCATGAAGCTCCTCTCCACCACTTTGTTCTTAATTGAAAAGTAGGGTGAACAGTTGTCTGAACCCTGGCAATGAACACAGTGAGGGGATGTATGGGTGAAATGTACAGGATGGATCCAATCTAACATTACTGTCTCCTGCAGTCTTTGAATTCTTTCTTTGACATCCAACTAAGGGGTTTCTTGCTTTTTAATATTCCATAGCATGGGTCACCTTTTAATCTAGTTTCGCTTTGACTAAACAAAAAACTTGTTGGAATCATAGTTAGCTACCTGCAAGCTGTTGAATTCCAAATTGCTGTGTGTTTACCAATAGCAAATAATTAAGCCTTATCCAAAATCATACTCTGCTCCTTATGACTGAAAGCTCTCAAAAAACTCATCTCCAAATTCCCACTTTTTTATGATATAAAATTTTAAAGCCATGAAATCTTTTCTTGGTATAATTCTTTTATTCTCTACTCTGATTTTTTAAATTAAGTTGTTGAGGAAGTTAAGAGGCTACAAATGTTAGAATTGAGTAAGTTATTATATCTGTACAGTAAGAAAGACACAATGGGAATATTTTAGAGCAGTTTTACGGGATGGGGTTCTCCAAATCCTATGAATGCTCCTAGATGCCTTTATTTCATTGATCAGGATTCCCTAATTTTCTATCAATATCATACATTTTATAAAGACATTAGTGATACTATAAATTCAACTAATATTTTTAGTTAAGCTCTCCATGGAATCAATTTTTATATTTGACTTTTAGCAGCTTCAGCTTTGGCTACAAGAGATAGAGTTTTGTTTGTTTATTTTTTTAGCATGGTAACATATAGGAATTAAGTATGAATCCCAGCCTTGAGGTAGGACTGTCAAGATTTGCTTTTAGGGTTCTCTCATTTTAAGTTACTCTGTGCTATTAGTTGTAGCAAAGATCCTATCATAGCCCTGGGAGTTTTCATCCTTTGTTGTTTCTCTAGTAACCATAGTTACCAACTTGATTGACTAATTCACCACTTTGTACATGGGCTGGCACTTTCCTATCCTGGAAAACGGGCAAGTATCTCAACACTTTTGCTTTACAACAACCTGATGACAAATTCCCAAAAGATAAATTTCTCTGAGAATCTATGGCCCTTGCGCTACTCCTAGTTTCCAATTCTGTATTTGTTGGGGTGTTTGTGGTTGTAAGCAGTAGATAAAATTGTGATAGTGCCTGCCACAGACCTGCCATCATTACATGGTTATGTTGCATAGAATGTTAACACAACAATATACATTTTCATTACTTTATAATCTGCAGAGATGGCATTGGAAGCATAATACAAAATTATACATAAAAGTTGAGTAATAGGATGTAGGTGACCTGGCTTTCTAAATTATTTCACAGTCACAAAAGATTATTATCTTATAATTTTAGGGCCATAAGCTTGATGGTATAAGAGGTCTGTAAGCCTGTAGTAAGCCCTCTTATGGCTTCCCATGACCTGTTAGGATCTAGGGCCTGAGTAGGAGAATACCATCTCCACCAGCCTAAGTATATTATCCATAACAAACTGGAGAGTATCAAGAAGCAACACTCACCCTAAAGCTTCTTCCTTTGTGCTTCCTACATGTTCCCTTGAGAATGTACCTTCTGTATTTTTTAAATTGTACCTTCTCTAAGAAAAATATGAGAATTCTTTTTCTCCAAGCCTCCAACCTAACCTTTTAGAAGATTGAATCACAAACTTTGGTTAATATGAGGAAAAAAAAAAGTTTCTTAGAAGGAAAGTGGTACAGTATACAAAGCTAAATAGCTGGATAATTAGGTCTCAGGAAGGACAGAAAATCCAACTTAAATTGCCTTAAACAATGAAAAAATTCATTGGCTACTAGGACTGCTATAGTGTTGGTTTGGCCAAAACTTTCACCAAGAAATTAGCTTCTTTCTTTCTCTCCCCCTGCCTTTTATATCCTTCTAAGGTTGACTCCTTTCATAGTATCATAGGACTGCAACCGTAGGCTCCTAAGGCTACATTCTTCCTTGTTTATATTGAGAGTGAGAGATTGAGTGTTTCTGTGTGTGTGTGAGGGAGGGAGAGAGGGAGATGTTTCAGTCATTGCGTAAAAGTCCCAGTCTTCACTGTGATTGGACTAATTTAGCGCTTGTTCGTTCATGGAAAGCCATATACTAACTAGCTGGCGTAGGCATTGGTTTCCCGGTAAATGATGAAAATCAGCTCTCTGAAAAAAAAAATGTAACCATGTACATAAGTTTATTATAAATTTTACTCGTGTAAAGGATGTTTAGCAAACAATTTGTGAATAATAAGTATACAATACTTTTCAATGTAAATTCCATATGGCCAATTAATTTTCACGTAATACTTGTTTTAACTTTTGCCAGACTCTTGTATCTGTAGCCAGCCTATGGTTGCAACCCAGTCATGATTTGAAAATGTTCTAGCTGTTGGGATTGGTTCATTCATTGATGATGTGAATTATTTGCTCACTTGGACAATACTTTTCAAATACTGCAAGAATATATATCATTTGGCTATCAATGTGATGTCACTGACTACAGAGTTGGGAAAAGGTATGCAGTTGCACACCATTATATAGAATTTCCACCCTGCACAGTAAATGTGAATAATCTCAAGAACATGGATGCTAATAAAGTATAGTAAAATCATACAAAATAATTAGAAATTGATATCTTTTGCATATTTATTATCTTTTCATATAATTTAAATATGAGTTTATATATAACTTTTAATAATGGCACTGTTAGTAAGTGACTTGAATGTTTGCAAGAAATTTAGCACCTGGCTCTCAGGAGCTGGTATGAGCCAGCTCTAGCACACCCCAAGCTGAGGTCCAGGTTACATATCCCTAATCTAAAAGTGGTGGCATGGGGATGGATTATGCTGTTGGTTTCAGCTGTTGGCTTCAGCAATTTAGGACAGATCTTGAACTAGGGATCAGATAATACCATTCAAACTACATGAATGGGGCCTTAGGTTACTGTTACGGCTGGGGAAGGGAAGGTGAATGTTAGAAAGGTAACTACAAATTTCTGCCACCAATAGGAACCTGAGCCTGCTGGGGTCTGCAGCAGCAGGAACTTGGGGTCTTTTGCTATAGTGCTGCCCTGGCATGATTCAGCTACTTCACTTTACAATTCTGTGTGTCTTTTCCCAACCTTCTCATTCTTGGGGTAAAGAATAGGTTTGGCCCAGCTTAGATCACCAGGAGTCAACATTTCCTCTGAATAAAATTGCTAGATGCAATTGAAGTAGGCAAAATGACTCTAATGTATACTACATAAAATATAATTGTATCATTTTAATTCTCACAGTTGATAATAGATTACAAATTTAAACAAATGAAATCTGAAAGCATTATATTTTGGGGCATTGTATAACTGCATCATGAGTAAGAATTTCAGGGTCTTTGTATAGCCCTTGCTCTTAGATTTACAAAGTTTAAAAAAAAAAAAGAAGAAATGAATAACAATCTGATTGCTTATGATTGTGTATTAATTGAATTAGGTTTGGTTACAGGTAACAGAAGATCTCACATAGCAGTGGTTTTTAATAAAAATAAGAAGTTTATTTCTTTTCTAAGAGTCCAGAAGTAGTTGAAAGATGCTGTGACACTGCAGAGTCTGAAAACCACACGATTTCCCTTTTTTGCTCTGCAAAGACCTCAGTTCCCAAGGTAACCTCATGGAATGAGATGCCTGCTTCAGCTCTAACATTTATCCTCATTCCATCCAGTAGAAGAAAGGACATATTCTAGAAGTTTATATTTGCCTCTGTTCACGTTTCATTAGTCAGAATGTAGAGGGCTACTTTGTATTGCTGCAAGATATGCTGAGAAATGTAGCATCTGTTCTAGGACACCATGGTCCATCAAACTATTGAGGAGAAACAGATATCACAGGCCAAGCAAATACTGAGGGAAAAATAGCCATTTCTGCCACAAAATTCTGCTAACCTCTTCTTTTTAAACAACCTGTTTTTTTCCCATTGTTAAAACCAATCTTACTATCAAGCGTCTGGCTCCTGAAAAATCTCTGTTGATACAATGTTTCCCTACTTAAGATATTTTTCATATTATCTTAATTTGCTGAAAGCACAATTAGGCCCCCAATACTATTACTGTAGAAAAATACGCAAGGTTTTACATTTTTACATAAATATTATACATAAAAAGGAAATGTTGTATTATAGTCATAAATGGAAAATCCATCATCACTTCCCATAACTAGAAAGTAACCATACACATACATTAAGTGTAAGTAATGTTAGGCCTCTGGCTTATCCAGATGCCAGTTTTACTCTATGAAGTGGAGTGAGTCTAGAGAATTCCTTCTTTGTTTTATTTTATGCAGATTTAATTCATTCAAATCTTTTTTTCTCCTATTCTTCCTTTTCTTTCCTTTTTTAATGTTACACAATGGTTTTAATTTTCTTTTAAAATATACTTAACATGTATTTAAATGTAAATAATGTATATGTGTATTAAAAGGAGAAAATATTTATAAAGGCCTCCCTGAACTGAACCCACCACGTAATCTAAGTACTGCAACATCGCCAATAACTTTCATCTCCTATGTGCTCCTCCCCTCCCATTACTCTGCCACTCCCCCAGGGGAACCACTTGCTGAATTTTATGTTTATCCTTCTATGAATTCTTGTGGTTCATCACATATTTATATATTCCTAAATAATCAATTATTTAATTTTCTTGTTTTTTGTTTTATTAAATGTAGTACTTTTCACTCAAGTTATTGTTCATTTCCCTGGCTCACCCATTGTTTTTCCTTTGCAAACTTGAAAAAATAGTAATATACTTGCATGTTTGTGTCATGGAAAAAACATAGGGACTATAGTCAAAACAAAAGACAGATTTTTGAGCTGAATTTTTGTAGCGATATGCATTTGCTTAAAGATTTTTCAAAGATATCTGGCTGTGTTATATATAGATATTTAAAAATAAACTATCAATGTGGATTAGGTTTAGTGATTTTAAGCCAGTATTTACATCAATCTTAATAAAATGAATGAAGCAAATAGGCGTTGGGTCTTATTTCACTATTATCTATTTTTTCATATAATAAATTAACAAATTAAAGCCATATATTTTTTGGTATATTAATAGAATAGTATTCTCTCTATATGTTTTATAAACACACTGGACATTCTTGAAAAGAAGGGATATTTGGACCATCCTAAGGAAAATCCACCAGTGGAAGGGACTGTTTGTAGTATATATAAGATGAAAAGGAAATCTGTATTTGAGTAGTAGATATACATTCATTCATTCATTTACCCATCATGTAATTATGCATCATTGATATACTGATACTCTAATCTGTGTGTACAAGGTGAACAAAACACACACATGGATCTCTGGAAATTTAACGATAGACCCTAAGCAGGTTAACCAACAAAGAAATATTTGCTTATAAATTGTGATTAGGGCTGTGAAGAAAATAAGTAGATAGCCATACAAGGTGGAATATTATCAGTAAAATCAATGGTAGAAATTAATTTCCCTAAGAGGTAAAATAAATAAATCTGGGAAAGCTTCCTGGAGAGGCTTTTGTTGGGCTAATAGAATTTATAAAGATTAATAAAATGGAGATAAAGCTTAGAAAGGGAATTTAAATATATAGGAAACATAAGAAAAATCAGATATCCAAAAATGTGGGATTTGTTCAGAGAGTATTATACAATCCTGTTGGTTGAAGTTAAGAGTATGTGAGTAGTAATAGGAATAATCTAACACTTAAACAGCATGTACTCTTTTCCGAGCACTGTTCTAAGTAGTTATCTTCATTCATTTACTCTGCACAGCCACGATTTCAGGTAGATTCTTTTATTTTTCCCATTTTCAGATGAGGAAATTGAAGCATGCAGTGGATAACTAACTTGTTTACATTCACAGAGCTCTGATTTTAGAAGGTCTAACTCTAGGGTCTAGTCTTAACCCTTGGACTATATTACTTTAAAATTGGAAAGTTGACTCTGTGAGGGAGGGCCTAGATGGTTATACTCAATAATTTAGACTTTATTCTGTAGGCAGTGGGGAGCTACTGAAGACTTTGAGTAGAGGTAGATGGACTTGTGTTTGGGGGATATTGGCCTTGTATTTGTGGGCAGGGCAGATAATTAAATAGACCAAGAATGAAGTATTATGTGGGGAGGCAGTAGAAATGACACAAAGAAAATCAGTGTGAACCTTGACTGAATAATGAATAAAGCCTTGGAGAAGTTCTCTGAGACTGTAGTTCTCTTATATATAGTGCATATTCATAGTAGAATAAAATAGAAGGAAATGTTGGCTAGTCTTTGGCCATGAGGTTTATGTATTGATTATTGATCCTGTCTGCAATATGAGGGTGAATTCAGGAAGGAGACAGGAATGTTTATTAAGCATCTGCTTTGTGCCTAGAATCAACTTTGGTTCATTTTGTTTCTAATCCTAACAATAGAACCATATGAATTAGGATTTCTCATTGAATTTTGTGCATCCTGCAGGTGAGGAGAATGTGATTAATTTTTGAATGGTTTTGTCAGCACATGGTAGAACTTGAATTTGGAGTCAAGTCCTTTCTTTCCCTTACACTAGATAACACTGATGGCCGTGCTCCGCTCAGAAGGTAAATTTGCCAGTCACATAGCTTCCAAAGGCTTGGCCATGTGCTCATCTTTAGAGATGTTCCAAAATAAATATTCCTTTGAAATAGTCTTCTCTGAGACTACCTTGGCTTTAGATCTAAAGAACAACAGATTGAAGCACGATTGAAGAAATCTTATTTCTGAGGTACTCACATAATTAACCTATATACACAAATCCAAAGACCTCTTCATTGAGAAGAAGAAGATGCTAAATGTTTCCTGAGATTCCCAAGCTTTTTTGTTTCATGGAGTTTTCAGTGTCTCACTCATGTCATCACCATGTCCTAAGGCCAAAAGAAAGACTTAACAGTTCCACTTATTAAACAGTGAAGTCCAAATAATTCAATAAACATTTATGTCCTAATAATGTATTAGATGTTTGAAGAAAATAACACATATAAATTACAAAAAAATATATTTGATATTTAGATAAGCACAATTACTTACTAGTGGAGATATCTAAGCATAGTTACTTATTAGTGGAGATATCTAAGCTTATCACCAGTTTATTAATCTTTACAAATTCTTACTATTGGGGGAGCTTCAAGATGGCGGAAGAGTAAGAGGTGGAGATGACCTTCCTCCCCACAGATACATCAGAAATACATCTACATGTGGAACAACTCCTGCAGAACACCTACTGAATGCTGGCAGAAGACCTCAGACCTCCCAAAAGGCAAGAAACTCCCCATGTATCTGGGTAGGACAAAAGAAAAAACACAGACAAAGAATAGGGATAGGACCTGCAGCAGTGGGAAGGAGCTGTGAAGGAGGAAAGGTTTCCACACACTAGGAAGCCCCTTTGCAGGTGGAGACTGCGGGTGGCGGAGGGGGGAAGCTTCGGAGCCACAGAGGAGAGCGCAGCAACGGGACTGCGGAGGGCAAAGTGGAGAGATTCCCGCACAGAGGATTGCTGCCGACCAACACTCACCAGCTCGAGAGGCTTGTCTACTCACCTGCCAGGGCGGGCGGGGGCTGGCAGCTGAGGCTCGGGCTTCAGAGCTCAGACCCCAGGGAGAGGACTGGGGTTGGCTGCATGAACACAGCCTCAAGGGAGGTAGGGCACCACGACTAGCCAGGAGGGAGTAGAGGAAAACGTCTGGAGCTTGTTATCATTAGTGAATTTGTTTTTTGGTTTCATTGCTCCCTTTCTTTCGTTTTTACTTTTATTACTTAAAAAATTTTTTTTAATTTAATACCTTTATTTTCTTTTTCATTCTTTCTTTTGTTCTCCCTTTTATTCTGAGCCGTGTGGATGACAGGCTCTTGGTGCTCCACCCAGGTGTCAGGGCTGTGCCTCTGAGGGGGGAGAGCCAAGTTCAGCACATTGGTCTGCCAGAGACCTCCCAGCTCCACGAAATATCAAATGGCAAAAATCTCCCAGAGATCTCCATCTCAATGCCAAGATGCAGCTCTGCTAAATGACCAGCAAGGTACAGTGCTGGACACCCTATGTCAAACATCTAGCAAGACAGGAACACAACCTCACCCATTAGCAGAGAGGTTGCCTAAAATCATAGTCACAGATACCCCAAAACACACCAACAAACGTGGATCTGCCCACCAGAAAGACAAGATCTAACCTCATCCACAAGAACACGGGCACTAGTCCCCTCAACCAGGAAGCCTACACAACCCACTGAACCAACCTTACCCACTGAGGGCAGACACCAAAAACAACTGGAACTATGAACCTGCAGCCTGCGAAAAGGAGACCCCAAACACAGTAAGGTAAGAAAAATGAGAAAACAGAGAACAACACAGCAGTTGAAGGAGCAAGGTAAAAACCCACCAGACCTAACAACTGAAGAGGAAATAGACAGTCTACCTGAAAAAGAATTCAGAATAATGATAGTAAAGATGATCCAAAATCTTGGAAATAGAATGGAGAAAATACAAGAAACATTTAACAGAGACCTAGAAGAACTAAAGAGCAAACAAACAATGATGAACAAAGCAAGAAATGAAATTAAAAATTCTCTAGAAGGCATCAATAGCAGAATAACTGAGGCAGAAGAACGGACAGGTGACCTGGAAGATAAAATAGTGGAAATAGCTACTGCAGAGCAGAATAAAGAAAAAAGAATGAAAAGAATTGAGGACAGTCTCAGAGACCTCTGGGAAAACATTAAATGCACCAAATTCGAATTACAGGGGTCCCAGAAGAAGAAGAGAAAAAGAAAGGGACTGAGAAAATATAGGAAGAGGTTATACTTGAAAATTTCCCTAATATGGGAAAGGAAATAGTTAATGAAGTCCAGGAAGTCCAGAGAGTCCCATACAGGATAAATCCAAGGAGAAACACACCAAGACACACATTAATCCAACTATTAAAAATTAAATACAAAGAAAAAATATTAAAAGCAGCAAGGGAAAAACAACAAATAACATACAAGGGAATCCGCATAAGGTTGATAGCTGAACTTTCAGCCGAAAATCTGCAAGCCAGAAGGGAGTGGCAGGACATATTTAAATGATGAAAGGGAAAAACCTACAACCAAGATTACCCAGCAAGAATCTCATTCAGATTCGATGGAGAAATTAAAACCTTTGCAGATAAGCAAAAGCTAAGAGAATTCAGCACCACCAAACCAGCTTCACAACAAATGCTAAAGGAACTTCTCTAGGCAGGAAACACAAGAGAAGGAAAAGACCTACAATAATAAACCCAAAACAATTAAGAAAATGGTAATATGAACATACATATCGATAAGTACCTTAAATGTAAATGGATTAAATGCTCCAACCAAAAGACATAGACTGGCTGAATGGATACAAAAACAAGACCTATATATATGCTGTCTACAAGACACCCACTTCAGACCTAGGGACACATACAGACTGAAAGTGAGGGAATGGAAAAAGATATTCCACACAAATGGAAATCAAAAGAAAGCTGGAGTGGCGATTCTCATATCAGACAAAATAGACTTTAAAACAAACACTATTACAAGACACAAAGAAGGAACTACATAATGATCAAGGGATCAATCCAAGAAGAAGATATAACAATTGTAAATATTTATGCATCCAACATAGGAGCACCTCAATACATAAAGCAAATACTAACAGCCATAAAATGGGAAATCAACAGTAACACAATCATAGTAGGGGAATTTAACACCCCACTTTCACCAATGGACAGATCATCCAAAATGAAAATAAATGAGGAAACACAAGCTTTAAATGATACATTAAACAATATGGACTTCATTTATATTTATAGGCCATTCCATCCAAAAACAACAGAATACACTTTTTTCTCAAGTGCTCATGGAACATTCTCCGGGATAAATCATATCTTGGGTCACAAATCAAGCCTTGGTAAATTTAAGAAAATTGAAATTGTATCAAGTATCTTTTCTGACCACAATGCTCTGAGACTATCAAGTACAGGAAAAAATCTGTAAAAAATACAAACACATGGAGGCTAAACAATACACTACTTAATAACCAAGAGATGGCTGAAGAAATCAAAGAGGAAATCAAAAAATACCTAGAAACAAATGACAGTGAACACACGACGATCAAAACTGATGGGATACAGCAAAAGAACTTCTAAGAGGGAAGTTTATAGCAATAAAACCCTACCTTAAGAAACAAGAAACATCTAAAATAAACAACCTAATCTTACACGTAAAGCAATTTGAGAAAGAAGAACAAAAAAATCACCAAAGTTAGCAGAAGTAAAGAAATCAAAAAGCTCACATCAGAAATAAATCAAAAAGAAATGAAGGAAATGATAGCAAAGATCAATAAAACTTAAAGCCGGTTCTTTGAGAAGATAAACAAAATTGATAAACCATTAGCCAGACTCATCAAGAGAAAATGGGAGCAGACTCAAATCAATAGAATTAGAAATGAAAAAGAAGTAACAACTGACACTGCAGAAATACAAAGGATCATGAGAGATTACTACAAGCAACTATATGCCAATAAAATGGACCACCTGGAAGAAATGGACTAATGCTTAGAAATGCACAACCTTCTGAGACTGAACCACGAAGAAATAGAAAATATAAACACACCAATCATAAGCACTGAAATTGAAACTGTGATTAAAAATCTTCCAACAAACAAAAGCCCAGGACCAGATAGCTTCACAGGTGAATTCTATCAAACATTTAGAGAAGAGCTAACACTTATCCTTCTCAAGCTCTTCCAAAATATAGCAGAGGAAGGAACACTCCCAAACTCATTGTACGAGGCCACCATCACCCTGATACCAAAACCAGACACAGATGTCACAAAGAAAGAAAACTCCAGGCCAATATCAGTGATGAACATAGATGTAAAAATCCCCAACAAAATACTAGCAAACAGAATCCAACAGCACATTGAAAGGATCATACACCACGATGAAGTGGGGTTTATCCCAGGAATGCAAGGATTCTTCAATATTTGCAAATCAATCAATGTGATACACCATTTTAACAAATTGAAGGAGAAAAAGCATATGATCACCTCAATAGATGCAGAGAAAGCTTTCAGCAAAATTGAACACACATTTATGATAAAAACCCTCCAGAAAGTAGGCATAAAGGGAGCTTACCTCAACATAATAAAGGCCATATATGACAAACCCACAACCAACATCATCCTCAATGGTGAAAAACTGAAACCATTTCCACTAAGATCAGGCACAAGACAAGGTTGCCCAGTCTCACCACTATTATTCAACATAGTTTTGGAAGTTTTAGCCACAGCAATCAGAGAAGAAAAATAAATAAAAGGAATCCAAATCAGAAAAGTAGTAAAGCTGTCACTGTTTGCAGATGACATGATACTATACATAGAGAATCAAAAAGATGCTACCAGAAAACTACTAGAGCTAATAATCAATGAATTTGGTAAAGTAGCAGGATACAAAATTAATGCACAGAAATCTCTGGCATTCCTATACACTAATGATGAAAAATCTGAAAGTGAAATTAAGAAAACCCTCTACCATTGTAACAAAAGAATAAAATACCTAGGAATAAACCTACCAAAGGAGACAAAAGACCTGTATGCAGAAAACTATAAGACACTGATGAAAGCAATTAAAATGATACAATCAGCTGGAGACATATACCATTTTCTTGGATTGGGAGAATGAACATTGTGAAAATGACTCTACTACCCAGAGCAATCTACAGATTCAATGCAATCCCTATCAAACTACCAATGGCATGTTTCACAAAACTAGAACAAAAAATTTCACAATTTTTGGGAACACAAAAGACCCCGAATAGCCAAATCAATCTTGAGAAAGAAAACAGGAGCTGGAGGAATCATGCTCCGTGACTTCAGACTATTCCACAAAGCTACAGTAATCAATACAGTATTGTACTGGCACAAAAACAGAAGTAGAGATCAATGGAACAGGATAGATAGCCCAGAGATAAACCCACGCACATATGGTCACCTTTTCTTTAATAAAGAAGGCAAGAATATACAGTGGAGAAAAGACAGCCTCTTCAATAAGTGGTTCTGGGAAAACTGGACAGCTACATGTAAAACAATGAAATTAGAATACTCCCTAACCCCATACACAAAAATAAACTGAAAATGGATTAAAGTCCTATATGTAAGGCCAGACACTCTAAAACTCTTAGAGGAAAACATAAGCAGAACACTGTATGACATAAATCACAGCAAGATGCTTTTTGACTCACCTCCTAGATAAATGGAAATAAAAACAAAACTAAACAAATGGGACCTAATGAAACTTCAAAGCTTTTGCACAGCAAAGGAAACTATAAACACAACGAAAATACAACCCTCCGAATGTGAGAAAGTATTTGCAAATGAAGCAACTGACAAAGGATTAATCTCCAAAATTTTCAAGCAGCTCATGCAGCTCAATATCAAAAAAAACAACCCAATCCAAAAATGGGCTGAGACCTAAATCGACATTTCTCCAAAGAAGATATACAGATTGCCAACAAACACATGAAAGAATGCTCAACATCATTAATCATTAGAGAAATGCAAATCAAAACTACAATGCAATATCATCTCACAGCAGTCAGAATGGCCATCATCAAAAAATCTAGAAACAATAAATGCTGGAGAGGGTGTGGAGAATAGGGAACCCTCTTGCACTGTTGGTGGGAATGTAAATTGATACAGGCATTATGGAGAACAGTATGGAGGTTCCTTAAGAAACTAAAATTAGAACTATCATACAGCCCAGCAATCCCACTCCTGGGCATATACCCTGAGAAAACCATAAATCAAAAAGAGTCATGTACCACAATGTTCATTGCACCAGTAGTTACAATAGCCAGGACATGGAAGCAGCCTAAGTGTGCATCGACAGATGAATGGTTAAAGAAGATGTGGCACATATATACAATGGAATATTACTTATCCATAAAAAGAAAGATAATTGAGTTATTTGTAGTGAGGTTCATGGACCTTGAGTCTGTCATACAGAGTGAAGTAAGTCAGAAAAAGAAAGACAAGTACTGTATGCTAACACATATATATGGAATCTAAAAAAAAAAAAAGGTCATGAAGAACCTAGGGGCAAGACGGGAATAAGGATGCAGAGCTACTAGAGAATGGACTTGAGGACAGGGGGAGGGGGAGGGATAAGCTGGGACGAGGTGTGAGAGTGGCATGGACATGTATACACTACCAAATGTAAGATGGATAGGTAGTGGGAAGCAACCGCATAGCACAGGGAGATCAGCTCGGTGCTTTGTGACCACCTAGAGGGGTGGGGTAGGGAGGGTGGGAGGGAGGGAGACACAAGAGGGAGGATATATGGGGATGTATGTATATGTATAACTGGTTCACTTTGTTTTAAAGTAGAAACTAACACACCATTGTAAAGCAATTATACTCCAATAAAGTTGTTAAGAAAAATTCTTACTATGCATCAGTTGAGGACTGCACAACCCCTCAGATTTTGGAACCAAACTAGATACCGCCAGTACCCTCATTTTACCTGTTCCACATTGGTTTTTGCTTGTACTTACTTTTCATCACAGCAATCACTGAAAATCCAGCTATGCAAAGATAATGCCATTGAGAGTAATTTAGCACAACCTACTTCTAAAACAACTTCCTCAAGCTAGTTGTTTGCAGTAATATGACAGATACCGTGTTTCACTGTGTTACCCTTAAAATTTAACATATTCCATAGTGCCTGGTGAGTTTGCTGTGACATCCCAGGGCACAGTTGCAGTTTGGGAGACATGGGTACATATTATTTGACCCATATCAAGAATTTTGACCTGAACACATTACAATTTGCATTCAAGCATAATTCAAAAAATGTTTTTCAAATCTCATGTTTCTATTCCAAATACAGATTATTTTATAGCTGTATCCAGTTGCTGGAAAAGAAAAGCATGGATTTGAAGTCATATTGTTTTATTATTAACCAGCAATTTGTCTCTGAGCAAGTTACCTAACATCTGATAGCCTTTTTGTTTTTAAATCTTTTAAGTTGGAAATATTAATAATAAGTACTTCTTATGGTGGTTGTCAAAGTATGTGTAAATATTGTATCTGAAATGCCTAGCACAATACTTGGCACCTTTTGGGCTTCAGTGAATGTTGCTTTCCTTCTTCCTTCCTCTACAAAGAGAGATTGTCTCATAAAACTGACCATGTTTCTTTCCTACATAACACGTATTTAAAATGAGAAATCCTTCTGTAAAGGCTGTGAAGGGCAATGATTTTTAAATTAGCAAAAGGAGGCTAACGTAGATGAGATCAGATGTTTAATTCTGGAGAACTTGCTGCCAGAACCATTAACAATCTCCTTTCCAGGAACAATTATCTCAGCAGCCAAGTAACCACTGAGTGATACAGAAGTAAGAAGTAGTAAAGGAAAAGACAGATGAATCAAGAAAGGTTGAATAGACAGGTGTTCTATAACAAAATATGTTTCATATGCTTCTAAAACATAAGTTCTAGGGAATAGTGTTCTTCCTGAATTTTTCCTTTATGTTAAGAGTGCCATTGATCAGCATTCTCATTGAGATGAATAATTCCTAACACATAATTTTCTGTGTTTATGTCGTGGCTGATTGTGGCTGAGAGAGATTGAACCACTGGCTTCCCTTGCCCCTTCCACTAATCTTTCTCCTGGATCAGCCACGTGCAGTTGGGAAAACTGTTTCTACTGGAGAAAAATCTCTCACTCATTCAGCATTCCTCAGAGCTACATCAGATCATTAACAAGGATTTTCTCAATTAACTACTAAATCAGCAATTAAGGCTTAAGAGATACCTACTGCAAATAAAAGGGTTATTGATTTTAATTCAGTCACATCTTTTCATTATGGATATTAGTCACACAATCTTTAACTGTAAAATACTACTCTTCTCACCTGTTAAACATAGCAAAAGGAGGAAAAGTTCAATGATTTCAAGTGGAAAAATGGTCATGAATTAGGAATGAGACTGTACAGTATGGCACTACATTAAAAGTAAAAGTCTGTATGCTTTACAACATAATTTTAAAATGACTTAGAATTTATATTTAGGCTTAGTTAAAACTTATCAGGCATGTAACACATGAGCACGTTCATTGAAGGACCATATACAATTATAGTAATGAGAAGGCAACATGATACATGAACAGTTAAAGCTATATATACTCTTGCTTGTACAGATCAGTACATATGCCAAATCATGTTTTCATTAACATATTACATGGAAATGTAATTTGTTAAAAATAATAATGGGAGAGTGGTAAGAGTAGAGTACAGTAACCTAATGAATTCTTTAACATTTAAATGTATTAAAATAAAAATTTAGAATTTTTTTCTATCTGGATATGCTCATTTTAGTCTATGAGAATATGTAAAGTCTCATAAAAAATAGAAAAAATCCTGCAGCCCACCACCTTCTCTCTTTTACCAGATGGCAAGATTTTCTTTAGCATTCTTTCATGTTTGTCAAAGCTCCAGCTATCAGCCATGTGTTAAGTTTTGGCAACCTGGAAAACACAGTACTGATTCTAGTGGACATTGTTACAGTTATGCACAAAAATTTTCCTTGCCCAAGACCAATTCTATTTAGGCTTTGTTAAAATTAGTAATCCCAAACTTCATGCTAACTTATATGAGTGACAGCAGACTTTTCACAAAAGGATAGTTTCTGTTTATATCTTTATCAAATGCTACTCCTTCTAATCTACCTTTGCATGATTGCAAATTAGAAGTATTTTTTCCTGTCCTAAATAGGTTCACAAGTGTCAAAGCAAAAATTGTTAAATAATTAAGGAAGACTGTATTCAGTATTTTATTTATTGCAATAGAGAAGGCCAGACTAAAGTCTGAACTCAGTTCCACCGAAACAAAGGGTAGGAAGATTTTTAAGCACTGGTGTGAGAGGGAGAACACCGGCCATCTGTGTTGGCTAATTGGTTTTATTTGAAAGAAAACTAAACCTTCTTGTGTCTTTGTGATAGGAAGTAGTTTCACAACTTGGAGTAAGGCGTCCACTGAAGCTAGGCTCTTATCCCCCTACAGAGATTGGGAGATTGCACTACTATATCTTCCTTGATTGACTTATCAAAGAGATGGCTTCTAGGTCCGGAGAAAGACAGTCCTGGGTTGTAAAACTGACAAGCTTTTTAAAAAATTTACACCACAAAGGGGCAGAGAAAGAATTTGCAGTTACAAGTTTTTTAAAGTAAATGCTGCAAGATAAGGGATATCAAGGGCCTGGAGTCAGGAATAAGCTGTCTAAAGTTTAATCAAGCTGACAGGAACTTTAAGTCCATTTTGATCACAAGTGTTACTGGGAGTTTACTTGTTTGAACTGATGTGAATGATGAAAACCTGATAATAATGGCACATGGTTGGATGAATTTCAAAATTTAGTAGCTAACATATTCCAGTGTTTATTCCTCCCAGAGTCAATTATGGTTATGATGATGTACTCATTCAACACATTTTCAAAATCATTATGAAACCCATTCAGAAGGTGATAGTTTATTTTGTGCCCATTTGTATGTCATACTCTTCCTTGATTCTCAGTTTTTTCATATAAATGTGTAAGATTGAACCTCCAGAACCTGTCATTGTTTCCCCTGAAGCCATGACCTTTCTATGGATTTAACTGATTTTCAAATTTGAAGAAGCAGGTTATATAGTAAGATTCTGATCATAGCTATGTGTCAAACACGTGATAGTGTTTATAGTTTCAGAAGTACTTTCTCATTCATTTTTTCATTTGATCCACACAACAACATCTTGAAGCAGAGGGGGACAGATATTATGTTATGACCCAATTTTTATAAGAGACAAAATTGAGGTTCCCAGAAGTTAAGCAACTTGTCCAAGGTCACATAGACAGCAATTAGTAGAGCTAGCATCTACTTTTATATCTAGCTTTTGATATAAATTCTTCCCAAATGCTACTACTACCCTAATCCTCTACTTATAACTCAGCCAAAGTGAGATTGTTTTGAGACACATGTATTGTTGTTTTTTTTTTTTTTTTGGTGGGGTGGGCTTTGAACAAATCTGTCTTATTATTGAAGAGATATTGTCCAAATAAGTGAGCCAACATTAGGATGAATAATGTTGTCATTCCTGTCTTTTGGATGTTCCTCCTAATTTCTGTGTACTTGCTTTTTCAAATCCTCATCAAATATTAAGATAATCAAAAATGACATTTGATTTCTTTATTCTTATTACTTGTAAATGGGTAGACAGCCTTATATTTCTTGTACATCCATACGTATACATTTATTTTTATCAGCAAAACTTTGGTTTTGTATGCTTCTCAAATTCCTTGATTTCTAATGTTTACAAAATATTATTTCATCATTAACACTTTCATAGTTTATGTTAGAGTTAGTTTCCTTATTTTGGGGCCAAAGCTATGATTCTCAGAGTGTGCTCCATGATGTATCCTCTGGGAATAAAGTGCAGAATACAAATAGTGAATGAGAATCAATGAGAGTGGGTACAAAGAATCTTCATTTAAAGAAGGTTCCAGAGGATTCTGTGTACATTGTGGTTTAAGATACACTGGCTTTGATTTTTTAATACTCTCAGCCATACATCTTGATCAATCTATTTTTTTATTCTTATGAAAATCCTCACAAGAAACAAGTCTATCAGTGCTACTACTACTATAACTTACTAAATAACAATAATGTCAGTGATTTCATAGTACCTATATTTCAAAATATTTTAATCTTCTTGTTAAATCCTTATGACCACATTGTATGAGGAAAGAAAATAACTTCCTCAGAAAACTTTCCAAATGAAAATCAAAGTCAAAACTAAAATTGTAGGCATAGGGGCTTCCCTGGTGGCGCAGTGGTTGAGAGTCCACCTGCTGATGCAGGGGACACAGGTTTGTGCCCCGGTCCGGGAAGATCCCACATGCCGCAGAGCGGCTGGGCCAGTGAGCCATGGCCGCTGAGGCTGTGCGTCCAGAGCCTGTGCTCTGCAACGGGAGAGGCCACAACAGTGAGAGGCCCGCGTACCGCAAAAAAAAAAAAAGAATGCAGTTTTGGAAAATGTGAAAATGTTTTAAATGTGGTACTGTAGTCTAATTCTTTTTGCGATATATATATATATATATATATATATATATATACATATATATATATTTTACCTGTTAGGCTGAGGAGAATGTGTTTGATTTTGGAAATGTCACTGTGACAGAATAAAACTGCCTCAGAAGAGAGGTGATTGTCAAGGGCAAGCAAGTACTAACACACTAACTAGTTCTAAGCACAGTATTTGTATCATCTATGAAGTGGTGGAAAAATTTCCATGGTACTCTAGTAAATATTTTATATGAGTCACCATACTTTATAACTTGTAAGTGATTTTTATTGTTAAACTATATACCGTTCATTCCTAATTTGTCAGAAAATTTGTGGCAAGCTCTTTAAAAAATTTTTTATGGTAGTATAATTGCTTTACAATGTTGTGTTAGTTTCTGCTGTACAGTGAAATGAATCAGCTATATGTATACATATATCCCCTCCCTCCCCCGCAACCATCCAACCCATCTAGGTCATCAGAGAGTGCCGAGCTGAGCTCCCTGTGCTATATGGCAGGTTCCCGCTAGCTATCTATTTCACACATGGTAGTGTGTTTATGTCAAACCTAATCTCCCAATTCATCCCACCTTCCCCTTCCCCCGTGTCCACACGTATGTTCTCTACATCTGTGTTTCTAATCCTGCTCTGAAAATATGTTCATCTGCACCATTTTTCTAGATTCCACATATATGTGTTAATATACGTTATTTGTTTTTCTTTTTCTGACTTACTTCACTCTGTATGACACACTCTAGGTCCATCCACATCTCTACAACTGACCCAATTTCATTTATTTTTATGGCAGAGTAATATCCCATTATATATATGTACCACATCTTCTTTATCCATTCATCTGTTGATGGACATCCCGGTTGTTTCCATTTCTGACTACTGTAAATACTGCTTCAATAAACATTGGGGTACATGTGTCTTTTTGAATTATGGTTTTCTCAGAGTATATGCCCAGTAGTGGGATTGCTGGGTCATATGGTAGTTCTATTTTTAGTTTTTTGGGGAAACTCCATACTGTTCTCCACAGTGGCTGTATTAATTTACATTCCCAGCAACAGTACAACAGGGTTCCCTTTTCTCTGCAGCCTCTCCAGAATTTATTGTTTGTAGATATTTTGATGATGGCCATTCTGACCTGTGTGAGTTGATACCTCATTGTAGTTTTGATTTGCATTTCTCTAATTATTAGTGATGTTGAGCATCCTTTCATGTGTTTGTGGGCAATCTGTATATCTTCTTTGGAGAAATGTCTATTTAGGTCTTCTGCCCATTTTTGGATGGGGTTGTTTGTTTTCTTGCTGTTGCGCTGCATGAGCTACTTGTATATTTTGGAGATTAATCCTTTGTCAGTTGCTTCCTTTGAAAATATTTTTTCCCATTCTGAGTGTTGTCCTTTCATCTTGTTTATGGTTTCCTTTGCTGTGCAGAAGCTTTTAAGTTTCATTAGGCCCCATTTGTTTATTTTTGTTTTTATTTCCATTTCTCTAGGAGGTGGGTCAAAAAGGATCTTGCTGTGATTTATGTTATAGAGTGTTCTGCCTATGTTTTTCTCTAAGAGTTTTAGAGTGTCTGGCCTTACATTTGGGTCTTTAATCCATTTTGAGTTTATTTTTGTGTGTGGTGTTAGGGAGTGTTCTAATTTCGTTCTTTTACATGAAGTTGTCCAGTTTTCCCATCATCATTTATTGAAGAGGCTGTCTTTTCTCCATTGTATATTCTTGCCTCCTTTGTCATAGATTAGGTATGGTGCGCGGGTTTATGTCTGGGCTTTCTACCCAGTACCATTGATCTATATTTCTTTTTTTGTGCTGGTACCATACTATCTTAATTACTGTAGCGTGTAGTATAGTCTGAAGTCAGGGAGCCTGATTCCTCTAGCTCTGTTTTTCTTTCTCAAGATTGCTTTGGCTATTTGGGGTCTTTTGTTTTTCCATACAAATTTTAAAGTTTTTTTTTCTAATTCTATGAAAAATGCCATTGGTAATTTGATAGGGATTGCACTGAACATGTAGATTGCTTTGGGCAGTATAGTCATTTTCACAATATTGATTCTTCCAATCCAGGAGCATGGTGTATCTCTCCATCTGTTTGTGTCATCTTTGATTTCTTTCATCAGTGTTTTATAGTTTTCTGAGCACAGGTCTTTTGATCCTTAGGTATGTTTATTCCTAAGTATTTTATTCTTTTTTTTCCTGTGGTGAATGAGACTTTTTCCTTAATTTCTCTTTCTGATATTTTGTTGTTAGTGTATAGGAATGCCAGAGATTTCTGTGCATTAATGTTCTATCCTGCAGCCTTACCAAATTCATTGATTAGTTCTAGTAGTTTTCTGGTGGCCTCTATAGGATTTTCTATGTACAGTATCATGTCATTGCAAACAGTACAATTCTACTTCTTTTCCACTCTGTATTCCTTTTATTTCTTTTTCTTCTCTGATTGCCGTGGCTAGGACTTCCAAAACTATGTTGAATCATAGTGGTGAGAGTGGACTTCCTTGTTCCTGATCTTAGAGGAAATGCTTTCAGTTTTTCACCATGGAGAATGATGTTTGCTGTGGGTTTGTTGTATATGGCCTTTATTATGTTGAGGTAGGTTCCCTCTATGCCCATTTTCTGGAGAGTTTTTATCATAAATGGTGTTGAATTTTGTCAAAAGCTTTTTCTGCATCTATTGAGATGATCATATGGTTTTTATTCTCTAATTTGTTAATATGGTGTATCACATTGATTTATTTCCATATATTGAAGAATCCTTGCATCCCTGGGGTAAATCCCACTTGATCATGCTGTATGATCTCTTTAATGTGTTGTTGGATTCTGTTTGCTAGTATTTTGTTGAGGATTTTTGCGTGTATGTTCATCAGTGATATTGGTCTGTAATTTTCTTTTTTTGTGATATGTTTGTCTGGTTTTCATATCAGGGTGATAGAGGCCTCGTAGAATGAGTTTGGGAGTGTTCCTCCCTCTTCAATTTTTTGGAAGAGTTTGAAAAGGATAGGTGTTTACTCTTCTCTAAATGTTTGATAGAATTCGCCTGTGAAGCCATCTGGTCCTGAGCCTTTGTTTGTTGGAAGATTTTTTATTACAGTTTCAGTTTCAAGACAAGAGAGTAGGATAGCAAGGTGGCTGAAGATGTATTAAAAGGAAATGAGTGAGAGAGAATAATAGAGGATACAAAATGGAAGAGGAGGAAGATGTTCTTCGAGTTACATTACCCGAATAACTAAGTACTGATTAGGTAATGGCAGCTTGGCTTCTATTCCAACCATTGTTCATGGCATTTAAAGGTTCAGACTGTTGGAACAGGAGAAATTGTGCTAGGCTGTCCTGTGTGGTTGCTACCAGACAAATATGGCTATCTAAATTTGAATTAATTTAAATGTAGTTAAAATCTGTTTCCTCAGTTGTGCTAGCCACATTTCAAATACTTACTAGCTGCATGAGTTTTGTGACTACCATATTGGGACAAGAGAGATACAGAACATTTCCATCATCATAGACATTTCTACTAGACAGAGCTGCTCTAAAGGGAGGGTTGGCAAACTTTTTCCATAGGGCCATAGAGAAAATATTCTAGGTTTAGTGGCCGTGCATGGTCTATGTCTCATATTTTTTATAACTTTTAAAAATATAAAAACCATTCTTAGTTCATAGATTGTACAATAATTCACTGCAGGCTGAACATAGTTGATTTCTGCCACTCTAGAGCATCTCATTCCTTTCTTCTGATAGACACAGGACAGGAGGTCAGAAGTAGATTCATGAATAAAAAGTTTTGTTCCATCCTAAGATAGGTATTTATACCTCAGGTTGAAACTTCAGCAAGAACTTTTGCCTCTACTAAGGAACATGATTTAGTCTGTAGAGTTTCTCTGCCATGCTCTGCTGAGCAGCGTCATATCCTTCATTTCAGTGATCCTAGATGATGGAACTTGAGAAAATGTGTTACAATATTATAATATGATTGCTCTGGAAGCATCAGTCTTTTCATACATGGTAATTTTATATCAATAAATTACTGAAAATATGTATTGATGAAATGTTTCTATGCTCTGATGCAATCTCATTGTAATTGTCTAAAAAATTCCTCTAAATGTTTAAAAAAGTGGTACAGTAAGATCTCTTATAGGGTATTTAGTTTCCTTTAAACAATCTTATTGATATTTACAGTGATGATTGAAGTTCATGTAAATTTTTTGCATCATGAAAATGTGATCATCTATTTTTTTATTATTACTTTTAAAATATTTGATTTTATATTTCTCCTTTAGTCATCACCATTTGTAATAGTAACTTTGGGTTTTACATTTTCACTTGCTTTAAAAACAGGAAAGTAAAATTTAGGAGTATTATTTAAAATATTTATGCCTGCAATTTAACAAGATTTGTTGAATATTAACTATGTGCCCAGCACTGTGGGTACAAAAATCAATTATGTAAATTCCTGATCTCAAGGAACTCACATGTAGCAGGAAGGCAGGCACATAAATCTGTAAAACGGTATATGAAATGCTATATAAGTTCAAGAAAAAGATGTGGAAACCTGGAGCAAAGAGCTATATTAGGGCTTCCCTGGTGGCGCAGTGGTTGAGAGTCCGCCTGCCGATGCAGGGGACACGGGTTCATGCCCCGGTCTGGGAGGATCCCACGTGCCGCGGAGCGGCTGGGCCCGTGGGCCATGGCCGCTGAGCCTGCGCGTCCGGGACCTGTGCTCCGCGGCGGGAGAGGCCACAACAGTGAGAGGCCCGTGTACCGCCAAAAAAAAAAAAAAAAAAAAAAAAGAGCTATATTAAAGTAATGTCTATAAAACCTTCAGAAGAGAAGAGGAATCTCTTTTGGGCTTTTATGGATTGATGGATGAATGAGATATTTTGGAAGTGAGAGAGAGAGCCAAGGCATAAAACAAATAGCATGTATAAAACAAATAGCTGTATAAAACAAATAGCATGGCTACATATATGCATCTCTCTCTCTCTCACACACACACATGCATGCACACACACATGCACACACACACACTTGGAATAAGTACTCAGAGAAAGGAGGGGAGTATAGTTTGGCTTGAGTAGAAGTTGTGAATGTAGGATGGTAACATATGTGTCTAGATTTATGGTTAATCTGTGTAGCTTGCTAAAATTATTGAATGCTATAATAAAATAGGCAATGAGGTGAATTTAAGCATAGTCTTAAGCTTAGTGAGAAATATGATTCTGGCAGCAGGGTATAAAATGGATTGGATAAAATAATTAAAGTAGGGAGATGCCCTAGGAAGCTCTTTCTATAGTTAGGGGAAACAGTATTGAGAACATAAAGTTAAACAAATAGTACCACAATAGAGGGGGTTAGTAGGATTCTCCAGTATTTAGGAATAAACTTGAGCAGAATTTGATCAGTTGGTTTGGGGTAAGGAAAAAATTAAAAAATGGCTCCACATTTTATAGCTTGCTGTCCAAGTCAGCTTTGTAACTGTTAAAGGAGACAGGAAACATGGAAGAGAATAGGGTTTAAGAATGGAAATAGAGATTTTAGTTTGGTGAGGCTGATTTTGAAGAACCAATGGATCATATAGACAGAAATGTCTAATAGTAGTATAGTTATTGGTCAGAACAAAAAAAGCATTAAATTACCATATGATTATCACCTCATCAACACATTGTTTGTGAAGTGTTAAGTACTGTATTAAGTGTTTATCATTCACTGTGTAGTTTATTCCTTACAAAAAGCTTGTAGGGGGCACTATTATTTTACTCACTTTAGAAATGAGACAGATTTGCTTATTTCTGCCAGGATTATCTTTTCTCCGCTTATATGATTCAGAAAAATGAGACAATATGTTTGAAAACATCTAACAGTGCTTGGTTCACAGTTGAAGCTCAACCCATTCAGATAGTAGAATATGGTAGTTAAGAGCGTGAGTTCTGGAATCAGACTATGGTTTCAAAATGCACTCCTGGGGCTTCCCTGGTGGCGCAGTTGTTGAGAGTCTGCCTGCTGATGCCGGGGACGCGGGTTCGTGCCCCGGTCCGGGAGGATCCTACATGCCGTGGAGTGGCTGGGCCCGTGAGCCGTGGCTGCTGAGCCTGCGTGTCCGGAGCCTGTGCTCCCCAATGGGAGAGGCCGCAACCGTGAGAGGCCCGCGTACCACAAAAAAAACCCAAAAACAAACAAAATGCACTACTGTACCAAAAACAGACAAAGACATTATAAGAAAGGAAAACTACAGACCAATATCTCCTGTGAACTTACATGCAAACATCCCCAACCAAGTATTAGCAAATCAAATCCAACAATGTATAAACAATTATACATCACAACCGAGTGGATTTATCCTAGGTATGCAAGGCTGCTTCAAAATTCCAAAATCGATTAATATAACTCATCATATTAATAGGCTAATAGAGAAAAAACATAATTATCTCAGTAGATGTATAAAAAGTATTTAAAAGGAGCCTAACACCCATTCATGAAAAAAATTCTCAGCAAATGAGGAAGATAGGAAAACTTCTTCAACTTGATAACATCCACAAAAACCCTACACCTAACATCATATTTAAATGATGAGAAACAAAACCTTCTTCCTAAGATCAGGAACAAGGCAACGATGTCCCTTCTCACTACTCCTATTCAGCATTGCAGTGGAAGTCCTAGCTAATGCAATAAGACAAGAAAAGGATCTAAAAATTATACAGAATGGGAAGGAAGCCATAACGTTGTCTTTGTTTATAGATGACATTTTTACATAAAAAATCCCAAAGAACCAAGAAAACAACTCCTTGCGCTAATAAGAAATTATAACAAAGTTGCAGGATACAAGGTTAATATTAAAAAATCATTTCCTGTATACCAGCAGTGAACAACTGTATCTGAAATTAAAAAGAGAAAACTGTTAAAATTAAAATAAAAACACAGCACCAGTTGTATTTCAAAAAATGAAATACTTAGGTATATAAGTCTAACAAAATTCATACTACATCTATATGAGAAAAACTAGAAAACTCTGATGAAAGAAATCAAAAGAGATATAAATAAATGGAGAGATATTCCATGTTCATGCATAGGAAGATTCAATATTGTTAAGACGTCTATTCTTCATAACTTTATCTATAGATCCAATGCAATGCCAGTAAAATCCCAGGAAAATATTTTGTGAATAATGACAGACTGATTTGAAAGTTTATAATGAAGTGCAAAAGATCCAAAATAGCCAAAACAGTATTGAAGAATAGAGTTGAAAGACTGACAGTCTCTGACTTACTTATCATACTTACTATAGAACTACAGTAAACAACATTGTGTGGTAATGGTGAAACAATAGACAAATAGATCAGTGGAACAGAATAGAGAGCCCAGAAATAGACCCACAAAAATTGGTAAACTTATATTTGACAAAGAAACTAAGGCAATGAAAAAAAATCTAACACCCAATCATGACAAAAACTCAGTGGAGATAGGATAATCTTTCCAAGAAATGGTGCTGGAACTACTGGGCATCCACATGCAAAAATAAGTAAATAAAAATAATCCTACACTTTTAACTAAAGTTTACTAAAAGTGGATCAGAGACCTAAATGTAAAACGCAAAACTATAAAACTTCTAGAAGATAACTTCTAGGTGACCTTGGGTTTAGTGATGACTTTTATATATAAACCAAAATCATGATCTAAGAAAGAAAAAAATAAGTTGGACTTCATTAAAGTTAAAAGCTTCTGCTCTTTGAAAGTCCCTGTTAAAACAATTAAAATACAAGCCATAGACTTGGAGAAAATCTTTGCAAAACATATATCTAATAAAGTATTGTCTCTAAAATATACAAGGAACACTTAAAAACTCAATAATAAGAAAATAAACAACCCAATTAAAAGATGGGCAAACAATGTGAATAGACAACTCTGCGAAGAAGATATATAGATGGTAAATAAGCATATAAAAAGATGTTCAACATAATATTTCATCAGGGAATTGCAAATTTAAACAGCAAGATACCGCTGTACACCAATTAGAATGACTAAAATCCAAGACACTGACAACACCAAATGCTCATGAGGATGTGGAGCAATAGGAACTCTCACTCATTGCTGGTGGCAATGCAAAATGGTACAGACATTTTGAAAGACAGTTTGGCATTTTTTTTTTAAACTAAGCATAGTCTTATGTTATGATCCAGCAACTGCCTTTATTGTGGATTGATTTGCATTGCCCCAGAAAGATACGTTGAAATCCTAACTCTCAGTCCTTCACATTGTGATCTTGTTTGGAAACAGAGTCTTTAGAAAGTTTATTAATTTAAAATTAGGTCATTAAATTGGGCCCTAATCCAACATGATTGGTGTCCTTATAAAACAGGGAAATTTGAACACAGAGTCAGATATCACAGCAAAGACAAAGTGATGACACAGAGGAAAACACCACATGAAGAAGGCAGAGATTGGAGTAAAGCATCTACAAGCCTAGGAACACCAACGATTGCCAGCACATCACCAGAAACTAGAGAGCAGCATGAAACAGATTCTTCCTTGCAGCTCTCAGAAGGAACCCATACTGCTGACATCTTAATTTCAGACTTCTAACCCCCAGAACTGTGAGACAATAAATTTCTGTTGTTTTTAGGCACCCAGTTTGTGGTACTTTGTTTCAGCCGCCCAGGAAACTAACACAGAGCTGCTGGGTAATTACTCAAATGAATTGAAAACTTACGTCCACGCAAAAAAACTGTATATGAATGTTTATAGCAGCTTTACCCATAATCTCCAAAATTTGGGAGCATCCAAGATGTCCTTCATTAGTTGAATGAATAAATAAACTTTGATGTATCTAAGCAAAGGGATAAAAAATTCGCTATCAAGCCATGAAGAGACATGAAAAAACTTTAAATGCATAGTTGCTAAGTGAAAGAAACCAGTCTGAAAAGACTGCATTCTGTATGATTCCAATGATATGACACTCTGCAAAAGGCACAACTATAGAGACAGTAAATGATCAGTGATTGCTAGGGATTCGGCAAGAGGGAAGGAAGGATGAAAAGTATAGCACAGGTAATTTTTAGGGAAGTGAAACGATTGATACTATTATGGTGAATATGCATTTGTCAAAACCCATGAAACGCTATAACACAAAGTGAACCCTAATGTAAGCTATGATTTTATTAATGACAGTGTGTCATCATGTAACAAATGTACCATAATAGCAAAGTATTAATAATAGGGGAAACTGTGTGCAGGAGGGTGGAGAGGGGGAAAAGAGAGTATATGGGAATTCTCTATACTTTCTGCTCAATTTTCTGTAAACCTTAAACTGCTCTAAAAACTGGTCTGTTAGTTAAGAAAAATACACTTTAACCTTTAGTAGTTGTGAGGCCTTGGAATAGTTTAACTTCTCTGTGCCTCAGTTTTCTCTTCTGAAAAAGGGCCAATAACAGAACTACTTTATAGAGTTGTTGTGAAAATTAAACGTGATAAGACATGTAAATTGCTTAGTACAGTGCCTTGTACTTAGCGGGTAGTCAAGCGTGTTCTAATTATTTAAAGAGAAGTCAGAGTTTCATAGATGTCACATACTTGTATTTGTTTTTGAAATAGAAGTTTTTGGCATAGCTAGACACTAGCCTGTTAGAAATTTAATATATACATTTGCATAGAGTTTAATTGCATTACATTTCACACTGAGCTTGTGACTGGTACATAGTGTTGAGACAGTCATCTTAAATGAAAGAATCTACTGGTAATATGTGTTTTCCAACAAGGGCGAAGGACCTTATGCAGCTTCTTGGCCTTATGCAGCAGATGCAAACATTGCATGAAATTTACCAAGTGGAGTTACCATGACAGATAGCTGTGGACACGTTTTAAATGCCTCATCCTTTGTGCTCTATTAAAACCATCCTGTTCAGACAAATAAGAATTTAGAGCCATATTAGTGCACATATGAGATCTTTAGGGACATTTAATAATGGCTTATCTCTTCTTATTTTATTAGAAATCTTGCCTTTATTAGCAGGTGAGGTTGAAAATCAGCTTTATGTTGTCTAACTCAATTTTCAAGCCCTAGCAACATAAAGCTTATAGGCTGGTAGCAGTATTTGTAAATTAAAGATTGCTTTAATCTTCAGTGACAGAGATTTATGAAATATTGCTTTAAATTTGTGCTTCATGTGGTAAAGCAAATTGAATTTATTTTATAGACAAAAGCAACTTGAAGAAACCCATAGATTACTTTGGCCACTGAAGGGTATAAATTATGTCGAACTAAATTTTGTCAGTGCTGTGTTTGAGCTATTTAGATAAAACATGTTTGTGACATTTATTGCAAAATGATACCTTCTTCTAGACTCCTGCATTCTCTGGAGTTGAGTATAGAATGAATCATTATGGGAATTAGTAATCCTTCTCTTGACAGGAATTGCATTATCCAAGGTTATGAAAATTTGAATGTATTTTTCTAAGTAAATTATTATGAAAAAGTATCCAAACCTATTATGATGAATTTGAGGCAAGCCAAAACATTATACAACCCACATGCATAATTTCCAGCCAAATTCACTGCCATTATTTAGGATTTTTAATGCACATTCATTCCCACAGGGTGTAATCCCACGTACAGGCAAGGTAAGTAAATCACTGTGATTGTGGTACTTGTTTGTTTGAAGTAAAGCAGTTCTTACAGAGCGTGAAGCTTTCTAGTGGACACCCCACCACCAGTGTTGGTGTTCCTGTTATTATTTCTCTCAAGAAAGAGCAGAAAGCCATCCATTATGAACAAAGCTTTGCACTAGAAAGAAAAAATATATATGTTTTAAGACTCCAAGGACCCAAGCGTTTATTGGGCAGAAGAGGCTAATGTGTACATGTATATAAACATTAAAACATAAACAACCAACCTCAGGGCTCAACAACTGGGGAGGAATGAAAGACGAAGCAAGGGTAGATGGTTTAAAAAACTCTATAACTGGATCCAGAAAAATTATTATTTGGTTATTATTAATATTTATAATCAAATTAGTGTAAGACTCAAATTTATTTATATAGCAAATGCCACTGAACAGCATTTCAATTTAATAATTTGATTATGAATTATATTGGCTGTCATTAATTGGGAAGGAGATAATAAGTCTTTGATTAACAGTTGTTCATCTTTTCTTGCCAAAAATGTTCCTCTAGACAAATATAACCCAAAACATTGCAACTTACATTTATGTTATTTATATTGAGCCATAGTGGCCATGACATGCATAGCATGTAGCCCTCTTTCCTACCATTATGTACTGCTCCACACAAAGGAAGAATCACAACAGTTGGTGGGCTTCTCTGAATATTAAAGTTAACATATTTCATATCTGAAGATGCTTTTTCAACCCGTTTACTGAGTAAGCTTCAGATTTTGCAAGGAGCCCAGAACAAAAGAAGGATCTGCAATAGGTCGAGGTTTCAGGGCAACCTGTTTTAACCCAATAGATCCAATTGCACTTAAAGGATAGAAAGGGACAATGCATGGAGCCTCTGCTTCATCCCAAAGAGACCATAATGCAGACTCCTAGGGTTTTCGAGTAAGTTTCTCCTGTGTGCTATATTCTGTGGCCAAAATGGGACATGATGATAGATTCCATACCAGAACCAGACTACCGTGTTTCCAGGTCAGTGAAGAGTGTTTTGTTGTTAGTTTGGATGATATCTCGATATTCCAATGGTAAATAGAACAATATCTCAAATTCTGGAACTGTATTGGGGTGTATCCACAGTTGGATAGGCAATGCTTCTGCAAATCAGAGGCCCCTGACTACCCTTTTGGACCAGTCACTTAATCTTGTAGGGAGAGGCTACAGTTTTGTTGGGGTTTTTTTAACATCTTTATTGGAGTATAATTGCTTTACAATGGTGTGTTAGTTTCTGCTTTACAACAAAGTGAATCAGGTTTACCTATACATATATCCCCATATCTCTTCCCTCTTGCGTCTCCCTCACACCCTCCCTATCCCACCCCTCTAGGTGGTCAAAAACCACTGAGCTGATCTCCCTGTGCTGTGTGGCTGCTTCCCACTTGCTATCTATGTAAAAAAAAAAAAAAAAAAGTTATGAAGAACCTAGGGGCAGGACAGGAATAAAGACGCAGTCGTAGAGAATGGACTTGAGGACATAGGGAGGGAGAAGAGTAAGCTGGGAAGAAGTGAGTGGCATGGAATTATATATACTACCAAATGTAGAATAGAGACTATAGTTTTGAAATCCCTTTTGTCTTCATTTCTGGGAAGTTCTGAGCCCTCTCCTTATACACCCTGTATCTTAGGTTTTAAGCAGTTGGTTCAATTCCACCCACTCTTTTGAAAGTTGAAGGAAGCCCCCATTCCTACCTCCCAGTACTTCATTTTATTAATCTATTTTATTTTATTTTTAATTTAACTTATTTATTTCACATAAATTAAGGCTGGGAACACCATCAGTCTTATCATATTTGGCTTCTTTATCTACAAGCCATTATACAGCCTTGCAAGAGGGAGATTGCTTAGAAGGGTCTATTGAGTGATTCTGTCAGGTTACTTGGTACCCTTGGGTATTACCTGTCTTTCTGGGAGGAGGGATAGTCAACCAGGCCATGCATTTTAGGCCATTTCTATCTTTATTTCCTTTTACATAGAACACGTAGCACCCTAGCAACACAATCCTGTCTTGGACTACTGTACTTAGTTTCAGAGGAAGATGAAAGATGAAAGAATAAGAGCATCATTCCTCCCATATAGCTTAGCAAATTGTAACTTTATTGCCTACTCCTCTTCATGGAACCTGCTTATTTCTGGGAAACTCCCTTCAAGACCATTAATAACAACAAAATAATGTTATCCTTGGTTTCTGGTTCAGGATACAGTCAACACAGGTGATAAGTGACAAATTAGTGACCTGCAATTCGAATCATTATCATTGATGAACTCTACTACTCCCAGAAGAGTACTTTCTTAACCTCCCTTTGATATGTTTTTGATCTTTAGTTCCTAGGATCCCTTTGAAGGCTGTGATGGGTTTGGCTTTCTGCACCAAACTGTCAGACAAATGAGGACAAGTAACCCAAGAACACACACATCAGGCATGGAATGATGTTTATATTGATATAGGAGGACTAGTGGATTTGTAGTTCCTCCTGTAAAGGCAATGGAGAAGCACATAGGAATATAAGGCATCTAGGTATCATGATGAGAGCTAGTCCCTGGCTGAAGAAGCATCATCACATGACCTGGACCATGGGCTGAGGATTGAAGTCACAGCTCTATAATGTGATAGAACTTTGTCCAGCAGCACTGCTCTGCCACAGTAGGAGAGCACAAGCCCCTCTCCTATGATCAAGGACTGGGGTCTATGCTTTGCAATTGTAGATATATGACAGAACAAATCACTGGCTTCCAACCCTGATCCACCACTGCCTCAGCATTCTCACATAATTGAATTCCTTACTGCTTCTCTGTACCTCTTTTCTATGGAGCAGTTTGAGTTTCCAACTAGCCTTGCTCTGCATTTACCCAACACTCTCAGGAAGACCAGCCTACAGGGAATCAGCCTGGGAAATATAATTCTTCTTACTTTTCATTTAGAATCTCTGAAGGGAAATGCTGAGAAAAATTATGTGATTTGAAATAAACCAACAGAACAAACTTTGGAGATGACATATTCACCTGGTAGATGAATCCTTTGTAAAAAATAACAGCGTATTAAAATACTGCAAAGCTTTGTATGTTGATGGTGCAGCAGCGATGTGGAAGGTTTACACATTAAGTTCAATTCAAAAACTCTGAAATTGAAGTATTACATTTTTCTATTCACAGAGAATCTCTGATATGTAAAGATTTGCCTGGAGTTCTGAAATCCACATTAAATAATGCTGTCAAAATGATGAATCTATTAAAATTCAAGCCTCAACATTCCAATTCTATTTTCAGCTTTATTTAAAGAAATAGGATCAGAACACCACACTCTACTGCTTCATACTGAAATATGCCCATTATAAAAAGCAAGAAAATTGTGAAGAGTTTGTGCATTAAAAGAACTGTTGCATATGTGTGTGTGTGTGTGGGTGGGTGGGTGATGAGTGCATCTGTGTGATTATCACTTAGGAGATATTATTGAAGGAGACTTATTGGGTTTCAAGAATGACTTACCTAATGAAAATTTTGGAACATTCAAATACAGTTACAGAAAAGTACAAAGATTATATATATATATATATATATATATATATATATATATATAAAATTTGCATATGTATACTGAAAAGGTTTGTGGATTCACAGTCAAAATTCAGCTTCGGAAAAATGAAGTTTAAAATGCTTCCTAATAGGGAGAGAGCCCTTTGGGAGGCTGTGGTCAGGCTCTGCCACCCAGGACGTTCCCCTTTGCCAGCTACTTCATTTTGCCAATTTGACTTTCTACAAAGTGCGCACTGGGCCAGTGGGTGAGCTGCACCTGTGCCAGTTTGGGCCCCACGTGGAGGAGCTGGTGCTCCCTGCCTTCCGCACGTTGGCGCTGCACCACCTGCGCAGCTGCATCTTCCAGCTGCATGTGGCCTGCGAGTTTCTGTGTGCGCTGCCACTGGGTGACTCCTGGCTGTCCTTCGAGGCCCAGCATGGGCAGCTCATCAACTTCTACCCCTGGGACCACCACGGGCTGTCCCCCAGCTTCTATGTGCCGGGCCTCAACACATACTGGGTTTTGCAGCTGTCACACAAACCAATATTCAAGACTCAGTGACGCTGGGCTCTGTTCAGAGCCTCCCCTTCTCTCGCCTAGCAGTTTTCCAACCTAGTTCTACAAGCCATGTGGCTGACAGGGTCTTGGTACTCCGGCTGGGTGTCAGGCCTGAGCCTCTGAGGTGGGAGAGTCGAGTTCAGGATATTGGATCACCAGAGACGTCCTGGTCCCAATTAATATCAATCGGCGAGAGCTCTCCCAGTGATCTCCGTCTCAACGCTAAGACCCAGCTCCACTCAATGACCAGCAAGCGCCAGTGCTGGACACCGTATGCCAAACAGCTAGCAAGACAAGAACACAACCCCACCCATTAGCAGAGAGGCTGCCTAAAATCATAATAAGGTAATAGACACCCCATAACACACCACCGGATGTGGTCCTTCCCACCAGAAAGACAAGATCCAGCCTCATCCACCAGAACACAGGCACCAGCCCCCTCCACCAGGAAGCTTACACAACCCACTGAACCAACCTTATGCACTGGGGGAAGACACCAGAAATAATGGGAACTACAAACCTGCAGCCTGTGAAAAGGAGACCCCAAGCACAGTAAGTTAAGCAAAATGAGAAGACAGAGAAATACGCAGCAGTTGAAGGAGCAAGGTAAAAACTCACCAAACCAAACAAATGAAGAGGAAATAGGTAGTCTACCTGAAAAATAATTCAGAGTAATGATAGTAAAGGTGATCCAAAATCTTGGAAATAGAATGGAGAAAATAAAATAGACGTTTAGCAATGACCTAGAAGAACTAAAGAGCAAACAAACAATGATGAACAACAGAATAAATGAAATTAAAAATTCTCTAGAAGGAATCAATAGCAGAATAACTGAGGCAGAAGAAAGGATAACTGACCTGGAAGATAAAATGGAAATAACTACCGCAGAGCAGAATAAAGAAAAATGATTGAAAAGAATTTAGGACAGTCTCAGAGACCTCTGGGAAAACATTAAATGCACCAACATTCAAATTATTGAGTCACAGAAGAAAAAAGAAAAAGAAAGGAACTGAGAAAATATTTGAAGAGATTATAGTTGAAAAATTCCCAAACATGGGAAAGGAAAGAGTCAATCAAGTCCAGGAAGTACAGAGAGTCCCATACAGGATAAATCCAAGGAGAAACAAGCCAAGACACATATTAATCAAACTATCAAAAATTAAATACAAAGAAAAAATAGTGAAAGCAGCAAGGGAAGAGCAACAAATAATATACAAGGGAGTCCCCATAAAGTTAACAGCTGATCTTATAGCAGAAACTGTGCAAGCCAGAGGGAGTGGCAGGACATAGTTAAAGTGATGAAAGGGAAAAACCTACAACCAAGATTACTCTACCCAACAAGGATCTCATTCAGATTCGATGGAGATATTAAAAACTTTACAGACAAGTAAAAGCTAACAGAATTCAGCACCACCAAACCAGCTTCACAACAAATGCTAAAGGAACTACTCTAGGTGGGAAACACAAGAGAAGGAAAAGAGCTACAAAAACAAACCCCAATCAATTAGGAAAATGGGAATAGGAACATACATATCGATAATTACCTTAAATGTAAATGGATTAAATGCTCCAGCCAAAAGACATAGACTGGCTGAATGGATACAAAAGCAAGACCTGTATATTCTGTTTACAAGAGTCGCACTTCGGACCTAGGGACACATACAGACTGAAAGTGAGGGGATGGAAAAAGATATTCCATGCAAATGGAAATCAAAAGAAAGCTGGAGTGGCAATTCTCATATCAGACAAAATAGACTTTAAAAACTATTACAAGTGACAAAGAAGGACACTACATAATGATCAAGGGATCAATCCTAGAAAAAGATATAAGAATTGTAAATATTTATTCACCCAACATAGGAGTACCTCAATAAATCAGGCAAATGCTAACAGCCATAAAATGGGAAATCAACAGCAACACAATCATAGTAGGGGACTTTAACATGCCACTTTCACCAATGGACAGATTATCCAAAGTGAAAATAAATAAGGAAACAGAAGTTTTAAAAGACACATTAAATCAGATGGTCTTAATTGATATTTATAGGACATTCCATCCAATAACAACAGAATACACTTCCTTCTCAAGTGCTCATGGAACATCCTCCAGGATAGATCATATCTTGGGTCACAAATCAAGCCTTGGTAAATTTAAGAAACTTGAAATCATAACAACTATGTTTTCTGACCACAGTGCTATGAGACTAGATATCAATTACAGGGAAAAAAACTTTAAAAAATGCAAACACATGGAGGCTAAGCAACACACTACTAAATAACTAAGAGATCACTGAAGAAATCAGAACAGAAATCAAAAAAATACCTAGAAACAAATGACAATGAAAACACGATGGCCCAAATCCTATGGGATGCAGAAAAAGCTGACACTGCAGAAATACAGAGGCTAAAGAGAGATTACTACAAGCAACTATATGCCACAAAAATGGACAACCTGGAAGAAATGGAAAGATTCTTAGAAAAGCACAAACTTCTGAGACAGAACCAGGAAGAAATAGAAAATATAAACACACCAATCATAAGCACTGAAATTGAAACTGTGATTAAAAATCTTCCAACAAACAAAAGCCCAGGACCAGATGGCTTCACAGGCGAATTCTATCAAACATTTAGAGAGGAGCACCTATCTTTCTCAAACTCTTCCAAAATGTAGCAGAGGGAGGAGCACTCCCAAAACTCATTCTACGAGGCCACCATCACCCTGATACCAAAACCAGACAAGGATGTCACAAAGAAAGAAAACTACAGGCCAATATCACTGATGAACATAGAAGCAAAAATCCTCAACAAAATACTAGCAAACAGAATTCAACAGCACATTAAAAGGATCATACACCATGACCAAGTGGGGTTTGTCCCAGGAATGCAAGGATTCTTCAAAATACGCAAATCAATCGATGTGATACACCATATTAACAAACTGAAGAATAAAAACCATATGATCATCTCAATAGATGCAGAGAAAGCTCTAGACAAAATTCAACACCCATTTATGATAAAACTCTCCAGAAAGTAGGCGTAGAGGGAGCTTACCTCAACCTAATAAAGGTCATATATAACAAACCCACAGCCAACATCATCCTCAATGGTGAAAACCTGAAACCATTTCCACTAAGATCAGGAACAAGATAAGGTTGCCCACTCTCACCACTATTATTCAACATAGTTTTGGAAGTTTTAGCCACAACAATCAGAGAAGAAAAAGAAATAAAAGAAATCCAAATCAGAAAAGAAGTAAAACCGTCACTGTTTGCAGATGACATGATAGTATACATAGAGAATCCTGAAGATGCTGCCAGAAAACTTCTAGAGCTAATCCATGAATTTGGTAAAGTAGCAACATACAAAATTAATGCAAAGAAATCTCTTGCATTCCTATACACTAACAATGAAAGATCAGAAAGAGAAATTAAGGACACACTCCCATTTACCATACCAACAAAAAGAATAAAATACATAGGAATAAACCTACCTAGGAAACAACAGACCTGAATTCAGAAAACTATAAGACACTGATGAAAGTAATTTAAGATGATACAAACAGATGGAGAGATATAACCATGTTCTTGGATTGGAAGAATCAACATTGTGTAAATGACTGTACTCCCTAAAGCAATCTACAGATTCAGTGCAATCCCTATCAAACTACCAATGGCATTTTTCACAGAACTAGAACAAAAAATTTCACAATTTGTATGGAAACACAAAAGATTCCAAATACCCAAAGCAATCTTGAGAAACAAAAACCTGGAGGAATCAGGCTCCCTGGCTTCAGACTATACTACAAAGCTACAGTAATCAAGACAGTATGGTACTGGTACAAAAACAGAAATATAGATCAACAGAACAGGATAGAAAGCCCAGAGATTAACCCACGCACAGATGGTCACCTTATCTTTGATAAAGGAGGCAAAAATATACAATGGAGAAAAGACAGGCTGTTCAATAAGTGGTGTTGGGAAAACTGGACAGCTACATGTAAAAGAATGAAATTAGAACACTCCCTAACCCCATACACAAAAATAAATTCAAAATGGATTCAAGTCCTAAATGTAAGGCCAGACACTATAAAACTCTTAGAGGAAAACACAGGCAGAACACTCTATGACATAAATCACAGCAAGATCTCTTTGACCCACCTCCTAGAGAAATGGAAATAAAAACAAATGGGACCTAATGAATCCTAAAAGCTCTTGCACAGCAAAGGAAACCATAAACAAGTTGAATAGACAACCCTCAGAATGGGAGAAAATATTTGCAAACAAAGCCACTGACAAAGGATTAGTATCCAAAATATACAAGCAGCTCATGCAGCTCAGTATCAAGAAAACAAACAACCCAATCCAAAGATGGGCAGAAGACCTAAATAGACATTTCTCCAAAGAAGATTTACACATTGCCAACAAACACATGACAGGATGCTTAACATCACTGACCATTAGAGAAATGCAATGAGGTATTACCTCACACCTGTCAGAATGGACTTCATAAAAAAGTCTACAAACAATAAATGCTGGAGAGGGTGTGGAGAAAACGGAACCCTCTTGCACTGTTGGTGGGAATATAAATTGATACAGCCACTATGGAGAACAGTAGGGAGGTTCCTTAAAAGACTAAAAATAGAACTACCATATGACCCAGCAATCCCACTACTGGGCATATACCCTGAGATAACCATATTTCAAAAAGAGTCATGTATCACAATGTTCATTACAGCACTATTTACAATAGCCAGGACATGGAAGCAACCTAAGCATCCATCAAAGATGAATGGATAAAGAAGATATGGCACATATATACAATGGAATATTACTGAGCCATATAAAGAAATGAAATTGAGTTATTTTTAGTGAGATGGTTGGACCTAGAGACTGTCATACAGAATGAAGTAAATCAGAAAGAGAAAAACAAATACTATATGCTAACACATATTATGGAATCTAAAATAAGAATAAAAAGGTTCTGAAGAACCTAGGCGCAGGACAGGAGTAAAGACGCACACATAGAGAATGGACTTGAGGACACAGGGAGGGGGAAGGGTAAGCTGGGACAAAGTGAGAGAGTGGCATTGACATATATACACTACCAAATGTAAAATAGATAGCTAGTGGGAAGCATCTGCATAGCACAGGGAGATCAGCTCAGTGTTTTGTGACCACCTGGAGGGGTGGGATAGGGAGGGTGGGAGGGAGACCCAAGAGGGAGGGGATATGGGGGTATATGTGTATGTGTACCTGATTCACTTTGTAATACAGCAGAAACTTACGCAACATTGTAAAACAATTATACTCCAATAAAGATGTTTTGAAAAAAATGCTTCCTAATAATATTTAATTTGGGTTAGAATTTGAACCTTAAAGACAAAAATATTAAAATTTATAGAGAAAGATCTATGTAAACTACAGGGAAAGTTTCAATATTGCATGTATTTTTATAATACCTATTTTTTTTCTTTTTTAACATCTTTATTGGAGTATAATTGCTTTACATTGGTGTGTTAGTTTCTGCTATATAACAGAGTGAATTAGTTATACATATACATACATCCCCATATCTCCTCCCTCTTGCATCTCCCTCTCACCCTCCCTATCCCACCCTTCTAGGTGGACACAAAGCACCTATTTTTTGAGATATAATTGACATAAATGTATAAGTTTAAGGTGTGTGTATTGATTTGATACATTTATGTATTTGTATTATGTTAACTACCATAACATTAGCTAACAGCTCTTATCATGTCACATAATTAGCATTTTTTGTGGTGAGAACCTTTAATATCTAGTCTCTTAGCAACTTAGAAGTATATAATACCTTTTTGTTGACTATAATCACTGTGTTGTGCTTTATCCCTCCTGAAGTTACTCATCTTCTAGTTGCTAGTTTGTACTCTTTGACCAACATCTCCTCCATTTTCCCATCCCCCAGCCCTTGGTAATCACCATTCTACTTTTGGTTTCTAAGAGTTCAACTTTTTGTCTTTTAGATTCCACTTGTCAGTGATATCATACAGTGTTTGTCTTTCCCTGTGTGACTACTTTCACTGAGCATAATGCCCTTAAGGCCCATTCATGTTGTTGCAAATGTTAGAATTTAACTTCTTTCTCATGATTGAATATTACACACACACATATATATATATATATACACACATACATAGATGCAATGTGTATATCTATATCTGTATCTATATCCATTACACATCTTTATCTGTTCATTTCTTGACAGATAATTAGGTTGTTTCCATATGTTAGCTATTGTGAATAATGATGCAGTGAACATAGGCATACAGATATCTTTTCAATAATCTTGTCTGCATTTCCTTTGGATATACCCAGAAGTAGGATTGATGAATCATATGATAATTTTATTTTTAATTTTTTCAGAAAGCCTATGCTGTTTTCCATAGTGGCTGCACCAATTTACACTCCTGCTAACAGTGTGTTGATACAAGGGTTCCCTTTTCTCCGCATCCTCACCAACACTTATCTCTTATTTTCTTGATGATAGCCATAAAGACGCAGATGTAGAGAATGGACTTGAGGACACGGAAAGGGGGAAGGGTAAGCTGGGATGAAGTGAGACAGTGGCATGGACTTATATATACTACCAAATGTAAAATAGATAGCTAGTGGGAAGCAGCCACATAGCACAGGGAGATCAGCTCGGTGCTTTGTGACCACCTAGAGGGGTGGGATAGGGAGGGTGGGAGGGAGACGCAAGAGGGAAGAGATATGGGGATATATGTATATGTATAGCTGATTCACTTCGTTATAAAGCAGAAACTAATACACCATTGTAAAGCAGTTATACGCCAATAAAGATGTTAAAAAAAAAAGGTGTGAGGTGACATCTCATTGTGGTTTTGATGTGTATTTCCCTGATGATTAGTGATGTTGAGCATCTTTTCATGTATCTTGGCCATTTGGATATCTCCTCTGGAAAGTTGTCTATTTAGATCTTCTCCCCATTTTGTAATCAGATTGTTTGTTTTGTTGTTGTTGTTATTGAGTTGTATGTGTTATTTATATAACTAAAATAGAAGACCTTATACCTTAAAAGTATAAGAAAGCATAGGGACGAAGCTCCTTGACGTTGGTTTTGGCAATGATTTTTTTAGATATGACAACAAAATCACAAGCAACAGAGACAAAAATCAAGCAGGACTACATCAAACTAAAAAAATTCTTCACAGCAAAGGAAGCAGTTAGCAAAGTGAAAAGGCAACATACAGAAAGGAAGAAAATATTTGCAAACCGTATCAAACAAAGGGTTAATATCCAAATTACATTAATACTTAAAAAATTTTAGAATAGTTTTAGATTTACAGATAACTTATGGAATAGTATAGAGAATTCTTTTGTACCTCACACCCAGTTTCCCCTGCTTAATAACATATCAAGTTAATATTCTATATTTGGCACAATTTATGAACCAGTATTATAATTTTTATTAAATAAAGTCCATTCTTTGTTCAGACTTCCTTACTTTTTACCCCAAGTACTTTATCTGTTCCAGGATCTCATCCAGGGTACCACACTGCGTTTAGTCATCAAGTCTCCTTAGGTCCTGTTGGCTATGAAAGTTTCTTAGGCTTCCCTTATTTTTGCAGACCTTGACAGTTTTGAGGATTACTTTTCAGATATTTTGTAGAATCTTTCTTAATCAGTTTCATCTCATGTTTTTCTCATGATTAGAGTATGGTCGTGGGTTTTAGGAGGAAAGCCATGGAGGTAAAGTGCTGTTCTCATCACATCAAGGGTACATATTATCAACATGACTTTTCATTGCTGATGTTAACTTTGATCCCCTGGTTTACGTAGTGCTTGTCAAATTTCTTCAAGTTACTTTTACCCCCTCTTTCCATAGTGTACTCTCCAGAAGGAGGTCACTGTATAGTCCACACTTAAGGAGTAGGGGGTTATGCTCCAGCTGCTTGAGCAGACAGTATCTGTGTCAGTTATTTGGATTTATCTACATAAACTATTCTCCCCCATTTATTTCTTTCCTCAATCATTTATTTTTATTATTATAGACTCATTGATACTTATTTTACACTTTGACATATAATCCAACACTGGTAGTATTACTATTGGTAATAGTACTTTATTTATTAATAGCAAAAATTGTTCCATCTTCAGTTATGGAGAGCTCTTTCACTTGGCTCCCATGTTACTACTGGCAGACCCTCATTATTATATTTTCCTTCCTAACCCATGGATTTACATATATCTATTTCTGTAGGTACCTATCTTTATATTAGGTTAAACAGGAGTTTATACTAACGTCTCCAACTCTAATCTAATATTACATGGACCATTCTAGCCTTCATCCTTGTTTATCTGTAACCTTCCATTCCAAAATTGAGAAACCTGGATCCCACCATCTGCCATTCATTTGCTTAATTATTAAATATAATTTTTAAACATCTTTATTGGAGTATAATTGCTTTACAATGGTGTGTTAGTTTCTGCTCTATAACAAAGTGAATCAGCTATGCATATACCTATATCCCCATATCCCCTCCCTCTTGGATCTCCCTCCCACCCTCCCTATCCCACCCCTCTAGGTGGTCACAAAGCACTGAGCTGATCTCCCTGTGCTATGCAGCTGCTTCCCACTAGCTATCTATTTTACATTTGGTAGTGTGTATATGTCCCTGCCACTCTCACTTTATCCTAGCTTACCTTTTCCCCTCCCTGTGTCCTCAAGTCCATTCTCTACGTCTGCGTCTTTATTCCTGTCCTGCCCCTAGGTTTTTCAGAACCATTTTTGGGGTTTTTTGGTTCCATGTACATGTGTTAGCAAGTGGTATTTATTTTTGTCTTTCTGACTTACTTCACTCCGTATGACAGACTCTAGGTCCATCCACCTCACTACAAATAACTCAATTTCATTTCTTTTTATGGCTAGAGTTGATTTTTAAGTCTCAGAAAAAAATCATGTAAGAGGCAGGCTCTTCTTACTATGGCAAATTTGATCAGGAAAGATTGGCCATAATGAACCAAGAGGATAATATCATGTGGATGCAAGAGCTCTTAACTTTACTGCTTCTCTTACTGAGGTCTCTCCATCATATTCCAAAAACATTGTAGTCTTAGCCCTGCCATGTCTCCTCCTGGCTGCCCAGAGGGAGACTGTGCTTCCATCCTCCTGGAGGGGCCTTGAGCAGTTTACTTGCACTCATCTTGTCCAACAGTACAAGGCAGGCAATGGCCAGTCTTTTGACTTATTGATTGATTGAGTCATTCATTCATTTATTCATTCATTTATCCATTTCTAATAACTGAAGGACTGGAAATAAAATTTGCATACTCATTTTGAAATGAGTTCAAGACACTGCACTTAAAATTCATTTAGTTTCAAATATTCAGGTTCATTAAGAGTATGAGGGCAAGTGATGAGCAGCAGGCCTTCCACACAACTCTTTGAAAACTTCTCCTCCTTTCAGTGCTAGTAAGAGTGTGGGCTTTAGAAACAACAGCAGGAAAATAAGCCCAAACGGTTAGAAACAAAGATTAGAATCTCATAAATGCTTGGGTTGACCCCGTGACATTTCTAACTGTCTATTTATTGTGCTATACATTAGCCAGCTTAAGTGGACTTATTAGTAACAGGCTCATGCACGATCACATTGAGTGTATGAAGCTATTAGTGTTGCCGGATCATTTACATGCAGCAAACGCAGCAGGAGGTTCTCATACACTGCTTTCTACCTTTAATTGGAATTTTGTATTAAAAGTTCCCCTATGAAGGAAATATTTAGCTTCAGTTGGACAGACAAAAGAAAACCATGCCAATGCCATTTTTATCCTTATGCTCTGTTCAACTCATATTCATTTATTTATTCCACAAATATTGATATAAAATTTAAAATAATCTTCTGTATATATATATATATAAAATACACATAAGCTTAATATATGTTTAAATTTATATGTATACATAAGCTTAATTATATATACATACATATAAAATTAATGTAAAGGAAGTATTGTAAAGGAGTGTCTATGGATGCATTTTTTAAGTAAATGATATTGAGAAAGCTTGCTCCAGAGAAACTCAAGGTAAATTTTCACATCATACCATACACTAATTTCCAGATAAATTAAAGACCTAAATGTAAAATTTTAAATCATAGAATACTGGAGAAGATATAGAAGCATAAAGTAATGGATAAAATTTTAAAGCTAAATTGATAGGTTTGACAATATACATTTAAAAAAATTCTGTACATTACAAACATAATACAAAATAGTAATGAAAAATGATGTAACTAATTAGAGAAATAGTTTCAATAAATATGTAAAGAGTTAATCTCAATGTATATAAATAACACAAATGAATAAGTAATGATCAAGGACTTAAATAGACTAATTACAAAAGGAATGAAAATGGTCAAGAAATTGAAAGCTATTCAGTATCATTTATAATCCAAGAAATAAGTGGGATATTATCACTTTTTCCCCACATTCTTAAACATTTGAAATATACAATATTGAATTTTACTTTCTTCACATTCACAGCTAACATTTATATATACTAAATATTTGCTAGGCACTGTTCTAAGCACTTTGTATATAGTCGCCAATGTAATTCTCATGATACACCTGTGAGCTTGGTACCATTATTATCTCCTTTTTATAGATAGGAAAATTGAGGCTCTAAGATATTACATAAGTTTCCAAAAGTCACAAAGCTAGTAAGTGGTGACCAGGAACTAGAATGTGTGCGTTCTAGCTTTGGCTTTTTTTTTTTTTTAACATCTCTATTGGAATATAATTGCTTTACAAGGGTGTGTTACTTTCTGCTTTATAACAAAGTGAATCAGCTATACATGTATCCCCATATCTCCTCCCTCTTGCATCTCCCTCCCACCCTCCCTATCCCACCCCTCTAGGTGGTCACAAAGCACCGAGCTGATCTCCCTGTGCTATGTGGCTGCTTCCCACTAGCTATCTATTTTACATTTGGTCGTATATATAAGTCCATGCCATTCTCTCACTTCGTCCCAGCTTACCCTTCTCCCTCCCTGTGTCCTCAAGTCCATTCTCTACGTCTGTCTGCGTCTTTATTCCTGTCCTGCCCCTAGGTTCTTCATAATCATTTTTTTAGATTCCATATATATGTGTTAGCATACAGTATTTGTTTTTCTCTTTCTGACTTTTGATTCTCAGCCCCTCCTACTACCTTGCCTCTCAACTCTCAGTAAGGGCAGAGTGAGTCAGACTCCACGTGTGCTCATCAAATTGTATATTGATGGATCAGTTCTGGAAAACAGTTGTTTGGAAGCACACATACATATACACACGTATTAGTTTCCAGGAACTTAAGTTATATAACACAAAGAAAAACCTGATATTAGGCATTGAAATCAGAGCATAAAGTTTTCTGTATAGTATGACACTCACATGGGGATGTTAGCCATGGATGACATGGGGAAATAAGTTTCTAGGTGATGTTTTTAAAGCATACTTTTCTAGGTGATGTTTTTAAAGCATACTTTTCTAGGTGATGTTTTTAAAGCATACTTTTCTATGTTTTAAAATTTTCCTAAAATGATTTGTATAACCTTTTAGTCCAAAATCTCTGTAAAATCCTATTCAAATGTTAAAATAAAAAATAGTAACACATGGGTCTCCTTAAACCTTAGAGAGGTTACAGGTTAGACTCACTGACTACAAAAAAGGGTGATCTTGTCAATATTTATCCTTTGTTTACTTTCCCACTTAAGTAGGCTAAAAATAAGGAAAAGCCCTAAGCCTGTATCAGTTACATTTGACTCACTAATTAAAAAAATACTAACTATGGGCATTCTATGTGCTAGGCATTCTTCTCAGGATATTGTAGCAAACAAAAATATCCCTAGTTTCTGCACTTGGTGGCATTTTCATTCCAGTAGGGAGAGAGAAACAATAAACAATCAAATATGTGATGAACAAAGAAGAAGAAAGCAGTAATCGGACTAGAGATTTACGGGGGATGCTATTTTTATAGGCTGGTTAGAAAAAGACATCCGCATTAAGTGATATTTATGCAAAGACAAAAAGAAGTAAGAGAAGAAGGTATTTAGGGAAGAGCATTCCGCTCAGAGGGAACAGTAAGCATGAAACCCTGGGGTGGGATTGTGCTTAGTTTGCTGGGGAACAGCAAGGAGGTGATATGGCACATGTGAAGTTGGAATGAGGAATGGGGAGGACGTCGGAGACAAATGCAGTCTAGGTAGGGCTTTGTAGGGCATTGTTAGAACTTTGCATTACATTCTCAACGAGTGTAGGTTTTGACCAGTGGTGTGAAAAGTTCTAACTTAATTTCTCAAGGCTCATTCTGAATGTTGGGTGGCGAAGAGATGCTCGGAAGGCAAGGATGGAGGCAGGAAGACCAGTGAGAAGACTGTTGCCATAACCCACATGTGAGATAACTGGAACTCGAGCTAATTTCATACGTAGCAGTGGAGAGTGTGAGACACAATCCAGTTTGGGATAGATTGTGAAGGTAGACCTAATAATATTCTCTAATGGAGTGGATGTTGGGTATAAAGAAAGAGGGAAGTAAAAAATGACTCTAGAGTAAGAGAAAAAGAGCAAAGTCAATTTTGCTTAAATGATACAATACTTCTTCTTGCTCTTCCACGTCAGAATCCTGCCCCCTTTTAGTCCCGCCACTTTCTGGGCAACATGGGAAAGTGCCTCCCCTTTGTGATTCCCCAGCATCCTAAGTTATCTTTTTGACCAATCCATGAGCCTCTTGGAGAGGGATATTGTGCTACTGTTATTTCTATCTTCAATACCTAGTACAATGCCTGGCATGTAGTAGGTAGTCCATGTAATATTTGTTGAATGAATATACTACTTGCTTAAATGAGTGATTAATTAGATGAATAAATAATTGTTGGATTTTCTGTATAATTCATTATGATGTTTTACTCTTTTTTCCAGGGTGGACTCAAATTAATAAATTAATTATGTCTATGTGTTTATTAAGGTTTCTTTCATTCTAGGGAGTCTTGAGTTTAGTTTTTCAAGTTGTTTTCCTAAATTACATATACTAAGCAACATGTAATTATTAAATTGGTCTCCAGATCCCCTGGCAAAGGTCCCAGAACCACAAGCTGGGCTCAAATCAAAATACTAATTCACTTTAGAGAGGCATGGAGCCTGTCCAGTGGGGATGACTAAGATGTTATATATCCTGAGTGTTGAGAGCTTCATAAATATTTCTGATGGCTTGATTTGAAAACTTGAGAGCTATTTTTAACTTTTATTTCTTTTTTTTTACCAGCCAAAAAACCTACCAATTCTTCCTTTATAGAAAAATTTCCATTTCTTCATTCTCATGTATTTAGGCAATTATAACTTCAAGTCCAGATTACTATGATTTTCTTCTAACTGATATCAGCTGTGATATCTGCCCTTCTTCCTAATTCCTTCCTACATATCACTTTCTAATTATTTTTTCCAAACCTCAGGATTCATTGGGTCATTCCTCTTAGAAAGAACTTAAGATCTCCCCTTCAGTCAGGGGATAGCTCAGGTTCCTCAGCCTGATTTTCTAGGTGTCTTCAATTCTGCCCAGTATTTATGGAATGGCTCCCTGTGCAAGACACTTCTCTATATCACCTTACCTCTCTTCTCCAACTGGATTGCTCACACTCCCCTGTTCTAGGTAGAGAGACCTCTTTGCTGTTTCCCTTCTCTGCACTGCAACTATATGATTACCATTTCTGTCTTTGATCTGATATCTCTGCCTTTTGAGCAGACTTTCAAACTCCTTTATGTCAATCTGAAAGCTGAATAATCTTTCAGACTGTATCCCTGCACACCACCAGCCATCTCAGCCTATCCTCCCCCACCCAGCTCTCCTGAGGAAATTATGTACTGCATGCATTTAAAACCTTTAAAGGTGTTATTATATTGTAAAGTTCCTACAATTTTCATATGAGTTTTCTATTTCACTAGACTGTAAGTGCCTTGAAGGCAGAGGATACATATCTTCTTTCTATTCCCAATTTTTTCATTACCTCACATAGTTTAGTATACTGTGAATTGTTAATAAGTGTGTATTGCCTTGATTTGATTTAAGAAGTATCATAGTAGATGTTAAACATCTTTTATATCAAATTTTGTATAACCTTATTTTACATACAATTGAAAACTAGCCTGGCTCTACAAAGGAATAAGGTATAAAAGAAAGCTTTTTGATAGTTACTTTTTTGGAGGTCCATCAGCCTCAACTTTTAGTCTCCTGGCTTACGTGTTGACAACCATTTTTTTTTTTTTTTTTTTTTGCGATACATGGGCCTCTCACTGTTGTGGCCTCTCCCGTTGCGGAGCACAGGCTCCGGACGTGCAGGCTCAACGGCCATGGCTCACGGGCCCAGCTGCTCCGAGGCATGTGGGATCTTCCTGGACCGGGGCACGAGCCTGCGTCCCCTGCATCAGCAGGCGGACTCTCAACCACTGCGCCACCAGGGAAGCCCGACAACTATTTTTAATATGATTAGTATTATTGTAATACAGTCTTTGACTAAATTCTGCTCTCAAGGAGCAGGTTTGTATATTACAGGATTCGGGATTGGCAGCCACTACTACCCAAGCCTTCACCTTGTGACCACAATATCTATTTTTATTGAGCTTCTTGTCAAAGATTTAATCTTAGTCTGTGACCTCAAGTATTAAAAACCAAGCTTTATAAATTATATAAAAATGCATTGATGATATCTTGTCCATTTATGACTTCTGTTATGATGATTTGCAGAGTCAGTATAGCTTGGTAATGGTGAAACAGAGATTTTGGAGTCAATCAGACAGGAAGTAAAATCCCAGATTCACTTTTATTTACTCTAGGAACGGGTGATATTGTTTCTCTAGTCCTCTGTTTTCTGTACAATACTACAGATAATAATACTAACTACTTTATAGAATTGTAATGAGACATGCATGTAAGGCATATAAAACAGTGCTTGACACTTGGGAATCCACAATAAATTTTAGGAATTTTTATTTCTACCATTATTATCATCATCTTTATTATTGTTATTAAGGTACAACATGGCCTCATTTAGTCAAAGACTATATTACAATAATACTAATCATATTAAAAATAATTGTCAACCCATAGGCCAGGAGGATAAAAATTGAGGATGATGGACCTCCAAAAAAGTAACTATCAAAAAGCTTTTTTAATACTTTATTCCTTTGTAGAGCCAGCCTAGTTTTCAAAATTGTATGTAAAATAAGGTGGAAGAGAAAGCACAAGTTCATCCTGTCAGTAATAAGATACAAGAGTTGATTAAAAATAAACCTAAGAATTAGAGAACAGAAGTAACAAACAATAAAAATTAGAAAAATTGGGGGTCATTTTGTATAAATAACCTAGCATATTACGAAATAAAATCCTGAGGATATCATTTATTGTACCAAAATACTATAACTGGTATATCAAATTACCATAAATTATCAAAAAAGGTAAAATTATTTACGATAAACACTGTTTAAGAAAATAAAAAAAGAGAATAGATATTTCTGCCAAATAGAATAAGAATATTTTATTAACTTGGACAACATATAGCACATCCAGCTAAAACTGTGATGTTGAGCACACAAATTTGTATCACCTTGTCCTGAAATACCACTAAAATAATAGTAATGGCGTCTTAAAATGGGTATAACACTCTTGGACAAAAAGTTGGGAGAGAAGAGAGGAGAAAGTAACAAAATCTTATTAACTGGAAAGCAGATAGATGAGTGGTAATGACCTAGCAAACCCAAGAAAGTTGAATTCTATGTCAGTTGTGGTGAAGACAACTGACTTGCAAATAAAATTTCTCCAAAGACTCTGGTTTTAGTTACTTCTTGTTATCAACCTGCTATCTGTAGTTGTAGAGGTGAAGGAGGGACTAAAATCAGAATAATTAGTCAAAATACTCTGAGAAACAGATACACAAGGGCCCTTCTCCCATTCCGTCCAACTGGGTAACTAGTCGTCTCCCACTCTATCACAAGAGAGTAGTTTTATTCTCTTGAGATGGTAAAACTAAGGATGTTGCATTGTCCAAGTGAGACCTCCAAATACTTCCTCTACTCCAGTTCAGAGCATTGCAGATGTGGCCAACTCTCCTGTGCTGATGTGGGTCAGCCAAAGGGAAAGTACCCCCGTAAATGATCAGGTTGATTACCTCACAGAAAATTCCATGGGCAACAAACACAAGGAACCAATGAGCTTTCTAGTGCTTCAAAATTGAATGTGAAAGGAAGAGATAATTAACAACAGTAGTAGCTTTGAAGAAGCAATTTCAGGGAGGAAAGGAACACTTCTGCCCCATTATTATTATGTGCAGAGAGATAAAAGTTGTTAAGCGTCCATGAATAAGACCCTGGTGAAATTAAAAAAAAAAAAAGAATTATCCAGAGAACAAAAAGCGCTCTTGGATATTAAAAATATGCAGTAAAAACTAAAACTTCAATTAAATAATTACAAGATAAAGTTGAACAATTCTCCCAGACAGTAATTTTTTATATTAAAATAAGAGATGAAAAATAGAAAAGCATTATAAAGAGAACTATAAAGAAACCAAAAGTCTATTCCAGGAAGTCCAGCATGTATGAAATAGGAGTTCAAGAAAGGGTGGGGAAAAGAAATGGAGGAAAGGACATCATTTAAAAAATTGATTCAAGTAAATTTTCTAGAACAGGAATATAAGATTCCAGAATTTTCTATCAACTTCCTTACTGAATGGATGATAACCACAACTAAATGCATCATTGATATTCCTCAACAGTGAGGAAAAAAAGATCTTACAACTTTCCAGAGAGAAAAATCAACTTAATACGAAGTATTAAGCGTAAGGATGGCACTGGATGTCTTAGAAGCATAGTTGGAAGCCAAAAAACATTGGAGAATGTCTTCAGAATCCTAAGGAAAAGAGTTTCTCAGGAGACTATTAAAGGATGTCCTCCACAAAAAAGAGGGTAAAACCAAGAACGAGAAGAAAAAGGGATCCATAAAATAGGAACTGCAACCCAAGTGAAAAGAGGAGAAAATCTCCAGGTTGATGGTGAAGGGAGATTCTGTCTTAGATTGGATTCCCTCAAAGCAGAGCCTACAAGGACTTGGGTATGGTTTTTGTGGGGGACAATCACAGGTATCAGGAGTGAGGGAAGGGGTAAGTGAGACAAAGAGGAAAAGCTAATATAAGAATACCTTTATTAGGGTCACATTGTAAGCAACCATAGCTCAATTCCAGAGGAATTATCTGAGAAGCATCTATAATGGCCCTCAGAATTGTTCTCTTGCAGGAGAGGAAGCTGTAACAGTAATCTAGTGGCTATCATTCCAGTTGTTCAGTGTTAGCCATGGAAGGTTAACTCCTCAATTCTAGGCCACATTTGGGGGTAGGCTAAGGCACTGAGTTAGAGCACAAAAAGACATTCAAAGACAGCATGAGATGGGATGATGCCAAGTAGAAGATAAACCTGAGGTCACCGGGCACAGTCTACCCCAGTTTAGCTGAAATCAGAGAAGTGGAGAGAATTTGAAGTGAGACAGCAGAGGTGGCTGCTGTAGATCCCTAGGGTTCAGGGCTGCAGAGCTCTTATCTGAGATTGTAGCAAGTCATAATTCTTCAGAAGAGTTCTTCAAGAAGATGAACTGGGTAGATTATCTTGACTTTTTAACATAACTGAAGACACAACAGATGAGAGAGGGTGGGCTTAGAATATTTACTTATAGATTAGATCTGTAAGTAAATAGAGAACTAAGTAACAGGAAAAAAATTATTAATTCCAAGGAAGATTATTATTGGGCATTAAAGGATAACAGGCATAATCTGTTACATGCCTCAACAGTATCATTTACATGGTAGTAACAGTATAAATACTGAATAGTGAGCTAACTAAAATTATCATATAACTACATTGAGAGTTGTGGGTACAGGGAGTATTCATTTAGAGGTGAATGAAAGAGTAAAGTGCCAATAGTAGTGACTAAAATCTTATAAGTTAAAAGTAGCGATATTAGAACAGTCAATCCTTGAACAACTCGGTGTGGGGGGGATGTTAGAGGTATTGATCCTCCACACAGTTGAAAATCATGTATAACTCATAGTCGGTCCCCCTGCATCCTTGATTTCCCTGCATCCTTTCCAGATTCAGCCAACTGTGGATCCTGTAAAGCCCTGTTGTTTAAGGGTCAACTGTATATCATTTAGAAATATGGAATACATCAGGAAATGATGTGACTATTTTCATGTTTCTGCATGGTCAAGGCTTTCTGAACAAAGGAAATTAACATTCTATAAAGATAGAGAATGCTTTCTTCCCCAGACTGCTCTTCACGCCCTTAAGGGTGTAAACACTTGTCCTTCATCTTGGAACCATCTTCTCCCACTAAAGGACAATTAGGGTAATAAAACCTTTATTTCCCCCAGAGCCAAGAACCTACATTTGAGGGTAGATACCTTCCCCTGTTTTCCAAAGAGAGGTTCTTTGTCTCTGTCACTGTCTCTCTCTTGCTGGAGGGGAGGAGGAGAGAATGTGCAGCTCCTGTATCTCCCAATTTCATAATTTCTGGAATTAGAGATACAGACACCCACCCCACCTCCACATACTGCAAAGTGATATCTTCCATCATCTTGTCGCCCTGTGGATGAAAATGGAATGTGGAGAGCAGAGGCAAGATATTCTGTAGGAAAATAATAGATCTGCCTCTGATACAGAAACCTAATATTTACTGTTAGGATAAAATAAATGCATATATATATAAAAACTTATAAGAATCATCCAAAACAATTGGATGATTTCAAGATTGGTTAACAGAGGTGGAGTCAGGCAGCAACCTGCTCTTCTTACTACAAGCCTTGTATATCTCTTTCACTCTTGAAACTATATGTGTAATTTTGATAATAGTGAACTTTGAGTTGAAATTTTAAATGATCACCTATAAACCTCATTATCACAAAAGAAGGGTAACTATTTAACATTATCTAACCAATTATATTGACCTTAAAATCTGCACTTGTACGATGTTTACATAGCAATTTTTTTTTTTTTTTACTGAATTGTTTGCTATATCTTACTGAGAATGAATTATCCTGCATTACATATTTGTGGTTCAACACATGAATTCAAGAGCTTTATGGTTAAAGGAGCTAGCTACATGCTATAATTATTTAAGTATGGACACAAATAGCCTTCAAAGAGCGCCTTGGGATTTTTTTCATTTTCACTGGGTCAATACCTTTCCTCTCCAGGACCTTTTGCTGCAAATGTAATTGCAGTTTATCAAGGCAGTCATACACAAAGGATTTCTGAGATGCCAGTTTGAGAAGGTCTGCACAGTGTTTTCCTAGCTGCTATCAGCTATATAACTTGGTGACACAAGGGTTTTATTCTCGTCGCACATTTTTTTTTCTTAACCTTGAACAGTACTTCTTTGTGTATCACAGCTATCTGAATAGCTTTTGTTGAAAAATATATGAAAATGGTCCAAAGAACTGTTAATACATTTTGATATTAACATGAAATCTGCCACTTCAAAGATGGAGATTGCTAAATAATGAGTAATGTGAATTTCCAAAATTTGCTGCAGGTCTGAAGTTATTACCTGTACAGAACTTACTGCTTCTTGCATAAATGCTATTTTTTTCTGTAACTGAGATGTTTTATAGACTTTATTTGGGGGAGTCTTGAAGACTAAAGTTTTGGGAAGTTTCCTTCAGTGATATATCATTTTCTCTGCATAATTTAATATTACTTTTAAAATTTATATTCCCATTTAGTAGCTTAGTTGCCACTAAAATTATTCTGAGAAAAATTCATTTAAAAATATAATATCATCATTACCATGATTTATTTGTCAGGTGGAGAGTAGAGATAATAGCTAGAGGGGATAGTGGAATAAAGTAACTTTCAAAAATAATTTTTTTTTTGTTTTGGGGGTAATTTAAGATTTACAGAAAAATTGCATAGAGAGCAGAGACTTGTGTTGACTGAAAAAAAGTGCACAACATGAGACTGTGATTTTCAGTTTTACTTGGGGAACCTACTGAGGACTATATCCTGGGTGACAGCTTCTCAAATAGCTCTGAGAAACTGCTCCAAAAAGATAGGCGGAAAGGCCAGTACATATGTGATTTTGGAGAAGGGATACACACAATCAAGCATACATCTCAGTGGAAGGTTCCTGCTAATCACGAGGAACTCAGTTAATGATTTTAGTGCTTATATAGGAAGATGCAGGAATCCAGGTTCATAAAAAATTTCTCCTGTAGTATTTCTAACTCTCTAAGGGTATGTTTGTCTTTTCCCAGAGCACAGAGTGCCTCATCCTGATCTTTGCCCTGAATTCCTTTCCTGGTGTATTGTAGGTCAGTGACTGCTGTGGCTAATGACTTCATTCTTGTAGAACTGGATGGTGGGCCACATCTTATTTTTACAGTTGCTACATACCCCTCATCCTGTTTCAGTTTCCCCTGATGTTAATAACTTATATTGCCTTGTACATTTGTCAAAACTAAGAAACTGGTATTGGTGTTTTACTGTTAACTAAATACTTCATTTTATTTGGATTTTGCCAGTTTTCCCATTAATGCTTTTTTTTTCCTCTCTCTTCCAGAATCCAATCTAGTATAACATATACCATTTAGTAATCTTGTCTCCTTAGTATCCTCTGGACTTTAATAATTTCTCGGTCATTGCTATATTTGATGGCCTTGACAATTTTGAAGAGTGCTGGTCAAGTATTTTGTAGAGTTTCCTTCAATTTAGATTTGTCTGATATATTTCTCATGATTAGAAGGGGGTTATGTACTTTCAGAAAGAATACTGTAGAAATGATGTGCCTTTTCATCACTTTGTATCAGGGTACATGATATCCACATGACATCATTGGTTATGTTAACCTTGATTACTTGGTTAAGATAGTGTTTGCTAGGTTTATGCACTGTAAAGTTACTATTTTTCCCTTTCCAGATTCTATTCTTTGGGAATGAGTCACTAAGTCCAGTGCATACTCATTGGAATTGGGAGTGGGAGAATTAAACTCCACCTTTAATAAGACAAATTTGTCTCTTTTCCTCCTATTTATTTATTCAACCAGTTATGCATTTATTTATTTAATAAATACACTCATGTATATTTACTTTATAATTTAGATTATAATCCAGTACTACATTTTCCCCCCCACCTTTGGCTATTAAGAGCTCTTTCAAGATTTGCTCTTGTGTCTCCTTGACGTGGCCCTATGGAATTATTTTTGAGCACTTTCTTACTTTTTGATACTTTAAGATACTCCAGGCTCTTGTGTTTTTACTGTTCAACCCTACACTCATCCAAGGAGCTCTGGCTTTTTGAAATGGAGGATGGCACTAGAAACCAAGATCTGGGCACTGATGTTTTATATATGGGAGACTTGTACATTTGGTTAAGGGAGAAAAGTTCTAGTGGAGGAGACTAAAATAATAAAAGAGAATGTTACAACTGAAGAGATAAATAATTGGTAATAGGAATTAACAGACAGCACAAATAGTCAGGTAGACATTAAGTAAAAGGCACACCCATGTCTCTGATATTTAAGGGAAGAATGAGAGTGAGTCAGATATAGCTTGAAATGCAATTGATGGCAAGAAAAAAAACACATATGAGGTTTCCTTTTATTTATGTTATTTTATCACTTCATTTCATTTCATTTCAGAAGTAAGGTTACCATCCAGAACCACTGGTGTTGAATATGGGATTGAAACCTTGAGTTGATTAGAAAGGATTTTAAACAGTTGATGGAATGAACAACAGATGATCTCTTAGAGATAAGTAAAATTATGCTAAATAGCAGGGGTGGTATCCATTTGAAGTTAGAAGAACTAGCACTGAGTCAAATCAGTTTCTTGTTTCTCCAGTAATGCTCTGTAGAATGAAAGAAAAAGAAGGAAAAGGTGAAATTACTTGCCCAGTAATGGTGTGATTTGGGTAATGATAGATAATAAGTATTTGTAAACACAATGAAATGTTTCCCAAAACAGAATTTTAAAACATTGTCACTGTTACGTTTTCAGGATTTTGCATGCTGGTTTATATCCCCTTGGTAGCTTGAAATTGGTCCTGATGGGAGTGTTTATATCATGCATTGGAAAACACAAACTATCAGGCCTTTTATTTCCCCAGAGATGGTTGTTGAATGCATAGGAAAACACCACTGCCTCTGTTCTTGTCATCCTACTTTTAGGGAAGGTTATCTGTATCTTTTGCTCAATTTTGCCAACCTAAAGAAAACACTAAGGCAGAGCAATAGTATTCCCATGGAACAAATGGGCAATTTAACTTAATATCCCTCTCAGGTGGAGGTGGATGGACTTGTTTGTAAATCCATATGTGCTTAGAGGGCCAGATGGAATAAGCCTTGGGGGAAGAAGAAGGGAAAACTCAGGATCTGAGCAGATCACAACACTTCTATAGCCCCAAGTTCAGTGGTTACAGTCCTGAACTTTCGGCAGATATTTGGGGTGAAGATAAAAATTGAGGCTCAAGTGCCTTGCAGTGGGTCTAAGTGGCAAGTGGGAAGCAGTCCTGTGTGAACGTGACAAGACTCGTGTGTTCCTTGTGTGAAAGGAGCACTTCCCTGGGAGTAAAGGTGATATCGTCTCATATGGTATCATACAATATAAGGGTGTTTGAAGAGGATGAAAGTATGAGATTTTGAGGGCATGAGATTAGGATGAAGGGACAGCCAATTGGGAGGAGAGATGGTTTCCGGGGCAATGATTTAAGCAGCCCCACAATACTCTACAACCTGAAGGACCCCATGCTTGGTTTAATAATTTACTATTGCCATTTTGATATTCTTAATAATTTTATATGTGTATTTGTTACGACCAGGGCTCTTGGTCTCCTTAATCAATAGAAATTGATCAGAGGCCAGAGAAGAAATTCAGGCAAGGCTTTATTGGGGCCCCTGCTGCAGCAGGGGTGGGTGAGAACAAACAACAGGTTCTCTTGCTTGCTCCTTCCCCAAGGGGGGCTGAGCGTGTTCCTTATATGGGGTGAGGGTAGGGGTGTGTCCAGGGGTCTGGTCAGAGGGGTGGCTTAGGTGGCTTGCCCATCCCTTAGGCGATGTTGTGTACAGGGGGCATGCGCAGTACCCTGCTTTTGCTCTCGTCCCCTGCTTTTGCTCTAGGCTCTTCAATAGTGGCTTTTGCTCCAGGCTCTTCAAGAGTTGGGGTTTTTGGTCTCTTTGTATCTTTTGTCCAGAATTTGCCCTAACTGCATGCATGCAGTTATTTTTAGCCCCATATAGTTGCTTTGTATTTTGTTGCTTGAGGAGAAGTGTGTCCAGGTGCAAGCATTGCAGCACTTCAGCAAAGGGTCCCAGCTTGTCTCATATTTATGATTTGTAAGAGAATGATGGGAGCATGCATGTGAGCAGAGGAGATATACACAATATAGCATATCTAATGTTCCTTGCTTCTCCATTCACATGTAGAGTTCACCTTGCCCCATGAACACAGAATTACATGGGTAAACAATTTGTGGGAGTTCAGCAAGACTCAAAGGGAGTACAAAAGCAATCATGTTACTTTTTTTTTCTTAACATCTTTATTGGAGTATAATTGCTTTACACTGTTCTGTTAGTTTCTACTGTATAAAAAAATGGATCAGCTATACGTACGTTTATATCCCAATATCCCCTTCCTCTTACCTCTCGCTCCCACCCTCCCTATCCCATCTCTCTAGGTGGTCACAAAGCACCGAGCTGATCTCCCTGTGTTATGTGGCTGCTTCTCACTAGCTATTTTACATTTGGTAGTGTATATATGTCCATGCCAATCTCTCACTTCGTCCCGGCTTACCCTTCCCCTTCCCCGTGTCCTTAAGTCTACTCTCTATGTCTGTATCTTTATTCCTGTCCTGCTCCTAGGTTCTTCAGAACCATTCATTTTTTAGATTACATATATATCTGTTAGCATACAGTCATTGTTTTTCTCTTTCTGACTTACTTCACTCTGTATGACAGACTCTAGGTCCATCCACCTCACGACAAATGAACCAATTTCGTTCCTTTTTATGGCTGAGGAATATTCCATTGTATATATGTGTCACATCTTCCTTATCCATTCATTTGTCAATAGACACTTAGGTTGCTTCCATGTCCTAGCTATTGTAAATAGTGCTACAATGAACATTGTGGTACGTGAGTCTTTTTGAGTTATGGCTTTTTCAGGGTATATGCCCAGTAGTGCAATTGCTGGGTCATATGGTAGTTCTATTTTTAGTTTTTTAAGGAACCTCCATACTGTTCTCCATAGTGGCTATATCAACTGAAATTCCCACCAACAGTGTAAGAGGGTTTCCTTTTCTCCACACCCTCTCCAGCATTTATTGTTTGTAGATTTTTGATGATGGCCATTCTGACCGGTGTGAGGTGATACCTCATTGTAGTTTAGATTTGCATTTCTCTAATGATTAGTGATGTTGAGCATCCTTTCATGTGTTTGTTGGCAATCTGTATATCTTCTTTGGAGAAATGTCTATTTAGGTCTTCTGCCCATTTTTGGATTGGGTTGTTTGTTCTTTTGATATTGAGCTGCATGAGCTGTTTATATATTTTGGAGATTAATCCTTTGTCAGTTGCTTCAGTTGCAAATATCTTCTCCCATTCTGGGGGTTATCTTTTCATCTTGTTTATGGTTTCCTTTGCTGTGCAAAAGCTTTTAAGTTTCATTAGGTCCCATTGGTTTATTTTTGTTTTTATTTCCATTTCTCTAGAAGGTGGGTCAAAAAGGATCTTGCTGTGATTTATGTCATAGAGTGTTCTGCCTAAGTTTTTCTCTAGGAGTTTCATAGTGTCTGGCATTACATTTAGACTTTAATCCATTTTGAGTTTATTTTTGTGTATGGGGTTAGGGAGTGTTCTAATTTCATTCTTTTACATGTAGCTGTCCAGTTTTTCTAGCACAACTTATTGAAGAGGTTGTCTTTTCTCCATTCTATATTCTTGCCTCCTTTATTAAGGATAAGGTGACCATATGTGCGTGGGTTTATCTCTGGGCTTTCTATCCTGTTCCATTGATCTATACTTCTGTTTTTGTGCTGGAACCATACTGTCTTGATGACTGCAGCTTTGTAGTATAGTCTGAAGTCAGGGAGCCTGATTCCTCCAGTTCCATTTCTGTTTCTTAAGATTGCATTGGCTATTCAGGGTCTTTTGTATTTCCATACAAATTTTGAAATTTTTTGTTCTAGTTCTGTGAAAAATGCCATTGGTAGTTTGATAGGGATTGCATTGAATCTGTAGATTGTTTTGGGTAGTATAGTCATTTACACAATGTTGATTCTTCCAATCCAAGAACATGGTATATCTCTCCATCTGTTTGTATCATCTTTAATTTCTTTCATCAGTGTCCTATAGTTTTCTACCTACAGGACTTTTGTCTTCTTAGGTAGGTGTATTCCTAGATATTTTATTCTTTTTGTTGCAATGGTAAATGGGAGTGTTTTCTTAATTTCACTTTCAGATTTTTCTTCATTAGTGTATAGGATTGCTAGAGATTTCTGTGCATTAATTTTATATCCTGCTCCTTTGCCAAATTCATTGATTAGCTCTAGTAGTTTTCTGGTAGCATCTTCAGGATTCTCTACGTATTGTATCATGTCATTTGCAAACAGTGACAGTTTTACTTCTTCTTTTCCGATTTGGATTCCTTTTATTTCTTTTTCCTCTCTGGTTTCTGTGGCTAAAACCTCCAAAACTATGTTGAATAATAGTCGTGAGAGTGGGTGACCTTCTCTTATTCCTGATCTTGATGGAAATGGTTTCAGTTTTTCACCATTGAGGACGATGTTGGCTGTGGGTTTGTCATATATGGCCTTTATTATGTTGAGGTGAGTTCCCTCTATGTCTACTTTCTGGAAAGTTTTTATCATAAATGTGTTGAATTTTGTCGAAAGCTTTTTCTGCATCTATTGAGATGATCATATGTTTTTTATCCTTCAGTTATTAATATGGTGTGTCACATTGATTGATTTGCATATATTGAAATCCTTGCATTCCTGGGATAAGCCCCACTTAATCATGGTGTATGATCCTTTTAGTGTGCTGTTGTATTCTGTTTGCTAGTATTTTGTTGAGGAGCTTTGCATCTATATTCATCAGTGATATTGGTCTCTAGTTTTCTTTCTTTGTGACATCTTTGTCTGGTTTTGGAATCAGGGTGATGGTGGCCTCGTTGAATGAGTTTGGGAGTGTTCCTCCCTCTGCTATATTTTGGAAGAGTTTGAGAAGGATAGATGTTAGCTCTTCTCTGAATGTTTGATAGAATTCGCCTGTGAAGCCATCTGGTCCTGGGCTTTTGTTTGTTGGAAGATTTTTAATCACAGTTTCAATTTCAGTGCTTGTGTTTGGTCTGTTTATATTTTCTATTGCTTCCTGGTTCAGTTTCAGAAGGTTGTGCTTTTCTAAGAATTTTTCCATTTCTTCCAGGTTGTCCATTTTATTGGCATATAGTTGCTTGTAGTAATCTCTTAAGAGCCTGTGTATTTCTGCAGTGTCAGTTGTTACTTCCTTTTTCATTTCTAACTCTGTTCATTTGAGTCTTCTCCCTTTTTTTCTAGATGAGTCTGCCTAATGGTTTATCAGTATTGTTTGTCTTCTCAAAAGACAAACACAATTGATTTTGTTTTTGATTATTGATCTTTGCTCTTATTTCCTTCATTTCTTTTTCATTTATTTCTGATCTGATCATTATGATTTCTTTCCTTCTGCTAACTTTGGGTTTTTTTGTTCTTCTTTCTCTAATTGCTTTAGGTGCAGGGTTAGGTTGTTTACTTGAGATGTTTCTTGTTTCTTCAGGTAGGATTTTATTGCTATAAACTTCCCTCTTAGAGCTGCTTTTGCTGCGTCCCACTTTTTGGGTCGTCGTGTTTTCATTGTCATTTGTTTCTAGGTATTTTTTATTTCCTCTTTGATTTCTTCAGTGATTTCTTGGTTACTTAGTAGTGTATCATTTAGCCTTCATGTGTTTGTGTTGTTTACAGTTTTTTTTCCTGTAATTAATATCTAGTCTCATAGCATTGTGGTCAGAAAAGGTACTTAATACAATTTCAATTTTCTTAAATTTACCAAGACTTGTTTTGTGACCAAAGATATGATCTATCCTGGAGAATGTTCCATGAGCACTTGAGAAGAAAGTGTATTCTGTTGTTTTGGATGGAATGTCCTATAAGTATCAATTAAGGCCATCTTGTTTAATGTGTCATTTAAAGCTTGTGTTTCCTTATTTATTTTCATTTTGGATGATCTTTCCATTCGTGAAAGTGGGATGTTAAAGTCCCCTACTATTATTTTGTTACCGTTGATTTCCCCTTTTCTGGCTCTTAGCATCTGCCTTATGTATTGAGGTACTCCTATGTTGGGTGAATAAATACTTACAATTGTTATATCTTCTTCTAGGATTGATCCCTTGATCATTACATAGTGTCCTTCTTTGTCCCTTGTAATAGTCTGTATTTTTTTTTTTTTGGTTCGTGGGCCTCTCACTGTTGTGGCCTCTCCTGTTGCGGAGCACAGGCTCCGGACGCGCAGGCTCAGTGGCCGTGGCTCACGGGCCCAGTCTCTCCGCAGCATGTGGGATCCTCCTGGACCGGGGCACGAATCCGTGTCCCCTGCATCGGCAGGCGGACTCTCAACAACTGCGCCACCAGGGAAGCCCAATAGTCTGTATTTTAAAGTCTATTTTATCTGATAGGAGAATTGCTACTCCAGCTTTCTTTTGATTTCCATTTGCATGGAATATCTTTTTCCATCCCCTCACTTTCAGTCTGTATGTGTCCCTCGGTCTGAAGTGGGTCTCCTGTAGATAGCATATATACAGGTCTTGTTTTTGTATCCATTCAGCTAGTCTGTGTCTTTTGGTTGGAGCATTTAATCCATTTACATTGCAGGTAATTATTGATATATATGTTCCCATTACCATTTTCTTAAATGTTTTGGCTTTGTTATTGTAGGTCTTTTCTTCCTCTTGTGTTTCCTGCCTAGAGAAGTTCCTTTAGCATTTGTTGTAAAGTTGGTTTGGTGGTGCTGAATTCTCTTAACTTTTGCTTCTCTGTAAAGGTTTTAATTTCTCCATCGCATCTGAATGAGAACCTTGCTGGGTAGAGTAATCTTGGCTTTAGTTTTTTTCCTTTCATCACTTTAAATATGTCCTGTCACTCCCTTCTTCGTTCAGAGTTTCTGATGAAAGATCAGCTGTTAACTCTATGGGGATTCCTTTATATGTTATTTGTTGCTCTTCCCTTTTTGCTTTCAGTATTTTTTCTTTGTGTTTAATTTTTGATAGTTTGATCAATATGTGTCTTGGTGTGTTTGTCCTTGGATTTATCCTGTATGGGACTCTCTGTGCTTCCTGTACCTTGCTGACTATTTCTTTTCCCATGTTACGTAAGTTTTCAACTTTAATGTCTTCAAATATTTTTTCAGTCCCTTTCTTTTTCTCTTCTTCTTCTGGCACCCCTATAATCCAAATGTTGGTGCATTTCATGAAGTCTCTGACACTGTCCTCAGTTCTTTTCATTCTTTTTTCTTTATTCTGCTCTGTGGTAGTTATTTCCACTATTGTATCTTTCAGGTCACTTATCTATTCTTCTGCCTCAGTTATTCTGCTATTGATTCCTTCTAGAGGATTTTTAATCTCATTTATTTTGTTGTTCATCATTGTTTGTTTGCTCTTTAGTTCTTCTAGTTCCTTGTTAAATGTTTCTGGTATTTTCTCCATTCTATTTCCAAAATTTTGGATCATCTTTACTATCATTACTCTGAATTGTTTTTCAGGTAGACTGCCTATTCATAGTTGTTTTTGGTATCTTCCCCCAGTGAGTAAGGTTGGTTCAGTGGGTTGTGTAGGCTTCCTGGTGGAGGGCACTGATTCCTGTGTTCTGTTGCATGAGGTTGGGTCTTGTGTTTCTGGTGGGCAGGACTGCATCAGGTGGTATGTTTTGGGGTTTCTGTGAACTTATTATGATTTTAGGCTGCCTCTCTGCTAATGGCTGAGGTTTTGTTTCTGTCTTGCTCATTGTTTGACATGGGGTGTTCAGCACTGGAGCTTGCTGGTCGTTGAGTGGAGCTGGGTGTTATCGTTGAGATAGAGATTGCTGGGAGAGCTCTCGCCGATTGTTATTCCTTGGGGCCGAGAGGTCTCTCGTGGTCCAATGTCCTGAACTTGGCTCTCCCATCCCAGAGGCTTAGGCCTGACACCCGGCCAGAGCACCAAGACCTTGTCTGCCACACAGCTCAGAAGAAAAGGGAGAAAAGAAAGAAAGACACAGAATAGAATAGAACAGAATAGAATAAAATAGAGTAGAATAGAAGTTATTAAAATAAAATGTATATTATTAAAATAAAAAAAAAGAAATAAAAAAAGAAGAGAGCAACAAAACCAATAAACAAATCCACCAATGATAAAAGCGCTAAAAAGTAAACTAAGATAAACATAAAAATCAGAAACTAGTCAGTTGTCTACAGCAAACCCCAAGTAGGCGTTCAGTAGGTGTTCTTTAGTAGTTGTTCCACACGTAGATGTAGTTTTGATGTATCTGTAGGGAGGAGGGTGATCTCCACGTTTTACTCCTCTGACATCTTTTTTGTGTGTGTGTGGTACACGGGCCTCTCACTGTTGTGGGCTCTCCTGTTGTGGAGCACAGGCTCTGGACGCACAGGCTCAGTGGCCATGGCTCACGGGCCTAGCCACTCCGCAACATGTGGGATCTTCCCAGACCAGGGCACGAACCCATGTCCCCTGCATCGGCAGGTGGACTCTCAACCACTGCGCCACCAGAAAAGCCCTCCTCTGCCATCTTGAAGGTCCTCTACCTGATCTTTTTGATAATAGCGATACTAATGGTGTTGAGGTGATATACCTTATGAGGTAATATAACTCATTGTCATTTTGATTTGTATTTTTGCATTTATCATCATTAATTTGATGCTTAATGATGCAGATCTTTTCATGTACCTGTTAGCCATCTGTCTGTCTTTTTTGGAAAAACATCTATTCTGATCTTCTGCTCCTTGTTTAATTAGATTGTTGTTGTTGTTGTTGTTGTTTTTGCTATTGAGTTGTATTTTTTCTTTTCAATATTGTTTTGGCTATTTGAGGTCCCTTGAGCCTTCATATGAATTTTATGATGGGTTTTGCAGTTTTTGCAAAATATATCATTGGTATTTTGATAGGGGTTGCATTGAATCTGTAGATTGCTTTGCATAATATTGATATCTTAATATTAAGTATTCTAATCTATGAATACAGGATGTGTTTCCATTTATTTATATTTTTTAAAATTTCTTTTGGCAGTGTTTTGTAGTTTTCATTGCATAAGTCTTTCACCTCCTTGGTTAAGTTAATTCCTAAACATTTAATTTTTTGATGCTACTATAAATGGAATTATTTTTGTATTTTCCTTTTCAGCTTGTTTGTTGTTGGTGTATATAAATGCAACTGAGTTGCATTTGTTGTGTGTTGACTTTGTAATCCTGCTACTTTTCTGAATTTATTTTTTAGTACATAAAAGATCATAGTTTATGAATAGAGAAAATTTTACTTCTCCCTTTCTAATTCATATACTTTTTAAAAAATTTATTTATTTAATTTATTTATTTTTGGCTGCATTGGGTCTTTGTTGCTGTGTGCAGGCTTTCTCTAGTTGCAGCGAGCAGGGGCTACTCTTCGTTGTGGTGCGTGGGCTTCTCATTGCAGTGGGTTCTCTTGTTGTGGAGCACGGGCTCTTGGCACGTGGGCTCAGTAGTTGTGGTGCACAGGCTCCGTAGTTGTGACGCACGGGCTTAGTTGCTCCGTGGCATGTGAGATCTTCCTGGGCCAGGGATTGAACCCGTGTCCCCTGCATTGGCAGGTGGATTCTTAACCACTGCGCCACCAGGGAAGCTCTCCAATTCGTATACTTTTTATTTCTCTTTCTTGCATAGTTATTCTAGATAGACCTTCCAGTGCTCTGTTGAGTAGAAGTGATGAAAGTGAAAAGTTTCAGTCTTTCATCATTTAATTTGATGTTTTTTGTGAGTTTTTCATGTATATTGTGAGCTTTTATTATGTTGAGGTAATTTCCTTTTATTCTTAGTTTATTGAGTGATTTTATCATGAAAGGATATTGAATTTTGCCAAATGCTTTTCTGCGTCAGTTGAGATAATCATGTTTTTTCCCCTTCATTCTGTTAGTTTGGTGTATTACATTGATAGATTTGTTTGTGAAGCCATCTTTACATTCCAGATACAAACCCCACTTGATCATGATGCACAGTTCTTTTATTGTGTTGCTGAATTTGGTTTGCTAGTACTTGATTAAGGAGTTTTGTATCAGTCTTCAAAATGAATATTTTTCTGTTGTTTTCTTTTTCTGTAGTGTCTTTGTATGGCTTTGGTAGCAGGATAATGCTAGCCTTCATAAAATGAGTTTAGGAAGTATTCCTTCCTATTCAATTTTGAAAAAGTTTGATCATGATTGGTTTTAATTCTTCTTTAAGTATTTCGTAGAATTTACCAGCAAAGCCATCTGGCCTAAGACATTTCTTTGTCAGAAGATTTTGATTACGTATTCAACTGCTTACTAGTTATACTAGTCTATTTAGATATGTTATTTCTTCATGATTTAGTCTTGGTAGGTTTTCTATTTCCAGAAATCTGTCAGTTTCATCAAGTTTATCCAATATGTTGGCACACAGCTGTTCATAGTACTCAATTATAATCCTTTTTATTTTTATAGAATCAGTGAAAATGTTTCCACTTTCATTTCTGATTTTAGTTATTTGAGTCTTCTCTTTTTTTCTTAGCCCATCTTGCCAAAAGTTTTATTGATCTTTTCAAAGAACCAACTTTTGGCTCCATTGATTCTCTCTATTGTTTTTTTATCCTCTATTTTGTTTATCTGAATTCTAATCCTTATTATTTCCTTCTTTCTTATAGCTTTGGGTTAAATTTGTTCTTTCTCTAGTGTCTCAAGTGGTAGAGTTAGGTTGTTAATTTGAGATATTTATTGTTTTTTAATGTCTGCATTTACAGGTTTACATTTCCCCCTTACCATCACTTTCACTGTTTCAAAGGTTTTGGTATGTTATGTTTTCATTTTCAGTTTTTTCCAGTTTTACTTCTGGTACTGATTTCTAACTTCATTCATTTGGTCAGAGAAGATACGTTCCCCGATATTTATCTTTTAAAATCTATTGAGATGTAATCTGTGGCTTAATATATGGTCTATCCTGGAAAATGTCCCATGTTCCATTGAGATGAATGTGTATCCTGTCGTTGTTGGGTAGAGTATCCTGTATATGTCTTTTAGGTCTAACTGGTTTATTACATTATTTAAATCCTTATTTCCTTTCTTAATTTCTGTCTTCTGTTGTATCCATTTTTGAGAGTGATGTATTGAGGTCTCCAACTATTATTGTAGAGTTGTCTATTTCTTCCTTCAGTTCTGTCAGTTTTTGCTTCATATATTTTGCTAGTCTATTATTAGTTGTGTAAATAATTTTAATTTTTATATCTTCTTGCTGTGGTGGAACTAATAATATATACTATCCTTCTTTGTCTCGTCACTGCTTTTGATTTAAAGTATTTTATCTCCTATTAGTATAGCTACCCCTGCTCCCTTTTGATTTCTGTTTGCTTGGAATATAATTTTCCATCCTTTCACTTTCAATCTATTTGTGTCTTTAGGAGTAAAGTGAGTTTTGTAAACTTTGTATAGTTGGATCATGTGTTTTTATTCATTCTGCCCATTACTGTCTTTTGATTGGAGAGTGTAATCCATTTTATTTAAAGTAATTACTGATAAGGAGGGTTTGACTTCTGTCAATTTTCTATTTGTTTTTCATACACCTTATAGATTTTTTTGTTTCTCATTTTGTGCATTACTGTCTTCTTTTTTGTTTAATTGAATTTTTTTTTAGTAGTGAAAAATTTAAATTCTTATTTTCTTATATATATATATATTCTGTAGTTGTTTTCTTCGTGGCTACCATGAATATTACATTTAACATGCTAAAGTTTTAACACCCTAAATTGAATTTATAGAAACTTAAATAAAATACAGAAACTCTGTTCCTTTACAGCTCCATGCCCATCCCTTTCAGTTGTTGATATCACAAAATTATATCTTTATAAATTGTGTACCCCAAAACATAAACTAATAATTATTTTAAAGGCATTAGTTTTTTAAATTATGTAGAATACAACATGTGGAGTTACAAACTGAAGTTATAGTAATACTAGCTTTGGGCTAATTTGAAAAATGTATATTAATCTCGTAAATCATGTAGAAAACAAAAAGTAGAGTTACAAATCATTGTTACAATATTAGTAGCTTTTGTAATTGTCTATTTTTTACCTTTATTGAGGTCTTTATTTTTTCATATGGCTTCAGTAACTGTCTAGCATTTTTTTATTTCACCTTCTAGACTCTCTCAAACATTTCTTAAAGGGCAGGTCTAGTGGTAATGGATTCCTTCAGCTTTTGTTTATCTGGAGTTGTCTTAATTTTACCCTTACTCTCAAAGGGTAGTTTTTCAGGATATAGTATTCTTAGTTGAAAGGTTTTTGGGTTTTTTGGGTTTTTTGTTTGTTTGTTTTGTTTCTCTTTTAGCATTTTGAATATATCAGCCATGGTCTTACAAATGCCAAAGTTTCTGGTGAGAAATCTGTTGACAGTCTAATTGAGGATACCTTATGTGTGCTCATCCTGGCTCCCATAATCTGTGTGCTGGCTTATTTAGGAACATGTGCACAGCTACCTGACACCGGCGTTGGGGTGGATTTGAGTAGATGCTACTGTGTTAAGAGCTGAAATTAACTGCAGTTTCCTATTCAAGCCTTCCCTTGAAAGTTGCAAGCCTTCAATAGACACTAGAGTTCCAAAATAGTTATATCAGACAGATTCTGCAAGTGCAATTTTGTTGTCTATTTGGGGAGACAGACTCCTGGTGCTTCCTACTTTACCATCTTTCCAGAATCCTCCCCCATTTGGTTCTCTTTTATAGCTTTTTATTTCTTATCCAAGGTTTGATTTTCTTTTCTCATCGTGATCATGTTTTTATTGAGCATAGTTATAAGTTATTTTACACCTTCTTATAATTTCAGTACCTGATTCTTCTTGGGATGGGCCTCAGTTGACGTTTTTTCTAGGATCTTGTTTACACATTCCTGATTCTTCATGAGTCAAGTAATTTTTAATTGTCCTGTGCATCATGGATTTTATGTTGTGGAGTCTCTGGATTTTGCTATATTTCTCAGAACTGTGTTGGTGATTTGTTTTAGTAGGTCATTCATTTGGTTGGAGTCAAATTACAAACTCTGCCTCTTGGCTGGCAGCTTAAATATCAGTTCAGTTATTTTATCTTTAGCTGTACATATTTGAGTTTTCCCAGTACATGTGTAGTTCAGGGGTCAGCCAAGTATATGAACAGGGTACATAAGCAGAATTTTGGGCTCACATCTATGACTTTCTTACTTCTTTGAATTCACCTTTACTTTTGAATGTCTGCGATTTCCCTGAAATTTTCTCTCATCTTCTAGTATAGAAAGGCTGTGGGTTTTTAATTGAAATTTTAGCCACTTTTGTGGGGCCAACTTCAGTTTGCCCTCAGGATAAAAGCTATAGTAACTGAAAACTTACTTTATCCTGGTTCATTCTGGTCCTGTAGAAACTTAGCTGTTATGGAAGCCTGTTTTTGCAGTATTTTCTAAAATTTTATGGACTTTAAAAATATTTTAATATCATAATTTAGAGCTTTATAATATTACTTCATTTTATATTCAAATGCTGAATATTTCATGATGATTAAATCTTTCCAAAGACTCCTTCAAACACTTTCCAAAATTGAATTTTTCCAAATTATATTCAGATACTGATAGAATGATTTTACAGCTACCAAAATAGCATGTTTTTCACTTTAGGCATTTAAATTAACCAACTATATGATTAAACTCAATTAGGATGCTGAATATTGTGAAGCAAACTAAAAGTTTATGAAGAAGGTATTTCAGTATTCAGAAGGCTTTAGTGGGAATTTTGTCTCTGTAAAGACCAAAGATTTGTGATCTGTGTTGGTAGTCACCTTAGAAAAAAAATCAAGGGAATAAATTATTGTGTCAAAATTACCTTTATAGGTAATGTTTTTTTATGTCAGAGGGCAATCTCTGCTTTCCTTTCTTCTTATAATTGTATCAGTTTCTCACTGTTAAAGAATTCCTCATCCCAAGCTACTCTATTATGTCTGGAATTTGTAGAAAGGTCAGTGAGTCTCAGGAGTTGTGATTACTTTTTCTAGCTGACATTTATTGATCTCATTACCTTCATGCTCATATTTCAAAAACTTCTTTTCATTCTGTTACCATTTCAAAGATGACAGAAATGCTGCAGTGCTCACTGTATTAGAACTGTATGTAATTAAAATCTGTACTCTGTGTTTCATCACAATTTCAGTGTCAGAACCACAGCATGTATTATTTATAAATAAGATTGTAATAATTAGAATACACAATGTGCATAAAATCAAGGCTGAACATATAACATATATTTTATTTCTTTTCAAAGAAATGAATGTTGTAAAATCTTTGGGCATAAACCTTTTGGTATTGCTGAATGGTTCACTTGATTCTCACCTCTGCCTGTACTTAGTTTTAAATGACTACTTTCAGAGAAGTTTACACTTTTACATAAGCAGTTATGTCCTATAAAAATCCTAAAAACAAGGGGTAATAAAGAGATGTGAATAGAGGTGATTAAGTAAAATTAGACATAAACGTCTTTCAAATCTCCTTACTAAGACTGATTCGCAAATAGATATATTTATCAAATAAATATATATCTATTTCTAAATAGTTAAGTCCACAATTCTAGCCCAGTTTAATTTGTTACATCAAAAAACATTTAAAGGGATTGTGAAAAATTTTTTAAGTTATATGTAGATAAGGAGTAATAGGAGTGTATATGTAAGAATAGCCCTATCTTTTTTCTGTTTAAACCACAATTATACTTAAGGAATCTGTCCTTCCTATTTGCTAAAAGTCCATTCAACCAGAAAGATTTAAGGAGTCTCTCTATGAGAATCAAAAATAGGCCCAGGGGGCTTTGCTGGTGGCGCAGTGGTTGAGAGTCCGCCTGCCGATGCAGGGGACACGGGTTCATGCCCCGGTCCGGGAAGATCCCACATGCCGCGGAGCGGCTGGGCCCGTGAGCCGTGGCTGCTAAGCCTGCGTGTCTGGAGCCTGTGCTCTGCAATGGGAGAGGCCACAGCAGTGAGAGGCCCGCATACCACAAAAAAAAAAAAAAAAAAATAGGCCCAGGGCATTCAGCTGTCATGATGAATCAGAAATCTAATTTATGAAATATTTTCTAGAGGATGTTTTAGGTTGATTAATTAACAAATGGCTCTAATTTACAAATGCTAATAAATTGTACTTGATTGTTACGACTGAAACCACTATTGAATAGGTCTGCCATTGTTTACTATGTAATCTTAGTTGTTTTTGCTACAGACTTGACTCCTATTAATTCATTTCTGAGAATCACTAATTTCTTTATTCTTCCTCCTAACTTGAGGGATAAGGTTTGGAGAAGCATGGTCTGCCTCTCAGTGCCATGCATGGTTTTGAGGGATCTATTAAGACCTTTAATCTAGAATTTTATCCGTGTTTTTTTAATTTGAAGTTTCTTGCTTTACTCATATCTGTATGATGATCACTGACACACTGTATTTGTCAGGCAAATGCCAACCTTAAAGTTTGGCAAAAACAAAGGTATATATAGTAATTTTGACTTCAAGGCAAACGCCAACATTAAAGTTTGCCCAAAACAAAGATATAGTAATTTTTGAGCCAATTAGGCTAAAAAAAATTTCTGGATTGAAGACTCTGCTAGCCTTAATAGAATATGCTAAATCTGGGAAATAAGTGTTTTCATGGACCATTTTATAATATATGGATAATATATGTAGAGTTGAGAGGTTCTCTTTATAATAATTGAATTCATCTAGGTGGGCCATAAACTAGTTAAAAAAAGAAAAGTGGTCTATTTTAATGATACCCATGAATTCAGATGTTGGAGGCCACATCTCTGCTTGTCATTGCCAAGAAGCTTTTTGTATGAGTATCGTTATGGTTAAAGCTGATTATATGAAATCAAATCAACGTATTTACTGAATATTACATTGGTTAGGTACCATGCTACCTTTAGTAGAAAATATGAGAAAGGTTCTGGTACCAAGTACTGGGTTAGTCAGTTACGAGTGTTATTTTATTTGTTCCCAGCAACATAGAAAAGTGTATTAGTTCCATTTTATAGCTGATGAAATAGGTTCTTGGTTAGTAAGTAGAACAGAAATGATTAGATCCCAGGAATGCCAAAATCTAAAGCCCCTTGTGCTATGGTAATGCCTTCAAACTTCTTTGCTCACATAGCCTTTGAATGAATTGTGAAAAATATGTTACTCATGTAAGTTTAAGTAGATAGCTAAAAATTTTAGTTGAAATTTTCAATAGTCATAAAAATACAATTTGACCTATTACAAACTTTCACATGAAAATTAATCTCGGGCTTCCCTGGTGGCGCAGTGGTTGAGAGTCCGCCTGCCAATGCAGGGGACACGAGTTCGTGCCTCGGTCCGGGAAGATCCCACATGCTGCGGAGCGGCTAGGCCCGTGAGCCATGGCCACTGAGCCTGCGTGTCCGGAGCCTGTGCTCCGCAACGGGAGAGGCCACACAGTGAGAGGCCCACGTACCGCAAAAAAAAAAAAAAAAAAAAAAAAATTAATCTCCAGATCATTCTCTTAAAAATGTGTCTAATTAAACCTAAGTACCACAATGATTTGATGCTCTCAATCATTTATTTTTTAAAAGTACACAGAGATTATTTTTATGTTTAGTAGTTTTACATAATACCTTTTTCTCTTAGATCTCTGAGTTTCATTCTACAACCTTCAAAAAATTTTATCTTGAAATAGTATTTTTAGGCTTGACATCTTTTATTGATCATCCTATTATACTTTTCTGTAACAAAAATATGTATAATTCAAAATTATTTTTTAAAATTTCCTATGATCATAAGGCTCTAACGTACTAAGAAATATCTTTATAATTAATCTGTGAATACAATTTTTATTAGTTCTAATGTGATCAGAATATACATGTATTAAAAGACTGATAATTATTAAATATGAACATTAAGATTTATTGGTCATACATTTCTAAATGAGAAAGATGAAACTTTTCCAACTGTTCTATCTATGGATGAATATTAAGAATCGTTAGAATAAGGTAGAGTTCAATCAAGTCTGTTGGTTTTAGTTTCTGCTTTTATGAATGTAATTGCTGAGAATCCATTTCACATAATTAAGTGGATGGGAGTAGAAGTCTCAATGTTATTCAATTTTTTTGAAGTTTTTATAGACATATGCCAAAAGGCACAAAAATTGTTTTTAATAATATGTTACTGATTTGACTGGACATGCCTTCAATTTTGTTGAAAGAATTTAAATCCAACTGACTTGCAGTTGGATTTAAATTCAACTGAATTGCAGTTGGATTTAAATTCAATAGAAGCTAAAGATATGAAAAGCATCAATGTTTCTTTGGAAACTAACCACCCTTTAGAAAGTCTTTGTGTATCCTCTGGTATATTTGTATCCAACCAGTATGAAAACCATAGCTCCATGCCACACTGTGGAAATTGCAGTCTAATTAAAAAGAGTGAACAGGTATTTAATTTCAATAAAACAATACAAATTTTAATAAAAGTAGTTCAAATCCACAGTAAAACAAATGTCACAAGATTGTTTCAGATTAATTGCAATCACACTGCATGTATTTTTTCATTCCATAATTTGTCAATCATGTTCATCCAAACACTGACATTATATATAAGCCAGCATGCAGTACAAAATTGAGTCAAAGAGATCTAACATTCTTTTTATAGTTTAAACACTCAAGTTTTTATATATCTTATCAAATAAAGGTAAAAGAGCAAGAAATTGGTTTCCCTTCAGGCTCTCACCCCAAGGTTGCCCTTGAACTAAGGGCAGAACTGAAATTAGGCAAAAGTTATCAGCAATAATCCCCATCCATACTATTTCTCATCTGTTCTTGCTGCCACCAACCACCATGCTCCCTTAAACGTATAAACTCTGTCAGCCCCATCTGAGTTTGACAAAGATGTATTACAAACTCTCACAAACTTCTTTCTATCAAATCCTTCAATCTCATGTTTGACTTTATGTGTTTTATGTAACAGACACATAGAAGTGCATGGCTATTATAGCTATAGGGTAGATAATAACCCTTTGGTCAGTGTAAACAATCCTTGTTGCCTCTGCAATTTTTAAAAATCTACTCTGTTAATGTTGACACTTCTACTTTCTTCTTCTTTTTACTTTGGCAAACTTTTATTTATTGTTATATATTTAATATTTCTGCAGCATTTTGCTTTAGATATATTTCTTCTAGGCGTAATATATTTCAAATCAGATGAATCAGTTTCTTTTGCTGAGTGAATTTAAATGAATTATATTCATTGATATAACTGAGATGTCTGTTGTATTAGTTTTCTAGTGCTGAGTAAAGAATAACTACAAACATAGTGGCTTCAAATAATACCAATTTATGATCGTACAGAACTGTAGGTCATAAGGCACAAAGAGACTCGGTTCTCAGCTGGTTGTGTTTTCCTCTGAAGCTCAGGTTCTTCCTCCAAACTGATTCAAGTTGTTGGCAGATTTCAGTTCCTTGATGCATGCCTGCTAGGGAGTCACTCTCATGCTCTCAAGTCCATGCCACATGACCCCTCTATCTTCAGAGTCAGCAATGGAGAACTTCCTGCACATCAATTCTGTGTTCCAGAATTTGAATCTCTTTTCCAGGAAGGGGCTCACCTAACTTATCCTCACCTATGCTCAGGCCTACTAAGGATAACTCCCTTTCTTAAGGTCAACTGTGCAAGTAGCATAACCTAATCACAAGAGTGACTGTTCCATAACATTCACAAAGCCTGCCTACCCTTCACAGAGGGGATTATAGTGCAGAAATTTTGGGACCATTTTGGAATTATGCCTACCATACTTGCCTTTAATTTTATAATCTTACTTTATAATTTATTTGGGCCTTTAAATTTTTTTTTCTAAAAATTTTTACAAGACTTTTTTAGAGCAGTTTTAGGTTTATAACAAAATTGGTAGGTAGGTACAGAGATTGCTGGAAAAAAAAACCCCTGCACGCACACATTCATAGTCTCCACCATTATCAACATCACTCATCAGAATAGTACTTTTTTTTTTTTTTTTACCAAAAATAAACATAAGGAATTTTTCTTTGTGAACAAACCTTAAATTATAGAAGTAGGGGCTTCCCTGGTGGCGCAGTAGTTGAGAGTCCGCCTGCCGATGCAGGGGACACGGGTTCATGCCCTGGTCCGGGAAGATCCCACATGCCATGGAGCGGCTGAGCCCGTGAGCCATGGCCGCTGAGCCTGCGCGTCCGGAGCCTGTGCTCCGCAACGGGAGAGGCCACAACAGTGAGAGGCCCGCGTACCGCAAAAGAAAAAAAAAATTATAGAAGCAGTTTGGGTAATGATTAAGAGTATGGTGGTCAAGGGCATAGCTCTGAAGCTGTCACTTAGATTGAGATCACACCTCCTATGCGATTCGGGGCAAGTTACTTACCTTCTCTTTGCCTCAGTGTCTCATCTGTGTAATGGGAGCGATATTACCTACTCCCCAGGGCAATTTTGATGATTAAGTGACTTAATTTGTACAAGGAACACAGGGTCCAGGAGAACAGCATTCAGTAAGTGTTAGCTATTAGTATTTCTCTTTCACAGTTACATGGAAGATACTTATCCTGTCTTAAAACCTACTAGATTTCCACCATATGTTGAAACTATATTTCTCTAATCACATATAATATCTACTTCTATGTAATATCTAATGATGAGTTTAGCAAGTATTTGCTGTTATGCATGTCCTAGTCTTTATTAACATTCTATCTAATGTCAGGCCTCTATGATAAGTTAACAGAAAACTGAAGAAAGTGAAGAAGGCTGCAATGTTGGTTTATTTGGAAAGGAGATTCATAGGCAAAGTGAACACAGGCTCCTGGGATGAGCAAGGGTCAGATGTGTTCTAGAAAATAGAAAATATGGCAGTGTGACTAGAGGTAAACAAGATGGAGTAGTTAAAAGTTAGGATCAGAGAGAGATCTTTTTTGGGCTAGATGGTGAGGGCATGGACTTTGGCTTTTATTCTGAGGATGCTGGAAAGCCATGGGAGGTTTTTAAGCTGAGGCAGGACATGATCTGACTTTGTTTTAAAAGGATGGCTTAAGGCTCCTTTGTGAAGAACAGACTGCATGGAGACAAAGGTGGAAGGAGAGAGTGCCCATACTTGAAGTGGATGTTGATAGTGACTTGGACCAGGGTGATAGCCATGGAGGTAATTAGAGTTAGATTACCTCAAATTATTAGATTATGGATATATTTTGAAGAAAGAATTGAGAGTATTTATTGTTGGTTTTCTGTAGTTATAAGGAAAGGAGAGAACTCAATTACACTGCCAGTGTTTTGATCTGAACAACTGGAAAAAATGGAATTACCATTTACTGAGATGTGGAACCATGGGAGGAAATGCTGTGGGGGAGATCAAGAATTCACTTTTAAATATGTTAAATTAAAGATACTGCTTACTTATGTAGCTGGAGAGGTTAAGTAAGCTACTTGAATATATTAATTTAGAGGTCAGGAGTGAGGTTTAGCTTTGAGACACAAGTGAGGAATTTTCAGTAGATTGAGAGTATTTGAAGACATGAGTTTGTGTAAGATGATTTAGGAAGTGGATGTAGATAAAGATGAGAAGATTACAAGGACAGAGCCCTAGGGCATGCCAATACTGTGCACAGTGATACAAAAGAGGAAGAAAGGGAACAGCCACAGGAGTTATTTCTTTGGGTAGTCCATAGGGGATGGCATCCAGTGAGTGAGTAGAACAACTGAGTTTAGATAAGAACTTTGTCAGTTCACTCATTCCAACAAGGGAGAATGCAGAGTCTAGTGCTTGGCATAAGAATTTTGCCTGGGTCGGTATAACATGGAGAGAGAACACTTTTTTTTTCTAGTGTAAAATATTATCTTCTTAGGCATAGTAATTAGGACAATCATAGACCCCTATCCCTTTAACAGGAACTGGAAGGAAATCAAAAGAGAGATAAAGCTCCTTGCTTTGAGTGGAGAGGGCTCAGCAGTGGCTAGAAGTTAAGGGGAAGGGTCACAGAGAAGGAAGACAGGGTAAGGGCCGTAGCACTGTCAAAAAGCAGGAAGGCTGAGTGCACATATCTTGTTTAATAGTATTTTAAAACTCAAATAAAGAACACCTCAAGGCTTCCCTCATAAAAGTCAAGTGTCCAACATGGTTTCAAGATCGTCATGCACTTGTCTGGGGTTGTCATCTCATACCAGGGGCCAAACAGTGTACCTATGAAATTAGATTAGAAATATTTAATTTTATTATTAAATGTTATCAGTGACCATGGATAGGTCCAACCACCCTTACTCTAAAGTAAAAGAAGAGAAATATGGTTTCTTGGACAGGAGGCATGTATTTGGAAAATATTATACTCAAATTAGAGTAAAATTACTGGTACTAAACACCAAACAGAAATATTTATAACTATCTCTTATTGACAAAAATGCAAATAATTTATTGATGAGCTGTTAGAATTTTTTTAACTGTAACAAGACAGAAATATCCAAACACATCCAACTAAAGAGGCTAAATAATCAATCTTAAGACAGATCCAACTTAACAAAGTATACAATTTTGACAGACTCTACTGGAATATATTAAACTTTATTTATGTGTTTTTAAGACTGCCTTTGTGGACATTCCCTCCACCTGACCCCAAATTACACATCATTACACATTGAAGAAAATTTTCAGAGGAAAAAAGTGGAAAATGGTTGATAATTTATGAAAAGAAATACAATTTGAAATAAAATGAGACATCATATTTGAGTTAACAAATTAGCAAAAATTAAAAATATTGATCTTACTATTTTTTGGAGAGAATATGGAGAAAAGATACTCTCATTTGTTCTAGGCTAGAGTTGAAATTGACACAGCATTTTTGAAGAGCCATGTGGCAATATATGTTAAAGTTGTAAAGTGTCATCAATTCAATTTCTAGGAATTTATCCACACAGAACACTCCCACCAGTGTGCAAAGATGAGTGTTCAGGTAAATTCAGTGGAGCATTGTTTGTACCAGGGAACAATGGAAAGAGCTTAAATATTTATCAATATAGGATTTAATAAATAAGTCATGATACATCCTATAACCTCTAGATATTATTATAAATATTATTTATATTATAATATAAATAATATAAATATAATATATTATTATAAATATTCTAAAGAATATTTATTAACTTAGAAAAAAGTCCAGCATATGCAGTTATACTTTCCATTTAAAATATAGAGAGTAGTGATTAAACTGGAGGGTGGGCATGGTGGAGACAATCTGTCTTGAGTGCAGGCAATGTGGGCAGTAAAAATGATAGAGAATTTCAGCACAGTAATAAAACCAACTACAAGTGGTCTACCTTTTATTGTTACCATGAGCTGGTAGTTTACACAATATAAATCAAAAAATGCCCCTCCCTCTGGGGTAAGTCACTCCCATTGCACACTTGGACCCCTGCCCTTGATTGGCTACTGCTGAAGATGAGAAGATGGGTGAGTAAGAGATGGAGAGGGGAGGGGAGAGGGGAAAGAATGCTAATAAGTAGTAAATTTGGGCATGGCCCTGAGTATTTCAAATGTGGAACCGTAAGTTTTTGCTGTATTATGAAGAGTCTTATATGCTGTGACATGGGATTTAGCAAACAGCCTTTGTAAATAAAGTTTTATTGCAACACAGACACGTTTATTCTTTTATGCTTGTCTAGGTTGCTTTCTTCCTACAGTATCAGGGTTGAGTAGTTGCAAAAGAAACTGTTTAAGACCTGAAAAGCCTAAAATATTAAGCATCTGACCATTTACAGAAAAAGCTTATGGACCCCCTGCTATAAGTAATGGAATATTTTAATTATATTCAAGAACAATTATTTCCTATTAGGTTTGAATTACTTTACTTAATTATTGAATTAGATGTTAATGGCTATTTTGGTCACCAGCAATTTCTTTCACATTTAATAAATGTTTCGTTTGAATTTCTAGTTTACATATTTCAGCATTTTTGTGCGATTTATGAGCAATCTATGGGAAAGTTGTCAGCCTTTTAACTAAATAACTGAGACTTTTCTATTCAGTAAGTAGTCCTTATTTATAGAGCCTTGTTTGAATGCTGGGGGTTTTGTGTCTCCTGACTCTTTAGAAGTAATATAATAAATATTTTAATTTAATAAAATATGAAGGTAAAATAAAAAGTATTTTATTTCTGCCCCTTTCCATAAATATATGTAGAAGGCATGATTACCAAGTTGCTACCTAGTTTTGGCGAATATGTCTTACCTGTCCCCGCAATTAAGTGCTCATTAAGTTCCAGGAACAGACCTACTATGTTTATTCAAAACTACATGACTTCCTTTAAATTATAGAATCATCCCCTGAAAGAAGTCCAAGTGATTTACACAGGGCCACATTTTGACATATAGTTTAGGTTGTGCTCTCACTTGAAAGTCCATTATTTTTTTATGAACCCGCCCCCTACCCTCAATGGTTTACAGGTATCCTCCATATCTTTCTTAACAGAATGTTTGCCAGTAGCAGCTGTTCTATAAACTTGAATCAATTGAATTGTGTTTTCTTCTGATCTCACATTGAAGTGATTGTTGAATAGAGTGATAGGAAACCAAAGCTCCCAGAATACAAGGAAAAAGAGATTGTTGTTATTTGGTAGCATGTTTTCAGAGAAGACCAAGCCTCTAGAGTTTTACCAAACCTACCCTGGAGTTAGGCCTGTCCAGTTCTAATCAACTTTTCCCGCTGGAGATTCATTTCATTATTCGATCTTATAAATGGCACATCACAATATTGGTCATTTTTTTTTCTTTTAAAATCATTGCCTTCCTCTGATTTATTCATTTTACCATTAACTACTGAGCACTTCGCATGCATGAGACTCTTTTCTAGCCGTACGGGAGTATTAAACTAGACAAAATCTCTGTCCTCAGAGGAGCTTATGTTCTACATTCAAATGTAGCTATTCTTGTTCATATTCGCTCCCCCTTTTCCACCCCCGCTCCTGCTCATGTCTTCAAATTTTATCATTACTAAACTAAACCTTTTGCCATGGGATTCTTAGTAAAATGGCAGCCTGAATGCTTATCAATTCTCCACTTCCCAATTGTTTCTTTGTTGAAGGAGGCAGCAAGAATACTCTGTTGCTCCCAGAGAAGCTCAGCCCTTGCAGACCTGTGATTTTCCTGGGGGAAAGTAATGCCCACCTGCCCATGCCGAGTCCTGGCAGGGTAGGCTCTGTCCTGCTGACCTTCAGGACCTGCAGGAAAGTTAAAAGCTGAGAGAGGGCTGCCTCTTAAACTTAAGAATACTGGAAAGATTCTCAGTAGTTGATATCTGGTCTGCAGTTTTGTTTTGCAGTCATTTTGAGTGTTGTTTTCGTTGACCTGAAACAAATAGACTGCCAGATGTTTCTCTAGCGTAGATGGGTTTAGTCAGCAGCAGCAGAGAATTGTACTTGGGAGTCTGCAAGCATGGCGAGCTATGTGCAAGTCCCAGCCGGGCAAGGGAAGGAGAAAGCTTTTATAGAGAGGAAAAGGAAGTTGTGAGAACAAAAAAAACAAAAGGTCTGTGGCTTTTCGTTGACTGAGTCCTTGCCAGGAAAGAAGAGGAGCTTTCTTCTTCCTGCTGGGCTCTGTTACTATGGCAGGGTGTGCGAGCGCCCCCTTCTGGTTTCCCAACTCTATTTAATTGAGATTTCTGTTCACTAATTTTTACATTTCTAAATTATATACCCCAGCAAAAGATGTATGGAAAAAAATGAGAGAAGAATAGCAACATCAGGCGATAAAGTGGATGGTTTATAAAGTAGCAAGCACATATATGTAAAATACAACCTCAAAGAGTATGTGTAAAGAAATAAAATAACAGATGCAGTGTCGTTGAGAGAAGCTGTCTGTGGAGAAATCAAGCAATGACTTGAGAAGGCATATTGGAAAAATAATTGAATTTGAATGAGATTTAGAGGGATCAGTTTAATGAGGAATTGTGTTTAGCTGAACAGAAACTAAAAAGATAATTTGAATGGAGCTAAACTAAAATTTCATGAAAAATGTTCATGTGTTCTGTACACATACCTTGAGCTTGTACAAAACTGTGGTGTTGGTATTTACCAAAAACTTTCCTACTTTGGACTGAAATTTAAAATAATTTCAACAATTGGCTTCATTCTAAATATTTGATCCAAATTATGCTTTTCATACTTTTTAGAATACAAATCTACTAAAGCAGATTTTGCTTGTATAAATCACACACACACACACACATATATATATATATATATAAAATGAGATTTTGTATAGTCTAAATAAAAATTGCCTTCTCTTATACACTCACAAGTAAAAGAGATTTGATCACTGTTTTGGAAATGTCCACCAAATAATAAAATCTTCTCTGGGGACGTTATTAATAGGCCAATCTGATGAAAAGGAAAAGACACATTGAAATGCAGAACATGTTCTTCTTGAAAAGATTGATGTATTAAATATTTATATAAGCACATTAAATTGGCAAGTGTATGAAAACATTATTACGTATTCATCACCTTCAAATCTCATCTTTTTGAAAAGAACTTCTTTCCTATAAAACTAAAATGGATGAGTATAAGTTTTCCAAAGTCACATTTTTCAAATTTCATAACACGGACTAGTTTGTTTTTCAGAGTTTATATTAATTCACGTAAATAACAAAATGAATGTTGGAACTAGAAAAGACTCCTTATATTTATTCAAAATACAAGGAGTCAAGTACCGTTTCATCCTCAGCCTTTCTCCGTAACCCTGCCCTGGAGCCTCTTCATATAAAACTTGCTCCCCAAGAGTGAATATTCACTTTGAGGAATAAATGAGCTCTTTTAGGTCATGGAATCATTTAGCAAACAACTGGTTCTGTGGCCTAAATGTCAAAAGGGAATTAATGTATTTCCAAAGTACCTAACTTCTCCTAGAGTGTAATAAGTCCAAAATTTTATGGCCTTTGGAAAGTGTTACTTAAATTAAAATTTAAATTGACTACACTTCTCATTAAAAGCTAGAAAGTTGAAATGATTTTATAGAGGCTCTAAAAATATTCATGTTTAATATAAACTGCCATATCCTGCTGACATAGTGTTCTGTGTTCTAAGCTTGCTTTCTTCTCCATTTCTACCCCTTTTTCCAGGTGAACTCTTGTCCCATCTCTTACAACGTTTCCTGACTTCAGTGCTTATTTGATTTTTACCCTACTTCTATTACTGTGTGCTTATTTGATTTTTACCCCACTTCTATTACTATTTTACTCCTATAGCATCCAACTTTTTCACCCCTCTGCCCATTTCCACAAGTTTCTCTTACTTTACTTTTCCCTTCTGCTTGCATCTCTTTCCTTTTTCACCTTTCTCCCCGTCTTTGATGTTTTAAAGACTGCCACTTTAATGTGTTATCTTTCCTCACTATGAGTCCTCACCATCTCTGTGTTTTGATAGTTTATTCTTGGTAACAACCCTAGGGTGGGGTAGTAAGTCATTGGTGTTGGCTGTATTTAATTTAACTTTTTTTTTTAATTTAACTATTTAATTTAACTATTCCTACCATACATCATAGTAAAAAATAACCTATATTGTAACATGGAAGAGATGAAGAAGGAGGAGAAAGAAAAAGATCAGTGTGTGGCTCCAGTTGGCTAATTTTAAAAGAAACTAGGAGTTTAAGGCTGGCTGAAATTGACTTCTTCTGTAATCCAAACCTCTGTCTGTGTGTGGCCATTCCATAGCCATTTTTCCTTTACTATCCAAATGCATTCACTGCAACCCCATCCTATGTGCTGTATAAAAGGTCCCCTGCCTCCTCCAAATCTCTGAACATTTTCAGGTTTTTGTTCACTGCTCATTACTACTCCCATGCTCCTGCTGAAGGCTGGATTCCTTCTTCGTTTTTCCCCTTTCCTGCACTGCTTTCTCTTCCCCGTCCTGTCTCTCCATAGGCATGAAATGCAAACCATGTTCACTCGATCCCTAAAGCACCATTTTTTAAGAAAATCAAAAAATCATGTACTGAAGAATGGGGGGTAAAGGATAGTGATTAAGCTCAGGACAGCACAGAAAAGACAGTAGCATCAATGTAAAACTAAGTTGTTTAGTTTGACAGCTGCCTCGTCATGCCCACCTCGGTCCTGCTTGCCATTTTGTGCCAGATTATTTTCTCCCAAGAGATTGTTTCCCACATCCTCCTCTTCCCCCCATTCAGGGACCTCCAACCATGTTCTCCTGTGGTCAGGAAAATATTCTGTATTCTTGCTACTTTATTATGCAGAGTGATTTATTTCATTTTGTATAACCACTCTGTATTTATTTCCCATGGCTGCTGTACCAGTTTACCACAAACTGTGTGGCTTAAAACAACAGAAATTGATTGTCTCACAGTTCTTGAGGTCAGAAGTCTGAAATCAAGGTGTCAGCAAGGCCATGCTCCCTCCGAGGCTCTAGAGGAGATTCCTTGCCTTGCCTCTTCCCAGCTTCTGGTGGTGCCAGGCATTCTTTGGTTTGTGGCTGCATCACCAATTTCTGTCTCCTTCGCATGACCTTCTCTTGTCTGTCTCTTATAAGGATACTTGTCACTGGATTTAGAGTCCACTTGAGTAATCCAAAACAGTTTCATCTCAAGATCCTTAAGTTAATTACATCTGCAAAGACAGTTTTTCCAAGTAAGATAACCTTCACAGGTTCCAGGAATTAGGGCATGGGCATATCTTTCAGGGAGCCATCACTCAGCCCATTACACAGTCTATCTAAGCAGATTTTGGTTTTCTCAACCTTCACAACAAGAGACAGACAAAATTTTCCCATTTAATTTAAAGAAGAAAAAGTAATTCTGTCCCTCAGCATAATTCTATAGTCCTTCTAGGGCTCTTAGAGTGAATTACTGTTAGATTTTAAGTGATGTTTGTCTTCTCATTAAAAGACTCCAACCCGTTAAAACTGGTTAAAATGACATAACACTTTAAAATATGGGAAAATTATTTATAATATCAAAAACTTAAATAAAATTTGTATATATTTATACAAATGCCTTTATAATTTATGTATGTGTTTGTGTATATACATGTATTTGTAAAAGTATGTTTGTAATCATTATGTACTACAGCTGTGTATTGTGCTTAATCTTAACAAATGATAAATCTTTTCAATATTTTAACATATTTTTAATTTACTATTTTTATTTTTTAGTTAATTAGGACATATTTAATCATTATAGGAAATATAAATAAATAAACAGAAAAATTAATCATTTGAAATTCTACCACAAAAAAAAAAAATAACCAGTTTTGGGACACATACATCCTTATTTTTCTCAAGAAATTATGTCCACATAAATCCATACCTGTAATAGGTATATGAGTCTATACCTGTAACAACATCTACATTTATTTATAATTTTGATTCTAACAAAGTTGAATTATACAATACTGTTCTATACCAGATTTTTTCATTTCTCCAGTTAATGTTATGTTACACTTTTAATTTTAAATTGTTTTATAATTGTATCATTATTCCATATATAACATATATGTATATATAGTACATCATTGTTTTGATGCTCCATAAATTATTATCATTAGAGATTATTTTCACTATTAAAATGAACACTGTTGGGGCTTCCCTGGTGGCGCAGTGGTTGAGAGTCCTCCTGCCGATGCAGGGGACACGGGTTCGTGCCCCGGTCCGGGAGGATCCTACGTGCCGCGGAGCGGCTGGGCCCATGAGCCATGGCCGCTGAGCCTGCGCGTCCGGAGCCTGTGCTCTGCGACGGGAGAGGCCGCGACAGTGAGAGGCCCGCATACCGCAAAAAAAAAAAAAAAATTGAACACTGTTAATAAATATACTTTGTTTATTACATCTTTATAAATGTGTATAATTATTCCTTTAGGATTGTGTATAATCTTTATAAATGTATATACTTATTTCTTTAGGATTCTCATGGATGAACTTGTTGGGTCATAAAGTGTGTGGTATGTTGTGGCAGAGACTGCTAGTCAGTCACCTATCCAAATTTCTATTCTTCGCCTCCTGGGTAGTACCAGTAATTTCATTTCCCAGCCTCACTTGCAGTTGGGTGTGACTGAGTTCTAGCCAATGGAATAGAAGAGTGTGCCTTTTTTATGCCATCTGTGGGTTAAGGTTATTAACAAGCAGATGTACTTCCTCCAGGTCCTCTTCCCCTAGGCTGCCTGTAAACGGCAGAGGAAGAGGTCTGAAGGACAGAAGAAAGCTGTGCCCCATAGCCACTATGTGGAGGGAGCTATCCTTTCACTGGACCAGGAATATCTACCTCAGGGGTTAGTCGATGGAAAAATAAACTTCTGTCGTTTTTGAGCCGTTACATTCTTAGGGTCTTTGAACAATTACTGTTCTATGCTAAGTAATACACTTGGTTTTAGAAGTTTTGATAGGTACTGTTAAATTGCATTTCTCAGTCTAAGCAGTGGGGTATCCCTGCTGCTTTTCAACTAAGATTATACTCAAATGTTTCTGATTAATTTCAATATTTACTAGAAAAGGCCTGCCAACACTTTCTAGAGATTCTCCTACATTTATTCTTGCACATGACCATTATAATCATGTTGCCAATTTTCCTAAAAAGTCTTACGGCAGATTGTTAAGGCTGCAGCTGATGTAAAACTATTAACTCTATCACTCTTTCATCTTTAAACCTTATGTAGTCTTCTAATTATTGATTGTTATGTTGCTGTGATAAAATGTTTTCTACATATAGATTTCCAGAGGTAGATTATTTCCTTGTATGAATTTCCCAGAAATGTGGGAATTTGGAAAAATGATAGTACTAAATATACAATTTTTCATATGGGTTGTAGTTTGTCTTTTATAAGGAATATGTAAGGACAGTCTCATCAGAGTAAGATGTAAAGACGGTCTCATCAGAGTAAGACAATTTGGCCCCTAAGTCATTATCATTGTGTTTTGATATTAATATTAATTTTTTAAATATAAAGAAAAAATTTTACCTCAAGGTTAATTTAATTGCATTTCTTGAGTATCAAAATTGAACTTTAAATGAGATTCAAATGGTTTAAATTCCTTTAATGTAAATTATTATCTTTGTCCACTTATTTTTTGGAGTCTGGATCTGAATAAAGTTTACATATTATTGATGGATTATCCTTCTGGTGATCTGTATTTAATTAAAGCTTCTTTGATTTGATTTTACTTAATTCAACAATTCATCAGGAACTTAGATTCATATAAGGTGTGTGACCTGTGTATCTAAATTTATCCACAAATTGCTAATTAATTATTGTCATTTATTAATTAATATTCCCTTCTCTGTTACTTCCATATGTTACCTACGTCAAATAAAATTTTTTGTTATAAAGTTTCTTTCAGACATTTTTACTATGTTCTATTCTCTTTATACTTATCTTTGTTCTAGAGCATAAAGTTCTGATTATTGGTGTTTTAAAAAGTGACTTGATACCTGATTGAATTGGCCTGTTATTCTACTAAAAATATTTTTGAGCATCTCTCTTATTATATTTTTGCATTTTAAAAAAGACTTGTTTAATGGCAAGAAAAGAACTGGGAACTATTTTAATGGGCATCATACAAACTCCACAAAGCAACTTATGTAAAAGTATCTTTTAGAAACTGATAGAGGTGGACGTTCAAGATGGCGGAAGAGTAAGACGCGAAGATCACCTTCCTCCTCGCAAATACATCAAAAATACGTCTACATGTGGAACAACTCCTACAGAACACCTACTGAACGCTGGCAGAAGACCTCAGACTTCCCAAAAGGCAAGAAAATCCCCACGTACCTGGGTAGGGCAAAAGCAAAAAGAAAAAACAGAGACAAAAGAATACGGACAGGACCCGCACCTCTGGGAGGGAGCTGTGAAGGAGGAAAAGCTTCCACACACTAGGAGGCCCCTTCACTGGAGGAGATGGGGGGTGGGGGGTGGGGTACTTTGGAGCCATGGAGGAGAGCGCGGCAACAGGGGTGCAAAGGGCAAAGCGGAGAGATTCCTGCATAGACGACCTGTGCTGACCAGCACTCACCAGCCTGAGAGGCTTGTCTGCTCACCCACTGGGGCGGGTGGGGACTGGGAGCTGAGGCTCGGGCTTTGGAGGTCAAATATACATGCAAGTTGCAGAGATTTTTGCCTTACTTGAAATATCACCAGTTGCATGGCCATCATCCGTGATAACTGCATTGTTCTCACATTCTGCATTTCCTTTAATATGAGTCTAGAAACCTACAAAAAGATGAGACACAATGTCTTACAAGGTTCAAGGGTTAAAAATGAAATGTTCAGTATTGTAGGAAATCATGAAGTGAAGGTTTCTGTGTGGGGAATGGAAATCTATTTATATCTGAAAGTTAATTAGATATTATGCCTTATTTATAACTAATATAGTGTAATTCGTAACGAAAGTATTTTATGAAAAAATATTTAAATTTTCATTAAGACTTTCTGTGTTGGCAGTTTGCCTGTGCAGATGATTTGCATGAAGTGTGATTAATGAAAACTAAAGAAACAGGCTAACAGGTAGAAGGAGATGAAAAATTACCCTAATAAAAGAACATTTTATAGGATAAGCATTTCAACAACAAAAAAAACCTCGATTCTTTGAAGTTTTGTGACATAAAACAACTATGTGAAATGTTAATAAAGATAAACTTATAAGCCAGTGTTTACTAGTTTGATTTGTTTACACCAGGCATGAGTTTTCTAGGATAAAGTCTCACAGTTCCACTTCTTTGTAGAAACTGCACAAGGTCACAAGGCAGATAACCAGTTCAACACAATTTGACAGCACAAATGGAAACATTACAAACCAATTCATCTATAAATAGTTGAAAATGTTAAAATAAGCATAGTAAAAACTGAAGTTTTCTGGTATATTATTATTCTACTGCTAGATTACATTCTCTGTTTCCTTTCCTTTGAAAGCAGGGACACCTTTGAGAAGGCCAGATCCATTTTACAGCTCATATGGTACTTTTTATGTTGCTAATGGCATAGATGTTTGTATATACCTTCCATAAAATATAAGATATAAGAGCCCTGAGTCACATGATATGAATGACTAATATATAAATTTATATTTGAAATACAATATAATAACTAGTTAATATTAAATAATATTAATAAAATTATGGAACTTATATATGGAATGAGTGCATTGTAGGGCTCATTTATTTCAACTATGGTTCTTGACAAAGGTATAGTGGCTCAATACAATCTTTATTCTGGCTGAGTGACTATGGATTTTTTATAATTATGGGAAGAAAACTGTACCATATTCCACATTCTTACTTGTAATAAAGGTGTGCTTCATGGGCATGTGACCTATGTGGTTGCATAGGGTCCCCCGCTGTAAAGAAACTCACATTTGGTTTAATGTTCTGGCATTGCTTTTCTGAAATTCTTAATAATATTTGAACAAGAGGTCTCTCCTTTTCATTTTGCACTGGGCCCTGCAAATTATGTAGCTCTTCTGCCTGTAACCAAATACTATAGCCAAGACTTCCTTGTATTAAATTATCAGTTACCTTTAATGCAAAACTTCAGTCCTCTGCAAAAATATATGGTTTTTTTTCTCCCATACTTTTGGGACCTTAAGGTTCAAAAAGAGAAATTATCAAGAGTGAGACCAGCATGGTTTTTCTACCAGTCATGTGACTTTTGATTTTCGACTACAACTCTTGCAGTTTTCTTCCTCTGAGAAAATATGTGAACACTGTTACAACTGCAAGCTATATTACATAACCTCATACTTTCTCCCTCCAACAACAAAAAATACAATAAATTCCCTTATATACTTCGCCTAGATTCAGTGATCATTAACTTTACAGACTCTGCTTTGTCTCTCTCTATATATTCATACACACATATTTTTCTTCTGAATCATTTGAAAGTAAGGTACAGACATTTTGACATTTCACACCTAAATAATTAGCTTACATCTCCTAAAAACATTCTCCTGTATAGCCTCGGTACCACCCAAGACATTTAAACTTGATACAGTAATATTATCTAATATTATTCTGATTCAAATTTCTCTAATTATCTCTAAAAATCCTGTATAGATTTTTTTAAACCTAGCATCCAATCCAGAATCATACATTATGTTTGGGTCTCATGCCTCTAATTTAGTAAAAACATCCGTATTTGCCAGTGTTCCTCCGGAGGATTTTCCACTTGATGAAAGTAGGAGCCCGTGGTTTATCCTTCTTTGATCATCCAAGGAGGCTGAATGATATAGGATGCTGTAAAGAGTCTAGGCTTTGATTCAGATGCACATGAATTCTAGCTCTACCACTTAGCTCTGTGACCTTAGATACAGTCTTTAAATTCTCTGAGCTTCAGTTATATTACCCACATTAAAGCAATTGGTGCAGAGATGAAATGGCATAATGAATATAAAGTACCTGGCATGTGGATGACACTCCATAAATATTTCCTCTTTCCATCCTTCCGTCAGTTTATGCTGATAGTGAGATTTTGGTATTGTTTCTTTTTTTCAATATGCAGTGGGGGATTGAGAAGAAGAAAAAAAGGAAATTTTCTGTCTGCTCATCTTAAGAACCTACATGTCTTGTACCATCTCCAAAGTGATGAGAACAGATTTGATAACATTTCAAGTATACTAAGATTCATTTTAAATTTGAAGAGTATATACAATCAGGTTGTATTTTAGAAATGTGGCACTGGGAAATCAGGAACAGTCAAGTCTGGAAAAGGCACTTTGTGTTTAAATGAATGGTTCCTGCCCTTGAGTGTGACAGGGCCATGTTCCAGGAAAAGCAGAAGAGGGTCTCAGCTACAATGAATTACAGTGCTGTCCATCCTTCCAGACTCTAGCGGGATTCTGAGCACCAGTAGATATGATGGTGGCAGTATTTCTTGGCATTTGCTGGCAGCAAGGCTCTCTTCTTTCTGCACAGTGTTGTCAAATTAGCGCCATAGCTTTGGGAAACAGTGAAATGAGAACAGCAAAATGCTAGGTAAGCAGCAGGGACTCCTGTTTCCCTTTCTTTGATTCTGTCATCTGAAGTCTTTTTCCAGCTCCCGTGCTTCAGGGACTCTTCTTTGAGGAGAGGGAGGAGTGTGGAATGGGATTGGGTGCTCTGCAGTTGGAGATTTTTGGATAGGTTGTGTTTGAGTGGTTGTGTATCTCAATTATTGTGGGGAGGCTTTGTCTTTCTCTTGATCATTCAGGGCAACATCAATCAGTATCAGTAGTTTCTCTATGATGTAGTTTTCATTAATCCAGATTACTGAACTGAACTTTTTTTTTGTTTGTTTTTTTTACTTGAAGGCATATCTTGGAAAATACTTTTTAACTAATTCCATGAGGTCAGATTGGTTTCATATCCTTTGCCCTATATTGTCATAGTTCACAGAATAAATTTAGCTGTATGACTTGCTGATGTCATTTTGCAAAATTAGTTATTGAATCTAAGTCTGAGGGAACCTGATCCTAAATTGTTTTCTTGACTTTCATTAAATCATCATACTGTCTTTGTTATTTGATCTACTAGGAGGCAATGCTCAAAATATTAAACCTTGTGCTTTAAGGGAGACAGGGCCCTTTAGTCACTCTCAACCCATTTTTAAACTCCCTTGGGTTCATTTCAGGGGGAAATATCACTATCTTAATGATTTTAACATGTTGCAGAAAAAGAATGCTTTCTCTTCCTCCCTCCTCACCTTCCTTCCTCTCTTCTTCCCCTCTTTTTTTTTTTTTCTTTCTGGCTATCTCTCTTTCTTGGAATGCCTTAAGCATAAATGGAACTTCATCCCTGAAAGTTTGTATTTAGTCATACAATCTTAATAATTTTAATGAAAGAATCAAAATATATCTGTGGTCTCTTTTACATATACTTCTGATAAAGTTAGGAAACTCATACCTGCTTCCCTCCCTGGCTCTGTGGTAGTCCAGGTCAGCACTGTCACGGCAGCAGGGTCCTAGATTTCTGGTCTTCTAGCTCTATCCCGTCACAGGAAGGTGGCCTATGTCGCCTATGTTAAGTGGAGCCCACGCTGAGGAGGGCTCAGATTGAGGGTGAAGGCCTTCACCTACTTCATGGTGGTTCCGAGCTGGGAGTGAGCATGATGAACACTTTCCTGAACAGTGCACAATATCTGAGTTCATTGCCTAACCCCACCTCCACATCAGGTCCAACATGTTTCCTGGGAAACTGGTAACCATGCTCTGTTCATAAGCCTCATGTGAGTCCACTTTCCACCAGCGATAAAGGTGAATAAAGAGAACCCAGAATGCTACCCAGTCACTGGGGACCACAGCACTGGTTTGGACTGTTACTCTGCACATGGACCAGAAAAGTACATGGGATTTTAAGCTCACCTCCTTTACTGGTATCAAATGATGCCCAGTATACTGATCTTTTGTCCCTTTGCTTGTGCAGGAGATGGCATGAATGAATGAATGAATGAATGAATGAATTAGCGAACTTAGATTGGTCACAGGAAGAAAGCCCCAAGAAACAAAACAAGCAAAAAAATCCACCAGCGTGCCAGGCAGTGGGAGACCAGCTCTATCTCCAATTTGTGTGACTTGGATATTTTTAAGCTTCCTTGGGTTCTAGTTTCTTCATCTGTAAAATGAAAGACTTAACTTTTTAAAAATATACTTTAAAATTTGATTTTGTAACATATATTAAGGAATGTGCAGATCATATGATGAATATTATCTGCCCCCCAGAATCAACCTCTGCTCCGCCTCCTCTACTGCTTTTAGTGGTTACTGACTACCTTTAGTGGTTACTAAAGGTAACCACTAACCTGACTTCCAACATCATAAACTAGTTTTTGCCAGTTTTTGAATTTCATATAAATAGAATTATACATTATATACTTCTTTGTTTCTGGCTGTTTTTGTTCAGCCGGATGTCCGTGAGATCCATCCATTTTCTTTTGTGTAGCAGTTTGCTTGTTTTTATTGCTATATGATATTTCACTGTATGAGTTCACCACAATTTTTATCCATTCTACAGTGGATGAACATTTGACTTGTTTCCATTTGGGGGCTATTATGACTAATTCTTCAATAAACATCTTGTATGTGTATTTTGTTGATCACATACATATACATGTGGCATGGAATTGCTGGGTCATAGGTTAATGTGAATACTCAGTTCTAGGAGGTGTTACTAGCAGTTTTCTAGAATCGTATTAATTTCAGTACATAATATGTTGAAGTTTCAATTATACCTTATCCTTGCTAATATTTGGTACTGTATCATTCACTTTAGCTATGTTGGTGGATGTGTATTAGTATCTCGTTGAATCTTCAGTTTACAACTCAAAAAATTCTTATACACAAATTCACATAACACTTCCCAGATCAAGATATAGAGAACTGACAAGACTCAGGAAGGCTCTCATATTCATTGTCAAGCAGTGTGCCCCACCTAGGAGATAGCCACTGTTCTGACTTCCATCATCATAGATTAGTTCTGCTTGTTCTTGAGTTTTATATAAATAGAATCATGAAGTTTCTACTCATTTATCTCTCAGTTCTTTTGCTCATTTTCAGGCCAGTTATATTAATCAATGTTATTACACATATCAGTCACTTTTCCTTTTCTATTGCTACATAATATTCTGTTTAATATGTTACACTTTATTAACCGCTCTTTTGCTAATGGACATTTGCTTTGTTCTAATTTTTGGCTGCTAGGAATAAAGCACCTACAAATATTCCTGTATGTGTCTTCTGTAGACATAAGTACTCATTTCTCTTTGGTATTTACCTAGGAATAAGATTTCTGGGCCATACTATAACTATAAATTTAGCTTTAGTAGATATTCCCAAACAGTTTCCCAAATTGTTATTTCCAATTTAAACTCCCACCAGTGATATAAGATAATGCAAGATCCTCACCACAATTTAATGCTTTGGCTTTCTAAATTTTAGTCATTCTGGAGGGTGTGTAGTGCTGCTTCAATTTACATTTCTCTGATGAGTAATTAATTGAGCATCTTATGGTTATTGACTGTGTCAATATCTTCCTTGGTCGAGTTTCATTGAAGTCCCTCTCTTACTTTTTAATTCTTTATAGTGATTTGTAGTTCTTTATATATTCTAGATGTAAATTCTTTATTGTGTCTCTATGTTGTTTGTTTCTTCTCCCAGGGCAACTTGCCTTTTCACTCATAATATTGTGTTTTTGTTGAAAACTCCCACTGTATTAAAAATACACTCTATTAGTTACCAATATTTAAATACTAGGTTATTTTGTATAAAAATACTGATTTATTATTCTTCTTAAATTACTACAAGGATTCTGCAACATTCTTCTTGAAATCTCATTTACCTGAGACTCTCAGTAGCTGCCCACATGAGATGCCCACCATGGTCCCTGTTGTTTCCTACACCATCATAATTCACAGGTTCACATTCCCAGCCCAGTGTGGCACCCAGTATGGAACCCTGGTCTAAGATCTTCTCCATTTTAAAGTCTGAGTTCTGCTAACCAGACCTCTTTTGCCTTGATGGACTTAATCAGTTTAAGGGATAAGAAATGTCACTTTGGGGTGTCATGCACTTAAGAGTGCCAAATCTCTGGCCACCAAATAATAAAGACTTTAGTTCAGTGAGTACATAGTTTCTACAATAGTTAATTTTCCAAGAATCAAGCTATAAAGCATGGCATTTGGGAGGAGAAGTTAAGAGTTCAAATGGTGTTTAATAATAGTGGAATTATTTTAGTTTAAGTAGAGGAAATAGTGGAATTTGACCGAATGTTTCTTAGGATGCAGACCTAAAAAAACTATGCAAACTAAAACTAATAAAAACCAAATTTCAGAGTTTCTTATATATGTATGTGTACACACAAATGCATGTGATAATACAGAAATAAATGAACTGTGCTATTAGGTTAAAATAGAAAACACCTATTCGTTCACTTCCCAAATGTCAAATAAAAACTGCTGCATCGGCAAGGTATTGTTTTAGGTGTTAGGACCACAGAAGTGGACAAAGTGGAGACATTCTCCGCTTTCATAGTTGTCACTCAAGAATGAGAAATAGTCAATACATAAATACACAAAAAATATTAAAATATCTAATAGTTTAAAGTGCTAGAAAATAGATTCTTGTAGTAATCAAAAAAAGGGTGGTATTGGTGAAAGAATATACAATGAGATTAATGGCACAGAATAGAGAGCCCAGAAATAAATATAGCCCCCCCCCAAATCCAGCCAATCAATTTTTGACAAAGGAGCAAAGCTAATTCAATAGAAAAAGAACAGTTTTTTCAACAAATGTTGCTGGAACAAATGGACATCAACTCACACACACACACACACACAAATCTAGACACAGACCTTATACTTCTCACAAAAATTAACTCAAGGCGGATCATGGGCCTAAATGTAAAATGTAAAACCATAAAACTCCTAGAAAATAGCATAGAAGAAAATCTAGGAGACCTTAGGTTTGGTGGTGACTTTTTAGGTGCAGCACTGGAAGCACAAGCCATGAAAGAAAAATATAATAATTTGGATTATATTAGAATTAAAAACTTCTGCTCTGCAAACGACATTGTTAATAAATAAAAAGACAAGCCACATATTGGGAGAAAATAGTTGCAAAACACACATTTGATGATGAAGGAGTGGTATATAAACTATACAAATAACTCTTAAAACTTAATGAGAAAATAAATAACCCAATTATAAAATGAACAATTGATATGAACATACACCTCACCAAAGAAGAAACACAGATGGCAAATAAACATATGAAAAGATGCTCATTGGCATTTGTCATTAGGGAATTGCAAATTAAAACAGCAATGAAATACCACTACACACCTTTTAGAATGGGTAAAATCCAAAACACTGACAACACCAAATGCAGTGCTGTGGACCAACAGAAACTGTCATTCATTGTTGGTGGGAGTGCTAGATGGTACAGCCACTCTGGAAGACAGTTTGGTAGTTTCTTATAAAACTAAATATAACATAGAGGTATTTATCCAAATGAGTTGAAAGCTAATGTCCACACAGAAATCTGCTCACGGATGTTTATAGCAAATTTATTCATAATTGCCCACACTTGGAAGCACCCATGATGCCTTTCAGCAGGTGAATGGATCAACACATCGTGGTACATCTACACAATGTGTATTAGTTTCCTACAGCTGTCTGTAACAAAGTACCACAAATTGGATTGTTTCAATAACATAAATTAATTGTTACACAATTCTGGAGGCTAGAAGTTTGAAAACAAGGTGTTGGCAGGATTGGTTTCTTCTAAGGGCTGTGAGAATCTCTTCCATGTCTCTCCTAGCTGTGTGCTATCAATCCTTTGCATTCCTTGACTTGTGGCAGCATAATTCCAATCTTCACATGGTGTTCTCTGTGCCTCTGTCCCTGTGTCTAAATTTCCCCCCTTTATAAGAACACAGTCATACTGGATTAGGGCTCACCCTACTGACCGCTCCCTAACTTGATCATCTGCACAGAACCTATTTCCAAATAAGGCCGTATTTGAAAGGGGTTAGTACTTCAATATTTGGGGGGACATGTGGGGGCGTAATTCAACATAACGGTTAAACTATTCCAACAATGAAAATGAATGAGGTATCGAGCCACTGTGAGACATGAAGGACATTTAAAATGCATACTGCGAAATGAAAGAAGCCAATCTGAAAAAGTGGTATACTGTATAATTCCAACTGTATGATATTCTTGAAAGGGCAAAAAAGGGAGACAGTAAAAAGATCGTTGCTTGCTAGGGATTCAGAGGGATAAAAGGAGGGAGGAATAGGTAGAGCACAGGTGATTTTTAGAGCAGTGAAACTATTCTGTATGAAACTGTAATGGTAGATACATGTCATTTTACATTTTTCAAAACTTGTAGAACATACACCAGCAAGAGTGAACCCTTATGTAAACTATGGACTTTAGTTAATAATATGTATCAATATTAATTCATCACTTGTAACAAATGTACCACACAAAAGCAAGACATCAGTAGTAGGGAAAATTGGGGGGAAGAGGGGGAAGGGAAAATATGGGAGCTCTATACTTTCTGCTCAATTTTTCTGTAAACGTATGATATGAAACCATCAGATGGTTTAATAGGGATGTATTAAGATATGTTTAAAAAATATCACTCTGGCTGTTAGATATAGAGAATAAATTGTATACGGAGGCAACATTGGAAGCAGGGAGATTAGCTAAGAGGATACTGCAATAGTTCAAGCAAGAGGTAATGATAGTTTGGGCTAAGGTGGGACAGTGGATATGAGGATATGGGGATCAGTTTGGGATGTGTTGATAAAGAGAGGATTTCTCATGATATCAGTCATCTGGTACTCAGCCATGAATCTGGAATCATGTGGAAATATCGGATTGGTTATAGCCTGAAATCCATGCCCTTTGCCGCTCACATCCCCTTCTGTGGAATGAGAACTCATCAGATCAGATATTACTTTAAATAAATGGGCCTTGTAAAATTGCACATGATTTTTGCTTTTCATATTTGTTGTAATAGGATTTGACTTGTATCTAAAACAAGATAGGCTTTAACATAGGCTTAAAGTGTTTTACTTTTCTTTCACTTTTTCTGAAAATTTTATATTACTGGAGTTGGGAAGAAAGTCTCTCCATTAATAAAGAAGTTAATACAACTGATGAACTTTGTATTTATAGCAACTCTGCAAATAAAAACACACATTTCTGTTATTTAGATTGGGCAAACTAAATCTGAAATATAGGCCAGCAATGATGGAGAATTGTTACATACAATGACATCACACTGATAGACATCAGTCGCAATCTGGCAAGGAAAAGAAGGGAATTGTTCCTCTTTTGTTTGTTTTAAAAACTATTCTTAAAATCAGCTGAGAGCAACAAATGTGCCATTTTTTTTTGCCTCAATATTTTAAGATGGGTGGCAAAAATAATTAGAAGGCAAAGAAGAGAACAACCGTAATTGATTTTAAAACATGGCAAAGTAACAGAATTCGCATCATTCATTTCTAATGAACAAGGACCTCAAAAATTAAATAATTTTTAGAAATTAGAAAATCTTTAAGAATTTAGGAAAATTACTCTAGCCTTTGAAACATTACTGTAAAAGGGATTACTGTGTTTCCTATGGGAAAACTCAAATCCACATAGGATAATAGTGAAATGAACAAGATCATCAGGATAGCTAACAGATCATTTGAATAACAAAATAATAATAGGATGGTATATTTGAATTGTGTGATTTACTTAAGTCAGTCCTTTTCAGAAAAGCATACCTAATTCTTTAAAATAATCAAGCATTATTAGGAGTCATATTCACTTGTAGAAGGCAGAGTGTCCTTGGAACTGTTATTTACAGCATGTGACCTCATTCATTTTTCTAGTCCATTCAAGGATGTTTACACTTAGGTCCTCAATGCTGTTTGCTACTTACATTAATGAAGAGTGAGATAGTAATTATAGACTGAGCCACACTATCTCCTTTTAAAATTCCACTTTTCTGGGGCAAGGATTTCACCTGATTTTGAAATTCATTCTTTGCAAATACATTGTTTCCTTTGCATAGAATATATCTAAATGTCTGTATATGAGTAATATTACTTACTGTCAGCTTCATGAAACATTTTACAACTCTGAGCTGAATAAACACAGCATTGTTAAACACATCCAGCATCTTCATAGAAAGGAAAAGGTGGATATGTTGTATCTATTGTTTCTGCTATTTTAATTTCAAAAGTTCTTACGAAGATAGTTACAAAGTAAACAATTCCTACAAAATTTACATGGCACTATCTCAGTCTCAGTAATTTTCAATTCAAAATTTGCAAGAAATTGACACTTTCACCTTATATACTAAGACACTTTCTGGTATATAAACACTTTAAAAAAAACACTTGAAAAGGACAATCTAAAACCTTTAAAATATTAAGGATATAAGCTATTGTAATAATGTAAACAGAGAGTCAAGCCTTTATTGGGTAGTTACAAAAGTTGTATTCATTTGACTATTTTTTGCTTAAGAGTTTTATGAGTTGCCTGAATAGGAGAATTCTAATTACGTGCTTTCTTTTACTGGTTTCTGTCATTTGTGAGAGGTCCTCAATGTCAACCAGGATGCAAATGAGGCTTGTGTTAGAAGAGAAAACTGGGGAGAGGACTGAAATTAATTCCAGTGCTAAAGCAAAAGAAGGGAGGTGACCTTTCATCTTCTCCCAGCACAGACCAGGTGAGGGGGTGAGAGAGGTTACACCCAACCCTGTAAGGTCAGCTGTGAGGGCTTCCTTCTCCTTTCAGAGCACATTTCTGCACGTCTTTAATTCTCAGTGCAGCTCACTCCCTGGTGGCTTTATTTGCAGTAAATGACATAAAGTCCATTAAAAACAACACTTCTGAAGGGTGACTGTTGGGGGTTGTGAAGACACAAATGTCCTATATAGACCAAAACTATCTGCCTCTTTAAGGAAACAGAAAGACTTGTAAGCGAGTGTTTATAACTCTGGAGATAGATGATAAAAGGATACATAGATGATAGATAGGAAAAAAAAATAGGCACAAGTATACATGTTTCATCTTATTCCTCACGCAAGTTTTCTATCTAAGACTTGCTTCCTCCTCCATCCACTACCCACTCTAGCGCGTCTCATCTGTCTGCCCTGTTTGGGGCTGCACAGCACACCTTTACAGCTCGCTGGGGAGCTGTTGCTTCCGCCTGCGGCGCCGTCAGCCGGAGTACGGAAGAAATGCTGAAGGCGAGCCGGGAGTGACGGTAAAGAGAAGGCTCTCCTCTCGAGCACCTCCTCCTCCACCGCGCCCTTCCGTCATCCCGCCCGCTGCAGCACAGTGCAAAGTTGGCCCAGAGACCGGGTGGAGGGACCAGGGGGCCAGGGCGGCTGATGGCGGGATGCTGGAGCTTCACGTCCCGCAGCCCGGAGAGCCTCCAGCCGCCGCAGCCGCCGCAGCTGTCACCTCCACGCCGAGCCACGGACGTGCCCCTCGCCTCCCGGGTGGCTCCGAGCCGTCGCGCTAACAGCTCCCACTCACAAGTCTCCGCGTCCCCAGTTCTCAGCTCTCACCCCAGCCTGCCCCGTCGCCTCCCCCGCCCCCCTCCCCGCCACTGCAGATGGGGGCAGCGATCTGGCGCTCCGAGGACCCCCAGCCACTCTCCCCGCACAGGCTGCTGCTGCTGCTGATTCGCGGCGCCGCAGGGCCGCGGACGCTCGGGCCAGACGCTGGGCTCCCGCGCCTGAGCATCCCCTGCGCGCGCACTGGGTGAGAAGGCGGGGGCGGGAGGGAAAGAGAGGAGGACTTGCTGATTCCCTAGCGGACCCAGGAAGTTGTCCTTAAAATTATATATATCGCCGTCCGCGGCTGAGCAGCCACCTGGCCAGAGCAGCATGTGGACTGGCTCGCCGGGTCACCCAAGTGCTCTGTGGCTGCCGCTGCCGCCGCTGTCAGAGCAGCTGCTGCCGGCAGCAGGAGCCCGGCGCTGGGCGAGGAGCGGGGACGCGCGGCTGCAGCGTCCCCTGCTTACTGCTGGCCGCTTCTTCTCCGGAGGTGGCAGTCACTGTTGCTGCTGAAAAACCAGCCCACATTTCCAAGGCTGGTCGCCTGGTGAGGAGTTGAGACTCTACACCTCCCGCCCGGAACACACATGGCTTGTTACCTGGTCATCAGTTCGAGACATCTCAGCAATGGGCACTACCGGGGCATTAAAGGAGTCTTCAGAGGGCCCCTCTGCAAGAACGGATCTCCCTCTCTGGTAACCTGCGCGCACACACACACACACACACACACGTTCAAAATCAATATAAACAGAAAGAGATAATTGTCCTGGCACAATGAGGGGGTGATGGATAAGCTACCTTGCCCGTAGGTATATTGTGTCTGTTTAGACAGTTTATTGACAGACTGTTACACAGTGAGGGGTGTGTGTTTACATGTGTATTTTCAACACAGTCATTAGCATCTATAGTGCTAGGTATGCAGATATTTACTGAATGCAGTTAAGTGCAGGCTTGTGAAGGTAGCTCCTGTGTGCTGTGTCAAGTTATGAATCTGCTGATTTGGTCAGTATAGAAAGTTTTAGTGGCACTTTATAACCATACTTCATGAAGTCATCAGTTGGGATTAGTTTAATAATGCTGCATTTACTTTATAAGAAAATAAACTCTAAACATTTTGCATCAGGGTCCGGGCAAAAGGAAAAGTGTTGGATCCCGAGATGATGAAATCTAATGCTTCACTATGTAGGTTCTTCAGGGAAAGCCAAAGAGTTTTTTGTGAAAATATGAATTAGACAGTTTTTTGTACTATATACAGATGTATTCATGTGCAAATTTGAGTGACTGCTATTTAACTTAGTAAACTATTCAATTTAGTTTACTATTTGATGTAAGTATTTTTTGTTAAATGATTTTGACCAGAATCTATGGCTTCAGTATATTGTCAGTTCATCCCTTAGTACATACTATAAATCATTTTGTTTTAAAGGATTCAAATGTGTTTCAAGAAAAAAAGTCATGATTTATTTTTTAAAGTTTTGGATTTTTAGTAAGTGACTAAGGGTCTAAACTTAAAGAACGATTTTTCTAGTGTAAGGTGAAAACTAGTACTTTAAGTTTTGTATGATATAAAGAGGGAAAATTGAAGGTGTCTGATTTTTATTTATTCATTTTTCGGTTCTCTCCATCATGGTTTAATGTTTCACCAGCATGAATTATTCAAAACTGCAATATATTATAAAAACCTGTGATTAAGGGCTATATGTGATTTGCATGAAAAATCTGAAATCAGAAAGTGCAGGTACCCAGAGATATCACTAGGACTCCTAATTGTGAAAAACTGTTGCCTCACATGCTTTCATGTACTGTACAAAGTAGGTCATTGCAAACCCCCTGCAACTATTTAGTATTGAATTAAAAGTGTAAGATGGAATATACTGTTTATATTGGCATTTACAATTAACTTCACAGGGTTAGAAGCGTCTTGAAGGGTTTTAGATGCGTAAAGCCCACATTCAATCTTTCTGAGCAGCTGGTCTGAATCTTTCCTATTTTTAAAGATTCTCAGGATCAGAATTTCCGCAGTCTCAGCAAACCACCTCAACGTTTAACAACCCATGCTGTCAGAATCTTCCTTAGAGCAGTCTTAAATTCTTCAAATTTTTCTTTAAGCTCATTTCATCTTGCAACCCGAGGATGTTCCATCTTTCTCATAGATATTTTTCCACCCTTTGATAAGCTCTGTGGCTGTCTTCCCAGCCCCTCTCTGGTTGTGGAACTCTGAATTGGGTAGTGCATTACAGGGTATGTGCCTTAATCATTCATAGTGTAAAGGGAGAATTACTTCATAGTTCTTACATTGTTTAGTTTCATTTAAGTTAGTTAGAACGTGGTGTTAATCTTCCAAAATCTATAGGGTTTGCAGAGGGAATTTCTGTCACAAGGTCGAAAGGTGTCCTGCCTCCCTCCCACCCCGCACCCCTGCCGCCCCATTATGCTCCTTCATCTCCCAGGAGCCTGAGTGACCCCATAGGGACTGGACATATGAATGTGGATGTAAGAAGACAGCCTATAACCCAAATGGCCCTGCTGGCTGACCAGAGGCTCACACCCACAGGACGCTATTCTTATTCATTATTGGGCTGGTTTTCACTAAAATACTGATTCGTTTACTTTTACCTAGGTTCCACACTTTGATTCACTGGGCTGTTCTCTCCAATGTTTACACATTTGACTGTACTTAAATTACATTTGCATCATTTTAAAATATCTGAATTAGTCTGCGTAGGTATTTCCTAAACCTGATTTATTTTGTCTTCTTTTACATTTTGCTATGGAATTCGAATGACTTTTTCAAGGTTTGAAAAGTTTCTCACATGAGATGAGCAGTTATGTGAAAATTGATGTTCATTCATCCTCTGTCATGGGCAGGTTGTTAAGTCAGAAATGCATTCACATTGCATAACATTTAGTCTTTCTCTCTAAATTGAAATAGGTCACTATCTTCTGGACCATAGACCCTTGAGAATTTAAGTAATAGTTCCCTGGTCCAGATGAGTTTATATTTGCCTTCTTCATTAATGAGTTGCAAAGCATAAAACTGAAAGCTGATTATACATCATTTTTTTTTATATTCAGAAATACACCCCCCCCCAAGTTACTTTCAGGTTAACATAAGTTTATTGATTTTTTTTATTAGTACAAATATTAAACTCACAGATCCATAGTGTACAGTCATTTATTTTTTATTAAAATATATAGCTACTCTGACAGTAATTTTTTTCCAAACTTAGTTCCCAGAATGGCCTCAGATTGACCTCTATGTCAATGACTTAGTTATTTCCAGTCACTGAAACTCAGTTTATCTGGGATTATGGATTGGGGTATGACTCACTGATTTAACTCATTTTCACTAAATTCTACAATGATCTCAACTTTGGTTCTTACTTTTTCAATCTGAGTGTTCTGCCTATTTTAATCCATACTTTTCTGCTTTAGTAGGGCTGTTTAAAAGTAGCGCATAACACAGTTATTGAATAAGACTATTTTGTAACTTTGTTATAGAATGGAGAAAAACCACACTTCGTTTTTCCTATAATGAGTTTCTTCTTTGGTAGTTCTGATATAAATACACCTGGGTAATATGAATTTAACGTGTCAGTGTCTTATAATTCTTCAGTTATATATTTAAAGCAATTGTATAATTTGTCATGTTCAAAGCACGTCTGTAGAATCTGAACACGTGATATTAAACTAACAGTAAAAAAGGCAATGATTATATTTATATACACTTTTATTTCAAAGAATTTCATTTAGAAAACATTGAATCATTATATGGAACTCTTGTAGTAAATACTCAATGGGATACTTGAGAAATAAATAAAGCATTGTTTTCCCAAACAGTTTTCACAGATCAGTGAACTGAAAATCCTAGAGTGAAATGCAGTTCCTATCTTCAAAGTGAAAACATGCAAATGTCTTATCTGTTACATCTCTCTTCTTTTTGGTGACTTGGTATGAAAAAAATAGCTTATTGCTTTTCATCCTAATTAGGATGTGAATAATTGATTTGAGATAGTTTATGTTACTTTAAATCCAGGGACAGATTAAAGAAAAGTGACAGAGAGTATTGCATAGTGCTTATTGGTAAGTCTTCAGTTTTAGAAAGTAAATTTATACCCTCCCACATTTTAGGATATTTATCCCCCACCATATTCCAAATCTATAATATGAATGAATGATGACTTTAAAAATCATACACACATGCGCTTGTATTTACACATAGATAGAGATGTAGATACACACATTGTTACCAGTGCTCAAGTATAGGAAGTTACCTATATATTACGTTATAATCTTTACTGTCAGATATGTTAAAGGTAAAACTTTCTTACAATCCAGGAACTTAAAAGTTCTTTTACCACCATGTTTGAATTCAAATAAACACGTAATATCCTCTTGTAGTGTCAAAAATATATTTGAATAGATTCTTAGTTATCTTAAGTAATGTAAAATATCATCTCAAATTTAGAGACAAGTGTGGTTTGTTATAGTTTATTTAATCTGTGTGTGGTCAGTATTAAGACTATCATTCAGGATATGTAGTGATTAAATGTTAATGATAATCATTTTTTTATATTTTATCTGTGGTACATGGTTAACTTATTAGAGTGATACTTCTTAAGAAGTGCTTATTCCTGGGAACACTATAGACACCAGGAATATCTGTTTCTGGGAATGTCTGTTGTCTTCCTCTTAAATATTTGATGTGAAGGAAATTCTTGGGATTTTCATCTCAGCAACAGATCAGGGTCCTTGGATGTTGTTGCTTACTTGTTATTTTGTTTTGTTTCGTGATCTTATTCTAAGTTATATATCTGACTAAATTACCTAATTGAAGGAGGTGGCATACAAACAAACAAGCATATTAAATGGACTAAAAAATTCTATAAAGTTCTCTTTTAAAAATTATCAGTGTATATGTATAACTGAAAGAAGTTCTAGAAAAGATTAATTACCTTGAGGATGTATCTATTCAGAGAATCCCTATGAGGAAATGAGTGCAGTTACAACCTTGCTCTTTTTTCTAATGCCTATAATAATTGCATGTATTTCACTTATGCTTAATAAGTACATGTTAAACACATCCAAAAATGCTCTCAAACGGATGCACTTTTCATGTACCAAATATGGTTATGAAGATACGCTCTCCCGTAGAGAAGGCACCTGCCTCCTCTTCTTTAATTCATGAATACATATACTGCCTTTTTTGTTGAAACTTTCAGATGTTTTCAGTAAAGAAGACTCAGTTACAATTCTTACAATGCATGTTTTCTTTATGTCAAGTATTGTATTAAACAGTCTCCTGTCCTCTAGTTGCCTTTTCAACCCATTTCTTCTCTCCCCCAACTAACTGATTTCAGAAACTTGTAGTTGGCATTATGCTTTCCAAAATAAGTCTCAACTTTCTAGGACTTAATTTATGTTTCTGTAGCTTCAGAAGGTTTTCATGATAAAAAGAGTCCAGTAAGTATTTGAGTGCTATAATGTGTGACTTTATTAGCTCATACTACATTTATTTCACAATTAAAATTTGACGAGTCAGTCTCTTGATTTGTTTCTTTTAGACTTACAATTAAGATAAACTCTATTTTAGGTTTCTGCCCTATATTTTGGAAACAAAATAAAATGTATTTTCATCATGTGTAGGCTAAACGGGGATGGTATTTAGCATAGAACTTAATCATTTGTAGCTTTTTTAAAAAAGTTAGCCTTAGTTGTAACTGTGAAATCTTTGTTATATAATGTATATGCACTAAGATACATACTTTCCATGTGTTAAATATTAATAGGGTTTGAGATTTCAGTAGGATTAAGGCTGTACTGGGAGCAAAGATCAAGAAGAATAATATATATTTTGAATAACTTTATGAAGTGCATTTCAGTATGAATTTGGTTTGTCAAAATACACATTGGCAGAATAATTCTTTAGTACATATGTACATATTTTGTAGAAAATAATTTGAATCAGAATTGAAATAAAAATGCTACTTTGTTTGAAAATGTCTTTTGGTTTTAACAAATATAGTGTTCCAGGTAATTCCTATAAAATGACAGGTGGCAGCCTTTTGTAGATAGATTTTGTAAATCAGGCTTACTTAGTGGATAAGGTCTAGAGAGAGAAATTAAATATTTGATATGTTCTCATGAAGGGTAGAGTTATGATGATAATAGGAATATATAAGTCACCGAGTTCCAGAGCCTCTCTTGCATTGGAAATACTTATTGGACGTGAAAAGAAACTGTGGAAAGATGAATTACTCCATGGTTAGACAGCATTCTCAGTTGTAACTAAGACATTGTTAGCTTATTGAAGACAAAAAATGCAAAGGAATATTATACAGTATTTAAAATGGAAAGGGATTTTAAAAATATTCACTAATGATCCTACTTTTCCCGAAATGGACCCCTGATAACATGCATTGAACTAAATGCTTCTTTCATTCAAATTTGATACCTAAAATTTAAATGTTAACTTCTAAAAAACTAACAGTGTAATTTTCCTTCACATATAAAGAAAGCTATAGAGCTAACTATATTTCCTTTCTTCTTTGGCTGTTGGGAAACCCAGAGACAAATGTGTGCTTCACACGTGATGGGGATTGACGTTGGCCTTCAAAACAGCATGATGTCCTCACCCCTACTCATCTCCTATTCCCGGTCTAGCTCTTATTTTAATTTTATTTTCCATGACTTTCATTCTTTTAAATTTATATTTATTGTTTTAATGTATAAAGTTTATTTTAGATGACTTAGGTCTGCTGTGAAAGCAAGCAGGCTATAAATAAATAATAAAATATAGACCCTCCAACTATAGGGATGCTGCTCAGGATTTTAGACTGGACAGTCTTGAGCGTGATTCCTGGAGAGGATGCATTTTGTTCATTTGTTGCAAATATAATTAGGGCTGCCAATTTTTTGCTTTGAGAATTGGCAGATTCCTTTTGGCAAGTTTGCTTTCACTTTTGTGTGGGTGTAAGAGGCAGAACATAGTTTATTTTGAAATGCATACTGCCAATTTATTTTGTTTTTCTAAACAATCTTTTCCCTCCCCGTTATTCTTCTTGCCATTGATCCTTATTCCTTTCATTAGCATGGTTACTGTTTTTTTCCAAAATCTTTTTTGGTTCCTGTATAAATTATGGCATATACTTCGAACTCCAGAGGCACAGGCCCCTGCAAATGGTGAGAGACACCTCGTTCTGTCTGCTGCCCCACCCAAGCCTGCAGGTTCCTTCTCTGTCCACCATCCACACGTAACATTCATCTCTAGCCCAGAATTTAGAGCTTCCCCCGTATCTCCATTCAGAACCCACCTCCTACCAGTGTTCTTCCCCTGCCCTCTTTCCCACAGCTATTACACAGCACTTCATTTGTCTCATGTTACCTCCCAGCGACAGAAAAATACCGTCAATTTCCCCCCACATGTGTCCTTTTCAGATCTCCATTTTGCTATGAATAATTATATTCCCTAACATGTTCCTTGGCAAGCAAAGGTGATATGCATTTCCTATTTGTGAATGATATAAATACCAGATTCTAAAGAGAAGTTAACTATTGAACGCCTTATTGAATGATGGAGGGGATGGAGGAGGCTCACTGAAATCTGACCCTCCCTGTTGATTTGCTTTATCTAAATGTGAAGTCAAGAGACAAAGAGGTGTCCATACTACGTATTTTCTTAATATCTGAACATGTTCATAGTCCTTGGGTGATATCTAAGAGCCTTCATGATCTAGCCCCCACCTACCTCTTCAGCTTTAACTCTTTTCTCCCACCTGATCCTATGGTCCAGCCATACTGAGCTACTCAAAGCTCTTGACTATGATGGGTGTTTATAGACCTTTATGTCATTGCCTATGCTGTTCTGTCTGCTACAAATCCTCTTTTTGCCATCATTTTTTGGGACATATCTTATATAATTCTTTCAGACTTAATTAAAGAGTTGGGTCCTCATGTGAGTCTACAAGAAGTTCCCTTATCTCGTGGGTCAAGTGCTTCTTTTTCAGCCTCTAGTCACATCCATTGCTTGCCTTGATAATCACTGAATTGTGTTTGTTTATTGGTCTCCATTTCGCCATGAGATGTGAGATCCTTGGGGTTGTGTTTGCCATTGTCCTTATATCCCCAGAGCTAAGCACAGCTTCTGGTTTATTATTGATTTCAATAGAAAACAAAAGGATTTCAATAGAAATTTAACTGGTATAAATATGTTCCCTTTGTTCCTGCTGGTAGCTCCAAGAAGAAAACTTTTCCTTAGAGAATTTTTTTCCCAAGTAGTTAGTCAGAATCTTTTAGAATGCAGACTGTTCTACTGGATTAAGTGGCCACTGTTTTCATGGTGATCCTTCTTACTTTCAATTCTACCAAGATCCTTTGGTCAGTTGCCTCAAGTATAATTTAATACTTCCTATTATTCCCAGTTGCAGAGTGCTTTATTCCATGTAACCGTTTCTGAACATCTTTTGTTAAAGGCCACAAGAGGCTGAAGATTGGCTATATATAAATGGATGAAATTCATACCTGAGTTAGTCAAGCCATATTTTTCATTGGCACATATTTAATAGCTTCTGTGAAACGAATTACAAGTTAGGAACTTGACCATTCCCTTCCTATTTAGGAGTGTGTCGTAAGGAGGAAAAATAGTGGTTCACACACCATTTCTCCTTTTCTCACTCTCATTTTTCTTTCTTTTGAAAAAGAGACAATAATTTCCTGATCACTGGCCACTGTATCCCTTGAGAAAGCACCATCCTGGAGCAGCTACAGGGTGGTTATTGCATAATTGCCAACCCTCTCCAACTTATCAGTCACACACTTTCCAGCAAGGTTTTGCTAGTACTTTTTTTGTCTTGGATTAGTCAGGATATGGTCACTGTTCACAAAAGAAGCTTGAACTTCTTCTGAACAATGAACTTTAGCTAAAATATCCAGCCACCTCCAGTGGACATACAGAAAGATAGTAATAGTCTCCAGAGTGGAGAGAATCAGGTCTTTTGTATGGTCAGTTTCTTTTGCTACAGTTGTTAACAAATATTTGACTTCTTTGTCTTATTTAGTGGATATAAACATTGGAAGGACTCTTAGCAATCTGGTTTAGCCTCCCCCTGTATATATTTTAATATAGCACTGTGATAGCAGAATAATGACGTCCCAAAAATGTCCACATTATAATCCTCAACACCCTTGACTCTGTTAACTTACATAGCAAAAGGGACTGTACAGATGTGACTAAATTAAGACGTTGAGAAGGTTTTCCTGGATTATGCAGGTGAGCTCAGTGGAATCACAAGGGCCTTTATAAGAGGGAGGCAGAAGTGTCAGAGCCAGAGAGAGAGAGCTTTGAGATGCTATGCTGCTGGCTTTTGAAGATAAAGGAAGGGGCCACAAGCCAAGGAATGCTTACGACCTCTTGAAGCTAGAAAAGGCAAGTAAATCGATTTTCCCATAGAGCCTCCAGAAAAATCACAGCCGTGCTAACACCTTGATTTTAGCTTAGTAAGGCTTCTGACTTAATGGACTATAAGATAATAAATTTGTTGTCTTTTAAGCCAGAAAATTTGTGGTAATTTGTCAGAGAAGCCATAGGAAACTAACACAACTACTCTTAACATGGGTGAACATTTCCAGTGGTAGGGGACCTCTCTGCTCACCAACGTGATTGATCCTCTAGTGAGACTAGTATAATTAACGCTATGTCTCCTCTGCCCTCCCCAAATGTCTCTGCCTCCTTCCATTTACTCACTGGTCCTCAGTGTGCCCTTTGGAAGCAAAAGGATAAATCTACAACCTCTTCAGTGTTAACATCCTTTCAACTATTCAGAGAGAGTTGGTGATTTTTCATTAAAGGACTGAAAAATTTGTGAGAACTAACTAACCTTCTTCCATGTACATCACTTGCTTTATTTTCTTATATATTAATTGAACTTTGTACAACTCAAAATGCTTGATTACACTTTTTAATGTGATAGATGTTTTGAAATACAATACACTGATGTTTCTTATATTCTTGAAAGGTGGTAAACTCAATAAAATATTTTCATATATTTAGACAAATATCATCCACACTTTCAAATCATGTCTACTTTTTCCAGATAGTTCCCTTTTACACTGTATACATCATTTATACAGAAGATAAACTTAAGAACACAAAACCAGATCATTTTAAAGGCACATTTTAATGCTATCTTTCTTAGTTTGTTTAGTCTTTGATTTAGATATCTGAAAATTTCCTAGGGGGCAAAAAAAAACTAGTTATAAATAAAAAGTGATGGGATGAGTTGAAATAATAGTTATAATTTCATGAAATCTTCACCATTTTCTATTCTAGACATAGTGGTATCTAAATGGAAAGTTATTTAATATAATATATAAATTGTCACAAATCATAAGTGTACAGCTTTTTAATGCCTCAGATGTAGTACAGAATATTACAACTTCCTGGTAGCCCCAGGCCTGCCCCTTACCAAGCACCACCCAACCCAAAGGCAACTATTGTGCTAATGCCAGATTATAAACTGCCTTATTTTTTAAAAAATGATATTAAAAAGAGATGTAGGGGCTTCCCTGGTGGCGCAGTGGTTGGGGGTCCGCCTGCCGATGCAGGGGATGAGGGTTCGTGCCCCGGTCTGGGAGGATACCATGTGCCGTGGAGTGGCTGGGCCTGTGGGCCATGGCCACTGGGCCTGCGCGTCTGGAGCTTGTGCTCCGCAACGGGAGAGGCCACAGCAGTGAGAGGCCCACGTACCGCAAAAAAAAAAAAAAGAGATGTAGTAAAAAACATATGTACTTGCAGCTCAACTGACAACAAGGCCCTCTTTTTGGGTGGGGATAGGTAACTAGACAGTGTTTCATCTGCTTACTGTCCTACTTCACTTTGACTGACCACAGCTAACTTAACTAATTGAAACAAATGAACAAAAGAAGATAATTACATTTATGTCTGTTCCACTTTCCTGTTCATGATGATGTACTTTTTCTTTATGATCTAGTGTTCTTGAACCAGGCTTCTTATTACTTGACTTCAATAAATCCATAGTCAGCTAAAATTGGATCATTTTTGTTTTTCACAGCATGTAATAAAATCTGAATTTCTTGTAATTATTTCCCCTGCTGTAAAATCACCATTTCTTTTGTAACTTTAAATATGAATGCTTTATGAATATACAATTATCTCCAAAAAAAAGAATACTGATTCGGTAAGTATGAATGGATTTATGCCAATACAGCACAGGGATTATATCCAAGGTGACATTTGTGAAGTATTTCATTATCTTTCCCTTAATAGTACATGTTGAAATTCAAAGATCTGACCATCATGTAGATTTCGATATCTCTTGAGAGTCGTTAGGAATGGCTCTGTTGAGTTTTCGTTATTCGAGGGGAGATGTGAATTATGTATGTAGTGGAAAAATAGTAAATGATTAAAGGAAAGAAACCTCTAGCTTGGAATTCTCATAAAAAATGAAAGTTATGTGCAAATGATGTGTAAACTTTATTGCAAAAGTTGTTAAAATTTCACACGCACGCACAAAGGTAAAATAGAAGTTTGTGTTACTATGGAAACAGGATTATTGCCAAGGAGATTATAGATAAAACCCAAACAATGCTTATATTAATCAATCCTAAATTAAATGAATTTAAATATGTTTAAAGAACTGATCGTGTATTTTCAATCAAATGTAATGCTCGTCTTCCAATATCCATATGCTACATGGTATGAGTTCAAGAGTTCTGCATGATGTTGCTGGAAGAAGTTTTAGTGACGATCACTGATGATGCTTTCTTATGATTATAGAAGGAAGATTTGTGAAATTACATTATAAAGGAAAAGTAATAAACTGCAATACATTTTCCTTTATGTGTTCCTTCCAACAGTGTCACTTTGCTGTAAATTTTTTAAAAAATCACACTCAGTTCCGTCCTCTGTGATCATCAGAATAGACTCCACCCCTGAAAGTGATAGAGAAAATCAGTTTTCCACAAGGAACAGAATAGGTGAGAACACATAACTGGAGAAAAATTATAATTGGCATAAACATATTCATAGGGAGTGGTCTTACGTGGACTTATATAGTATATAAGCATCACTTAATCTGCACATCCTAGAATTAGATCCAGTAGACAGTAACTGGAATACAAGTTCTGACCTACTTGTGTGACAAAAATTTGGGAACATAAAGTTTTAAATTCTTCATTAAGTCATGAATATAAGGCTAGTTCTAAGGTTCAGTTTCTGACTGTGATGAGCACTGGGTGTGATGAAGTATGGGAGGACCTTCAACCTCACAGTTTCTTACCCGTCTGTTTGGAAACAAGTCATTAATGTTTGACCAGTGGTTTTCATGTCGCTGTAGTTGTTGTTTTATTTTTCTATGTATTCTTTGTTCAAAGGAAATCTTAGGAGCCAGGCAAAATAGATGGAACCTTTGGCTAAAGGTCAGGGAGAGAAGCTCTTGGATAGTGAAAGCCTCCTCCTTTTCCTCTGTATCTGGGCAAGAATGCTGGGCAGGGAAGACACATCTGGGCATAAGCCCTGGAGCTTTATGATTTGAATACCACTTAGATGGACCATGAAGGGTAAGTATCCGCTGTTTCCAAAACATAATTAAAATGCATATATCTTATGCAGAGTAACTCAATTAACTATTTGACACATTGCCAGTTAATTCCATCACTAGACATTGATTAGATATTACTTTCACTCTAAGTTTGCAGTTTTTAAGGTGACTTTGGGATTTCAGAACACCTCCATGAATAAACTCGAGGAAGCTCAAGTTTTTTCCTGAGCTGAGTCCCTGAGGAGACTTTAGAGTTGATGGGAAATAGCCAATGTGTGGGACAGAAATCTAGATAGAGGAGCCTGGTCTGGGAGAAGCCTAAGATTTCTAGAATTGAAAACAGAAGAACATTTCAATTGAGGAGTCAAAGTCATTCATTCACGTATTCATCCAATCATATTTAACAAGTATTGTAAGGGTCTGCTATTTGCCCAACCCTTATTAGCCATGTAGCAAAACTGAAAGATAAATCACACTATGGGAAAAGAAGATATATTTTTCATGCACCAAATACTCCTGGGAAGTAGTTCTACCTACCAGCTTTGGTAAGTGACAAAACTCCTTTGGATAAAGCAGAAGAAAGAAGGTGGGGGGGGCATCTGAAATGGATGAGCAGAGAATGTGGTTCAGTTGGCCCATGGCACTGAGCACTTAGGTCAGAGTTTAAAAGTAATTTTGACCTAGACAATTCTAAACTTTTATCTCTAGGCTTTATCATTTTGTCCTTTTGTTTTCCTTTGGATCTTAGTAAATTTTCTTTTTTTTAAACTTCGGCTGACCAAGGAAATGACAGCAATTGAAGTCAGGGTTCCTGTAATCCTGCTGACATTATTGTGGGATGTAGCCTACAAGGCCAGCACTGAAAGTCTAATCAGCTGAGGGATGAAGGGATGTGGTAGACATAGTCCCTAGAAGAGAGAAAGCATCAGAGCACTAGACAGGGCTTCATGTGGTGGTGTGAGGGCCTGAGTGCCTCCCTTTCCCTTGAGGTTCTGTATGTGGGGGAGGCATGGTTGGCCACCCCCATAGAGAAGGTCCTGTCTCTATTCTTTGGAGAATCTTCTGTTCTTAGTGGCCGATGCCAGACATTTCAATTTAGATGCTGCTAACTGCAAATATACATAAGAAACATCTCTTCATCCTGCTACTGATTTAGTCTTTGGTGTGAATAAAGAACCTGGAAAAGATTCCTCTCATAACCTAATACCTCAGGTGTTAGGTCCCTAAAAGAAAAAGAAGGAGACCACTGAGGAAATGAAAGCATAGGAAGGGAGCAGTGAAGATGAGTCTTACTTCAAAGTTCTGCTTTGGAAGGGCTTTAGGGGCTCCTAGAGAGTGGAGACCACCAAGAGGAAGGCCCCAAGAGAACGAGGAGGACCTAAAGGGCTCTGGTTGGAAGGGCTCTATGCTATCCTGCTTGGAAGATGTACACACCTGTCACCCTGGGTTCCCAGTGGACAATTCTCAGGGCAATTATAGCTCTGCCTTGAAGCTGATGGAGTTCAGATCCTCAGTTTTCACAAATGATTTGGGGCCCTTACTACATGTTGGGCACTGTCCAAGGTGCTGATGATAGTGAGGTAAACACAATCGACATGGCATCTCTCCCAGTGGAGACTACAGACAGAGAATGAAGATAGGCAGTAAACAGATGTGTATTTCACAGCACCCCTAGTTATAAATATACAAGTTCTTTTGAAGAAAAAGTAACTGATTCTAAAGAGGGATAACCCTCCTAGTGCTAGGACCATGGAAAAATTCCCAGAGTAAATGATGGCTAATTTGAGACATGAAGAATGAATAGGAGTTATCCTGACACAGAGCCCTAAGGCAGGACCCAGAGAAAGACCCCCAGGCCTGGGATTTGCATGTGGGCTGAGGGGCTGAGGGGGTGCAAGACAAGGCAGGACTGCCAGGTAAGGGTCAACCACGTCTGCTCCTGTAGGCTATGTAACAACAAAATAAGGAAACTGTCTCAGGTAGAAATATGGCTTTTAATCTTAGTACAGAACTAAACAGTTTGTGGTCCTGGCATGAGTACTTCTAATTACTTCCTGTGGGTTGTGCCACATGAGATAGGAGGAAACCATGGCTTTTTCTGCTGTTGTTACAAACAAAAATCATAAATGATTTATAAACAAGAAAATAAGAGTACTGGAGTTGAATCATCATTAATCTTAGTTTCCTGTGTAAGTCCATTAAAACTAGGCTGTATAGGGCTTCCCTGGTGGCGCAGCGGTTAAGAGTCCACCTGCCGATGCAGGGGACACGGGTTCATGCCCCGGTCCGGGAAGATCCCACATGCCGCGGAGCGGCTGGGCCCGTGAGCCATGGCTGCTGAGCCTGCGCGTCCGGAGCCTGTGCTCCGCAACGGGAGAGGCCACAACAGTGAGATGCCCACGTACCACAAAAAAAAAAAACCCTAGGCTGTATAAAGAGAGAAGAATTGAGAATTAACTTTATAGATCTGCACACAAGAATGATATTATGATTTAAGTTTCACTCAAAATACTCCTCTTTGATGTTTTAGGGTAACCGGGGGTGGTCTGGCCGAATGAGGGTTTTCTTGCTTTAATGGTAGATAACATTTGTATCCAGAAAGCAAAAGAAAATGGAGGGTTTTTAGAATGTTTTGAATCAATTATAAAATCTCATTTTGTCTTTGTTAGGGAAATTTTCTCAGAAGGTATTAGACACCATTAATATAATAACATTGAAGACCCAAGGTAATAGTCACTTCTTTAGATGAGGTACCTCTCTGGATCTCTGAAATGCCACTAAAAATGTATCCCTTCTAGTGTTGTATGGTGACAAAGGTTGCATGTGTTTATATCAAAAATTTAAAATAAAAAAACCATGATGTGAGGAGGGCTTTACGGTGCCGTCTACGTACATATTTTGCCTTGTTTTATGCATTTACTCCTCCACCCCTACACTTTTAAGGTGAGAGCATGGATATTTTCCCTTCATATGTTAAGTATAGAGAAGTGGTTAAGCATATAGATTTGAGTTGGACTGAACTGGTTTGACCTCTGACTCTAACTCTAACTAGTTGTATGACTACTTCAGTACTAAGAGCCACAGCTTGTTCATTGGTGGTGCTACTCACCTTACGGGGCCATTGGAAGATGTGCATGAGCAAATGGATGCTAAGTGCTTAGCAAGTTTTCTGGTGCATAGTAAGCGTGAAATGAAGACAGTCGGTTACTCCTGGAGCACGTGGATTGTTCTGTTACTCCTGCAGCACGTGGATTGTTCTGTTACGAACAGGTTTCCTTGACCCCTTAAAGTGTTCTAAGCACCTACTGCAAACTTAGCACTCGTATCAAATTGTTGAAACTGTTGCTGCTTTGGATGGTACTTTAAGATGGCTCTTTACCGTAGTTGTGTTTTCTTGGAAGACAAGTATAGGCGTGGGGGCCGGTTAGCTTTCTGTTTAATGCAACACTTGCAAAAAGAAACCCCGGGTTTTCACAACTTTCACAATGAAAATGCTCAGTGTGCCCTACTTTCCTGATACAGCTTTAATTCAAGACAAGGATACATTTGAAGTGGCTTTTCCATTTGTCCTGTTTTTGTCAAAGCGAATTGAGTTAAGCAGATAAATTGTTTTTACGATCTTGCTGCCATGTGGAAGGAATTTTTCTCTTCCTTTCCATACAGATAGATATTTAATCTAAAACTACTAACTCTGTGATGATAAATATTCACCCTCTTACTGTGTTTAAATATCTTCATTTCACTGCCTTTGAAAATTCTAAGGAACCAATCATGTATTTTTCTCTCGCCAATAACAACCTGCTCTAATAGTAAAATATTTGAAGTGAGGACATACTAGGTAACTGAGGATTGTATATGTTACACCTATGTTCACATTATGAGCAAATATTAAGGTCCATGTGTAGGTATAAGCTTTTGTGTACATACATTCTGCTCGGAAAATATTCAGTCATTTTGTTTCATTTGCCACTTCATGATGCAAAAAAGCATTTGTATCTGTCTAGTCAGGATAACAGAACCATTCTCAGCTTTTCAAACAGAGGGAAGCAATGCAAGGAATTGTTTACAAATGTGTTGAAAAGGCTGAGGGAGAGAAAAGGGGAAGATGCTATTACCCAGAGGTTAGTAACTGCAGGAAATCACTGTGGCCTCTAGGGTTGGAGGAGCAAAGGAGAAAGTGGTACCTAAACCCTACAAGCCTTACTCTGGTGGTGATGCTGCTTCTGCTACCACCTCACCACTGCTCTGCAGTCATCCAACAGCTTGCAGTCCCACTGGGGCTGGTGGATTTGCTGCCTGAGTGGCTGGTGCCTACAACTGGAGGCTGCTGGCACCACTGTGCTGCTACTGCAGAGGCCAGCAGCTGTCTGGTGCTGCCGCCACCAGTACCAGAACCCGTGAGCGCTAAGTGCCAAGGTGGCTGGACAAGCCGAAGAAGGAAAATCATGGCTTTCTTTCTTTTTCCTCACTTCCACTCTGACACCAGTCTTCCCATTGGCAGACCTAACCAGAAACCAGCTGGCAAGGAGCTCTGGGATGCACAGTTTATGGGTTCCAGTCCCCAAGGAGAGAGGAATGATGAGGATAGAACTGATCGCCAACAGAGAAATACCGAGCACTGCAGTTACACCACTTTCTTCAAGATTGCAGAAAGTAAGAGGGAGAGGCATTAAATAATAGAGGAAATTATGTTTTATCTGTTATATAGAAATCCGAAGGATATTTATGTTTAGCCTAGACTTTATGGATATTAGGTTCCTATTGCTGCTGTGACAAATTACCACAAACTTAGTGGCTTCAAACAACACAAATTTATTATTCTTCAGGTCTGTAGGTCAGAATTCCCACAGAGGTCTTGCTGGGCTAAAATGCAGGTGTAGGTAGGGCTGCTTTCTTTCAGGAGGATTTAAAGGACAGTCCATTTCTTTGTCTCTTCCAGCTTCTAGAATTTGCCTATGTTCGTTGGCTCATGGCTTCCCATCTCTATGTTCAAAGCCAGCAAGTTCTTCTCCTGCTGCCGTCTCTCTGATTCTCTGTAGCTGGAAAAAAACTCTGTACTTTAAAGGACTTATGGGATTAGATTGGGCCCACTTGGATAATTCAGGCCCCTCTCCTCATCTCAAGGTCCTTAGTTTTAATCACACCTGCAAAGTCCCTTTTGACATGTAAGACAGTATTCACAGCTTCTGAGAATTAGATCGTGGGCATCTATGGGGACCATTATTCTGTTTACCACAACTCAGAATTTTGGATTCATAGGCATCTGTGGTTATTCACTGGTTATTATCTCCCATAGACATCTCAAACACATAATATCCAAAACTAAATTAACCTTCCACCAAGTGCATGCTTTCTTAGTTAGGGACATCATCTTCATTTAATGGTATAGGCTTGAATCTTGAGACTATTTTTCTTTAATTCCTCATCAGATTGGTAAATCTGCTCATTTTAACTCCTAAATATTTCTCCAATCTACCCCTTCCCTCCAGCTTTCCTACTACTCCTACCTTCTTGAATGCAAGCATTTTCCATTTTCCTGAAAATAAAATAATCCTTGATTAACTGTATGGCATTTATGCTAGCTGGTGGAGGTACCCCACATTGTCTGCTCCAATGGAGTTTACAGCCTAGAATGGAAACACACACGTTAAACAAATAAACCTGTATGATATATGTTCTAGAAGAGGACCTTTCTCATTTTTCTGATTATGATTCATTTTTCAAAAAATTTCTGAATATTCTAGAGAAAGGCCATCAAGTTGGCTGATTTAAATTCAATCAATAGTAAGTACTCTTTGTATATGTATGTTGCTTCCCCTGATTCTGGAGGATAGAGAGGGAAAATAAGACTGCTAAATTACATGTCATATATGACAACTTAGTTACTTGTAGTAAACTCAAGCGAGAATGGCCTTAAGAGCTCATCTTCATCTGTTGTTGTTTAAATGGGGTTAAACTAATGATTTGAGACCTCTGCACTGGACTTAAGGAATCACAATGCCTTGGGTGGGGCCTGGATGTGCAGTTTAAATAAGCAGCCCACGAGTTTGTTGTACACATAAACATTGTAGAATTATTGAACCAATGTGAACTTACCAATACTCCTTGGATTTACTTGGATTTAGAACTTCAGAGGCCAGAGCTAAGGAGGGTTTTATGACTTGCTCACTCTCCTTTCTTCACTGGTAATTCCTATGGGAATCCTCTGTGATGCTTGCCTGGAGTTCAGACACCTGTCAAATGCCCAGTTCACAATGGTAGTAACAGGTAGGGAGCACTTATTCTACATCAGACATACTGTGCCCAAACAAGCCTTTCACACATTGTCTCATTTAATTCTTAAAACAATCTTAAGATGGAGGCACTATTCCATCTGCTACTGAGGGGCAGAGAGCTGTGGTTGGACCCAGGACCTTCAGAAGCCAAAGCTCAGGTGTGAAACCACTTGACTGAGAATTGATTATTCTCTCTCTATGCCCCCATGACAATTTTCACTTTCATTTATTACAACAGAATGGCATTTTAATTGTCGACTCACATACTTGTTTCTCTTTCGTTGAGTCTCCTGGCAGTAGGACCTGTCTCTTCTTTATCCAGGTAAATGACAGCACCTGGATGCCACAGAGTCCGGGGCTTAGTAGGCATTCAGTGAAACTCTTATCTCCTTGGTCATTCTTTTACACATTCATTCAATCTTAGTTGATTAGAATGGGTCAAAATGAAAATATTAACTGAAAAGTAAAATTCGAGTATCTACACATATAACAAATTTAAATAAAAATTTGAAAAAATATTCAGTTGTACAGCAATGTGTAGGTATAATTAACAAATGTTCAGATTTTAGTAAGGAACTAATGGTGCAAACTCTTGTAATTGGCAATTACACAAAACTGTAAAGTACTTTCCAGGAGCCCAAAAACACTAATAATGTGTAATAATTAAAAAGTGAGGCACTTTTCCAAAATTTTATCTCACATAAATTGCAAATAACATTATAATTTTTCAAGGTGAAAACCCCAAATTATCTCTGTCCATAGGAGAAAATTAAAATGTGTATATTGCTTCCATTATTGTTATGTACTTTTTCTTACTTTGTCATATACTAATTTTGCTCATAGGTATGAATATTAAACATCAATTTATGTATGTCAGGTGACAAGGCACAGTGGGGTTATTACCTTTTTCCTTCGGGTACATATGATTAAGCAGCCAATTTTTTGTTAGAAACATATAATGGAAACAAAAACCCATAAAACCAACATAAGTCTATCTTCATCTTTTTAGAATTTGAGCTCTTTAAAATAATAATTAAAAAATTCCTTCATAAATATATTAAGCCACTTAATTACAATGGTGGGTGATTTTTTAAATGTTCACATTATTATTGAAGAACATAAATTGGGTATTCACAACACACATTAATAAAAGTTAATTAACTGATCAGGGTCCAATTGTCAGAGTTGGTATTTGAACATCTATCAAAGGGTAGCTCAGATTCTTCCCATGGATATTAAGAGCAGCAGCGAAAGCCTGCTGGAGCACTTACTCTGTGCTTACCCTGCTAGGAGATTTTCTAGAATATCTCTAGACTACTGGATCCTTGCTGTGGAAGCATTATGTATCAACAGCTTGACTAATTGGCCCAACATTCTTGAGGTCTCCCAAAGCTGTTGGTCAGAATTCAAACCATCTCATGCCCTTGTCACAAAGCTTACTGTCATAACTGCATTATGGAAACAGCAAACTTTCAGAGCACACTCTGAACTCTGATGAATTCAACAAACACTTATTGAGTTGCTGGTTATTTTCATGTGTATTTTATCTCATTGAATATTTGGGTGCTCATTCAATTTATAGGTGAGCAAACAGAGGCCCAGAGAGGTTAAATAACTTTCTCCAGGTCACAGTCAGCCAGCAGAACATAGGAGATTTGAACATGAATCTTCTAATGTGAAACTGAGAACCCTTTGCACTGTGTGAGTAGGTTGCTTTGACAAATATTTGTCAGGCTGATAAGGAATTATTTGCTTCAAGAGGGAAAAAGATACCCACCCCTGCCAAACCACTTTAACTGACTTAAGCAAAAGAGAAGAAATTATTGGAAGGAGTCAGGTGTAGAAGATGCCACCAGGCCTCAGCCAGGGCTGGGAAATGGAATCAGGAGCTGAAGTGATTCTATCTCTCCACTATTCCCAGGCAACTCATGTCTGCTTCTCACTTCAGCTTCATCATTTGCTGCCTTATATATGGGCTTTCTCTGCTCCCAGTAGATAGTACTAATCCAGGCTGTATGCTGTGTGTGTGCACGTAATAGAGCAGAAGGAGAGAGATTAGGAGGAAGGGAGGGTGACAGGGTCACACAGTTGTGACCCACATGCAGAGCTTCTCAGGTAGGAGTCAGAGTAAGGGGTGAGGGAGGACATAATTGGTAGAGAAATGATCTGCATTATTTATACGAAGCCTTTCTTGTACTACACTGTTAAACTTTGATAGTTAAGTCCCTGGTTCTCGCACTTGATTGGGAGCAGATTTATGAATCTTAATTGGTTTCTCTAGTTTGGGTTTATATATATATATATATATACACTGATCTCTCTTGTCATCTATCTACCTATCTATCTATCTACCCATGTCTTTAATTATATTCCAAAAATGCACATAATTCTATTTATGCAAGCATTTTATTCCTATTAATCAACTGAGAGCTTCATTAAAGAGATATTTTGGTGTCTCTTAAAAATACAAAAGGGAAAACATTGTCTTATTGTCATTCATAAACTAATTACTTGTGCTTATACAACTGTCATTTGGTTAATATTAGCAAGAAGAACCAGGTAGTGCCAGAGATAAGAAATGGCACTTCTGTTAGTAGAACACGCCGACCTTAAGCTGTGGGTTTCCAGCTCCTCTGACGTAATAAAATACTCTGAGTAAACATCTTTAGCAACAGACATGGGTGAGTGGTCCTCCTAAGAATTATCCTCCAAAGCAGTTTTTATGGACAAGAGAACTCTTGAGGAAAACATCACACTCTTTTTAACTTAATATTATATGAAAGCCCTAAACTCACTTTCTAAAATCTTCTGCTACTTATACAAGAAGGTCAAAAGTGAAAACGTGAAACCTATAATTACCTTCCTCTGTATGTGGTGAAAGGAATACAGGAACTGCTGAAATTATCCCTTTATAAAAATTATCTTTCTAAGAAAAGTAAATATTGAGTACATTCTTGGATGACGTCTTGGTTTTTAACCAGGACGTTGGATGTTTTTTAAACATCCAAGGTAAGAACTTTCTTTGTTTCTTACAGATCATCACTGAGCTGTTCACTCTTCAAAATTCAACTCAATAATCATGTGGCTAATATGTCAAACTTTAAAAAACTTCATGTTGTTTGTGCTTTTTAAGACCGTAGAAAGTAATACTTTGTGGATTTGGGGACATATTCTGTACCAAGAATAAGGCAGTAGAGCTGTAGTCTTGATTTCACCAGAAGGAATAAGATAGGTGTGGACAATGTCTAGTTCTTACTTTATTATCTATCAGTACTGTGCTTTGTTAAGTCCCTACTTGCTCATTTTCCTTACTGAGGGACTAGGCTGGAACAGACAATATCTAAAGCTCCTTCTAGTTCTAGTATTCATGTGCTTTCTTTTTTTTTTAATTAAAAAAAAATTTTGGGGTTTTCTCTGATTTTTTTTAAATTGAAGTATAGCTGATTTACAATGTTATGTTAGTTTCAGATGTACATCAAAGTAATTCAGTTATACACACATATGTATTTATTCATATTCTTTTTCCTTATAGGTTATTACAAATTACTGAGTATAGTTCCCTGTGCTATACAGTAGGTCCTTGTTGGTTATCTATTTTATATATAGTAGTCATGTGCTTTCTTAACCTATAATATATTAAAGAGATAATAGTCATGCTTCTTAATAAACAGTAAATTTTTTTGGCGGGGCGGGTAACGTCGTGTGGCTTGTGTGATCTCAGCTCCCAGACCAGGGATTGAACCCAGGCCACAGCAGTGAAAGCCCAGAATCCTAACCACTAGGCCACCAGGGAACTCTCAACACAGTAAATTTTTAAGAGGTGCTGATCATTGTTGAAGGTAGGTGATGGGTATATGGGTTTGTTTTACTATTCTCTTTACTTTTGTGAAGGAAACTTTTTAGAGAGACAGAGAAAGAGGACCATAGCTGTAGAAATTGGTAGCAATAATGAGGAAGTGCTGCAAGGAGTAGATGAAACATCTGCATCCTAAAAATCATGGTATGTTAGTTTATTTTCATGAGTCACCTGAACATGAAATGTGATAGAAGTAATAGGATGTAGTTGGAAGCAGAAATAGAGAAATTGGAAAACCTTGCAAGTCCCCTTGAGTCATTTCCGTTGAAATGCTTTATCATTTTGTTGTGAATGCCATATGAGGTGTACTTAGAGTCAAGTTTAATGAATATACATTACAGAGATAAATGGTTCATGAATTCACCATCATTTTGGATTATGCATTATTCCTCTTTAAAATCATTAGTTTGGAAAATTGAGATTTGATTGTAATTTGCAATTTCCTAGCATGCCCTGACTGGACAAAAAAGGAAGCAATTTGGAAAAGGGCCAGATTTCAGAGCAAAATTTACAGATGCAAAGTGCTTGATCCATAAAGTAGATAAAACACATAATCTGCAATCAACTGTAAAGTTTGACAATGGAAATTGTTGTTGAACCCAAGTTCATGTGCCTGACGCACAGTGAGGCCAAACAAGCTGAAATGTCTGAGTTTGGAGCAAAGTTTATTAGTCAAGGAGGTGCCAATCTGGAAGATGGGAGACCTAGACTCATCTCAAATCCATCTTGCTGGCTGGCCAGGGTGTAAGATTTTTAAAGGAAAAAGGGGAAGAGTGGTCTCTGTGATCCCAGATTTCAGATAAGATCTCAGCTGCAGACTTTTTGGTGCAACCTTATGACTTCCTTTGGCCCCAGGGGTCATGATTATTCTATATGTTCCTAGTCTGGTCTGGTGATTCTTTAACTTTCCTCTAGGAGAGAGCAGAAACAGTAGATGAGGCATTTTATTATTAGTTTAGGGCCTGTGTAATGGTTCAGGAGTTTCAGTTCTCAGTTGACCCTTCCTGTGTTATCAATTTTTTTAAGTCTGCTTGGGGCCAGTTGGTTGAAGCCACAGGGCGTTACCTTAACAGTTTGGGTCATAAATCAAGGTATTGGCTTAAGCTAACATCATGGAAAAGATTATGTGGGGCTTGCTTTTCTTTTGTTTCTGCATTCCCTCACTTAACTGTTTGAATCCGATCTTTGGAACTCAGGGAAGGTCTATGAGACTAAAGCCTTTTTCTATAAACAGAAAGGCATATGTATCTGGGAGTGTCTCTTAGGGTCCTGCTCGGTTTCAATCCCCCCTTTTCTTTGATACTTATCAATTTTGAGGGGAGCAGGTGTGGGACAAGAAAGGGAATAGGGGTTAATCATAAACTCGGCAGGGGAATTCAATTTTAGGGGGCAACTCAGTTTCAGAAATACGATAGAATAACCCAAAGTTTGAGCTGTAACATTAGAGCACACACATATTCTAAAGTCACTTTCTGGGCTTCCCTGGTGGTGCAGTGGTTAAGAATCTGCCTGCCAACGCAGGGGATACGAGTTTGAGCCCTGGTCCGGGAAGATACCACATGCCGCAGAGCAACTAAGCCCGTGCGCCAAAACTACTGAGGCTGCGCTCTAGAGCCCGTGCTGCACAGCAAGAGACGCCACTGCAACGAGAAGCCCACACACCACAAATGAAGAGTAGCCCCTGCTCGCCACATCTAGAGAAAGCCCGCATGCAATAATGAAGACCCAAAGCAGCCAAAAATAAATAAAAATAAACAAGTAAATAAAAAAGTACTTTAGCAAAAAAAAAATATTTAAAAAATTACTTTAGCAGTAGTTTAAAAAAAAATAGTCACTTTCTGTGCAGCTAGGTTTCTTCTAGAGATTAATGCAATTATTTATGTAACCTAGATGTTTATTGAGCAAACTTTCTTTTCCAGAACTTTACAAATAGTCACTTGAGGACCTTTACGGTATAAGACCATATCTTTGCCATTTGAAACTGGGTAGAGCTCTTTTCCTCTTGGGCCATGATTGGATATTTAATCTCACATAAGAGGACAGATTCCTTCCTTGAAACCAGAATAAACCAGTGGTCTTCCTTTTAATAAAAATTTTAGAGTTTTAAAAGGGAATTTTACTCGACCCTGCAAATTCACTAACAACTCAGCACCCAAGCTTTTAGAAATGTTGTGTGTACTTGGTCTATTTTCTCACCCAACACTCACTGCTCAGCCTGCTGCATCCTGCTTTTGCCTCCACTACTCTATGTAAGTCGCTCCAAGTCACCAAAGACCTCCTTGTCATAAAATACACTTTTTAGTCCTTTTCTGACTTGACTTTGAGACAGCAGTTGATGCTGATGAGTACTTTCTTCTTTAGCAAATGCTCTTTTCCATGACACTACCCTCTTCTTTGGTCTGCTTCTGGACAATTTAACTAAGGACATCTTAGAATTCTTTGTGGGTCCATGTTCTGCCCTTTGCATTCCCCAGGGTTTTAAAGTAGGCTCTCTTCCCTTCCACTCCATATACTTGTGCCAGGTGATAGCATTACTCTTGAATGCTGTCATTGTCTAGGGTGATTTTCAAGTCACCATCTCTATGCCAGACCCATCTTCTGAGCTTCAGGGCAATATATCTACTTCTCTTATTGAGAGTTTAACATTGATGTTTCTCATAAACCTCAAATTCCGCATGTTCAAAATGGAAAATTTCATCTCACTCCCTGTGTAACTCCAGCCTGCTGCTCTTCCAGTATTGTTGTCTCAGGGCACAACACCACTGCCTGCCAATTGTTCTGTCCTTGACCCTTTTCTCTTCTTCACACTTTCTGCTTTCAGACACGAAGATATCTGAACTATCTCTTGATTTTTGCCATCTCTTGTATTCTTGTTGCCATGATTTTTGCACAGACTTCCTATCATCTCTTTCCCTGATTACTGTAATAGCCTCCGAAATAGCATACCTATCCTGTCTAGTTACCTAGTTCTCTTTCAATCTCTTCTCTCAGTTCAAAATGGTCCTTCTATGATGCATGTCTAGTCAGGGTCCTTCTCTGATTAAAACACGTCTGTGTCCTGTTTCACTTGAGAAGTCATGGTACTTATGTAACTTTAAGTGTCTGCATAATCTGGTCCCATGCCTAACTACTATCCAGTCTCATCTCTTATGACTTCCCTTTGTATTTCAGGTCCTGCCTTACTGAAATTCTTTCTGTTCTTCTAGCACAGTATGGCTCTTCTTGCCTTTAGGTTTTAGAACACCCCTCTGCTAGGGTGTGTATATATATATATATATATATATATATATATATATACATACACACATATATATATACACACATATATATACATATATGTATATTTATTATATATGTATATATATATATGTCTTCTCTGCCAGGAACACTCCCCTCCTATTCCTTGCCTTTTATTTGGCTCACCTCTATTTAACTTTCAGAAATCCTTGTGTCTTTCTCCCCTCAGAGGCTTCCCCTAATCCTCTAAACTAGGTAAAGTTAGGAAACCATTGCAATTAGTACATCCACAATGATAACAATTATCATAATTGTTTCATTTTGTTTTATGTGTCTGGGGTAGAGGGAGACAGAGACTGCATACTCTCCAAGGTAGAAATGATGTTTATTTGCACCCCTGAGCCCCCATGCCTGACAAAGTGCCTGACACAGTTTTTCAGTTCATACTTGCTGAATGACAAAATGCAGAGAGAGAGAATAAAATTCGATGTATGAGAAAAGGAAGAGGCAAGTCATTTCAGTATAATGCCAAAGGACAGCTTTTCACCTAAATTTTTATTGCAAATGGAATAAATGATGTACCAGTGGATTTGGAAGGGGGCCCTATGGAACCGTTTATATGTTTATGGCTTACCTGGCTCCTAACACATGACTGTACCTATAGAACTCAATCAATAATTATTGAATTAAATGTTTTGAATGACTTTTATTTGACTAAGGGAAGGAATTAAGCTTAATAAGTGCTGTTGATTTTATTTTTGACTCCACTGAATACAGATATAAGATTCAGGGGAGCTGTGGTGGTGAATATTAGACTCAGGGTAATGTTTGGGATAATTTCTCTTTCAGCTTATTTTTTTAAATTTATCAAACTGCTTTCTTTCACTTTTCTTTCCTAGAAGTTACTTACTTATATGGGAAAATATATATTAGTACTTAGCCATTTCAACAAAGTATGGGATTTAATATAATGCATATGCTCTAAAGCTCATCCAAAGATATTGATCATCGAAATATCAAACAAAGATTGTTCCAATCTGATGTAGCTATAATATGTCAGTAATTAAAAGGACAATATTTTCCTACAAACCCCATACTCCTTGTATATTTTCTACCTCAGGAATGATACCATCTTGTTGAAAAAGCTAGAAAACTAATATATTTGACACTTTTCTCTCTCTCATAACCCAGGTTCCTTTACCTCCTGATTATGTCTCAAATTAGTCCCCTAGATCTATTTCTGCCGTCGTTAATCTAGTTCAAGCTCTTATCATCTCCTGCCAGAAGACTTGTGACAACTTACTAAGGAACCTGTCTGCACCAGCGTGTCCCCTGCCAGCCCATTCTCAACTCGGCAGCCAAACCAATCTGATTATGCTGTGCTTAAAATCTTCAGTGGCTTCTCATCAGCCTTACAGAAAAGTGCCCCCCTCTTCACTGTTTCTTCTGACACAGTGCTACCAAACTTGATATTTAGATGTCATGATCTCGTATATCAATTCCTGGCTTTTCAGTTTCCCATCCAGCTTTTCACTGAAATGGATGCAACCAAGATAGTTTTTTTTAAAGGAAAATGTTGGTATTTCCTTACAAATACTCTCCAATAGGGTAGATTAGTCATCCATTCAGACATTAGGCTTCACAATTTTAATAAAAAATACCTAATCCTACCCTCTGACTGCCTATGAGTTAACATAGTCTTTCCTTTTGGCCACGTTTTTGGTAAGTTCAAGGGCTCATGGGCTTCTTTTATGATGCTTGTAGATTCTACGATGTAGATGAGCAGAGACCCCCAAAGGAATAAATCATTTGTTCAAGGGCACATAATGAGAGTACGTAACAAAGGTCAGTCATCTCGCATCAATGTTCTTTTCACTTTTTTCATTTAGATTTTGGCTGGAATAGGGTATGTGTTCAAGAATTGTCACTGTGTAGTATAGAAAGTGAAGAATCAAAGAATTAAAATGCTACAAGGTGTGAAGTTTTTATCTGTGGTAAAATACACCTTCTTGTCGAGTACTCTAATATTTTTGCTTTCCAAAGGCAAAGTAGCCTATAAACTGGGAAGAGAGGGAGGAGAAAGGTGAGACTTGAATCAGAGAGATCCCTGAGAGGAGGAGATGATTACATTATTGTGCATTTTGGTAAAATGTAAATATGTTCAATACTCAGACATTTGTTTCTTCCTTCATAAATCAAGGCTTTATATTTAATGCATTGTTTTAAAAATAGTGTCCTTAAAAATGGCTTAGTATTTTAAAAACAGATCAGAAATGTGAACTACATAATTAAAATGGAACCACATTTACACTTTTATAACCTAAGCAAGTATAGAAAATAAAATTGTAGTCTTATCAAGCATATATCTCAAAGAACAGATAACTATGGCTAGTGAAACAAGGACTTAAAGAACATAAAAAGAAAGCACCTTTAAGTATGGAATAAAGGTTGTATACCTTATAAGTAGCTTATTCAGAAAGAGTATTTTTAATCCAGTGAATTGGGAATGAGCTCCTGTACTTGGTTCAGTGAGTAGTATTATATAAATGCAAAAGTTTGACTGAATCACTCCCAGAATATATTCCTGGTATCCTTCCAAATTCGGGTGGAAGAAATTATTACGTGGGTAGAACTGAAGATTTCAGAGAAGGTGCAACCATTATATTTTGACTTGCTATTTTAGAGAGCTTCAGAGACAATGGCCAAACCCTGATCAGTCAGATATGAATATTTTAATGCATTGAAATTTCATAACCATTTTGAAAAGGTAAAATTAACCTTATGGAGAAATTCTTGCAGCTATTTTAAATGACTCGTTTTAAAAATGAGGCACTAAAGCTACAAATACCAAAAAATTCCCATGGTAATTGCTTACAAGTTGCTGGGAAATGAGTATAAAAATAAACAGCAGCAATAAGACAGAAGACTTGCTAGATTGTGGTTGAGGACCATGTACGATGAGGACAGAAAAGGGTATCTTGAGTTTGCCAGGCTTCACGGAGGAAATAAGATTTGATCGATAAGGAGAATCTTTTTTTTTTTTTCCTATCACGGTAGCTTTATTTATTTATTTATTTAAACATCTTTATTGGAGTATAACTGTTTTACACAATGGTGTGTTAGTTTCTGCTTTATAACAAAGTGAATCAGCTATACATATACATATGTCCCCATATCTCCTCCCTCTTGCGTCTCCCTCCCACCCTCCCTATCCCACCCCTCTAGGTGGTCACAAAGCACCGAGCTGATCTACCTGTGCTTTCTGGCTGCTTTGAACTAGCTAGCTATTTTATTTATTTATTTATTTATTTTTAAATTTATTGGAGTATAGTTGATTTACAATGTTGTGTTAGTTTCAGGTGTACAGCAAAGTGAATCAGTTATAGATATACATCTATCCAACATTTTTGGCAAATTAAAAAAAAATGATAATATTAGGAGAAATTGGGGACTTCCTACTTTTTCTTTTTTTTTAACTTTTGAAGAAGAATATTCTTTTATTTTCTCTTCTTGTGCCAATGCTCTTCTCTCTTTTTTTAATTTAATTTTTAAATTTTATTTATTTTTTTATACAGCACATTCTTATTAGTCATGAATTTTATACACATCAGTGTATACATGTCAATCCCAATCACCCAATTCATCACACCACCACCACCACTCCCCCGCTGCTTTCCTGCTTGGTGTCCATACGCTTGTTCTCTACGTCTGTGTCTGTGTCTCAGTTTCTGCCCTGCAAACCGGTTCATCTGTACCATTTTTCTAGGTTCCATATATATGCGTTAATATACGATATGTTTTTCTCTTTCTAACTTACTTCACTCTGTATGACAGTCTCTAGATCCACCCACGTATGTACCACATCTTCTTTACCCATTCGTCTGTCAATGGGCATTTAGGTTGCTTCCATGACCTGGCTATTATAAATAGTGCTGCAATGAACATTGGGGTGCATGTGTCTTTTTGAATTGTCATTTTCTCTGGGTATATGCCCAGTAGTGGGATTGTTGGATCATATGGTAGTTCTATTTGTAGTTTTAAGGAACCTCCATACTGTTCTCCATAGTGGCTGTATCAATTTACATTCCCATGAACAGTGCAAGAGGGTTCCCTTTTCTCCACACCCTCTCCAGCATTTGTTGTTTGTAGATTTTCTGATGATGCCCATTCTAACTGGTGTGAGGAGATACCTCATTGTAGTTTTGATTTGCATTTCTCTAGTAATTAGCGATGTTGAGCAACTTTTCATGTGCTTCTTGACCATCTGTATGTCTTCTTTGGAGAAATGTCTATTTAGGTCTTCTGCCCACTTTTGGATTGGGTTGTTTGTTTTTTTAATATTGAGCTGCATGAGCTGTTTATATATTTTGGAGATTAATCCTTTGTCCGTTGATTCTTTTGCAAATATTTTCTTCCATTCTGAGGGTTGTCTTTTCGTCTTGTTTATGGTTTCCTTTGCTGTTCAAAAACTTTGAAGTTTCATTAGGTCCCATTTGTTTATTTTTGTTTTTATTTCCATTACTCTAGGAGGTGGATCAAAACAGATCTTGCTGTGATTTATGTCAAACAGTGTTCTTCCTATGTTTTCCTCTAAGAGTTTTATAGTGTCCGGTCTTACATTCAGGTCTTTAATCCATTTTGAGGTTTTTTTTGTATATGGTGTTAGGCAGTGTTCTAATTTCATTCTTTTACATGTAGCTCTCCAGTTTTCCCAGCACCACTTACTGAAGAGACTGTCTTTTCTCCATTGTATATCCTTGCCTCCTTTGTTATAGATTAGTTGACCATAGGTGTGTGGGTTTATCTCTGGACTTTCTATCTTGTTCCATTGATCTGTGTTTCTCTTTTTGTGCCAGTACCATATTGTCTTGATTACTATAGCTTTGTAGTATAGTCTGAAGTCACGAAGTCTGATTCCTCCAGCTCCGTTTCTTTTGATTCCTCCAGCTCCGTTTCTTTCCCTCAAGACTGCTTTGGCTATTCGGGGTCTTTTGTGTCTCCATACAAATTTTTAGATTTTTTGTTCTACTTCCGTAAAAAGTGCCACTGGTAATTTGATAGGGATTGCATTGAATCTGTAGATTGCTTTGGGTAGTGTAGTCATCTGCTGGTATCATCTTTAAATTCTTTCATCAGTGTCTTATAGTTTTCTGCATACATGTCTTTTGTCTCCCTAGGTAAGTTTATTCCCAGGTATTTTATTCTTTTGTTGCAATGGTAAATGGGAGTGTTTCCTTAATTTCTGTTTTGGATTTTTCATCATTAGTGTATAGGAATGCAAGAGATTTCTGTGCATTAGTTTTGTATCCTGAAACTTTACCAAATTCATTGATTAGCTCTAGTAGCTTTCTGGTGGCATCTTTAGGATTCTCTATGTATAGTATCATGTCATCTGCAAACAGTGACAGTTTTGCTTCTTCTTTTCCAATTTGTATTATTTTTATTTCTTTTTCTTCTCTGATTGCCATGGCTAGGACTTCCAAAACTATGTTGAAAAATAGTGGTGAGAGTGGACATCCTTGTCTTGCTCCTGATCTTAGAGTGAATGCTTTCTGTTTTTCACCATTGAGAATGATGTTTGCTCTAGGTTTGTCATATATGGCCTTTATTATGTTGAGGTAGGTTGCCTCTATGCCCAATTTCTGAAGAGTTTTTATCATAAATGGGTATTGAATTTTGTCAAAAGCTTTTCCTGCATCTATTGATATGATCATATGTTTTTTCTTCTTCAATTTGTTAATATGGTGTATCCCACTGATTGATCTGCATATATTGAAGAATCCTTGCATCCCTGGGATAAATCCCACTTGATCATGGTGTATGATCCTTTTAATGTGTTGTTGGATTTTTTTGGCTAGTATTTTTTTTTTTTTTTGAGGTATGCAGGCCTCTCACTGCTGTGGCCTCTCCCGTTGTGGAGCACAGGCTCCAGACGCGCAGGCTCAGCGGCCGTGGCTCACGGGCCTAGCTGCTCCGTGGCTTATGGGATCCTCCTGGACCGGGGCACAAACCCACGTCCCCTGCATCGGCAGGCGGACTCTCAACCATTGCGCCACCAGGGAAGCCCCTGTTGGCTAGTATTTTGTTGAGGATTTTTGCATCTATGTTCATCAGTGATATTGGTCTGTAGTTTTCTTTTTTTGTGACATCTTTGTCTGGTTTTGGTATCAGGGTGATGGCGGCCTCATAGAATGAGTTTGGGAGTGTTCCTTCCTCTTCAGTTTTTTGGAAGAGTTTGAGAAGGATGGGTGTTAGCTCTTCTCTAAATGTTTGATAGAATTCACCTGTGAAGCCATGTGGTCCTGGACTTTTGTTTCTTGGAAGATTTTTAATCCAGTTTCAATTTCACTACTTGTGATTGGTCTGTTCATATTTTCTATTTCTTCCTGGTTTAGTCATGGAAGGTTATACCTTTCTATAAAATTGTCCATTTCTTCCAGTTTGTCCATTGTATTGACATGCAGTTGCTTGTAGTAGTCTCTTAGGATGCTTTGTATTTCTGCGGGGTCTGTTGTAACTGCTCCTTTTTCATTTCTAATTTTACTGCTTTGAGTCCTCTCCCTCTTTTTCTTGATGAGTCTGGGTAATGGTTTATCAATTTTGTTTATCTTCTCAAAGAACCAGCCTTTAGTTTTATTGATCTTTGCTATTGTTTTCTTTGTTTCTACTTCATTTATTTCTACTCTGATCTTTATGATATCTTTCCTTCTGCTAACTTTTTGTTTTGTTTGTTCTTCTTTCTCTAGTTCCTTTAGGTGTAAAGTTTGATTGTTTATTTGAGATTTTTCTTGTTTCTTGAGGTAGGCTTGTATAGCTATAAACTTCCCTCTTAGAACTGCTTTTGCTGCATCCCATAGGTTTTGGATCGTCGTGTTTTCGTTGTCATTTGTCTCTAGGTATTTTTTTATTTCCTCTTTGATTTCTTCAGTGATCTCTTGGTTATTTAATAATGTATTGTTTAGCCTCCATGTGTTTGAGTTTTTACGTTTTTTTCCCTGTAATTCATTTCTAATCTCATAGAGTTGTTGTCAGAAAAGATGCTTGATATGATTTTAATTTTCTTAAATTTACTGAGGCTTGATTTGTGACTGAAGATGTGATCTATCCTGGAGAATGTTCCGTGCGCACTTGAGGAGTGTAATCTGCTGTTTTTGGATGGAATGTCCTATAAATGTCAATTAAATCTATCTGGTTTATTGTGTCATTTAAAGCTCGTGTTTCCTTATTAATTTTCTGTCTGGATGATCTGTCCATTGGTGTAAGTGAGGTGTTAAAGTCCTCCACTATTATTGTGTTACTGTCAATTTCCTCTTTTATAGCTGTTAGCTGTTGCTTTATGTATTGAGGTGCTCCTATGTTGGGTGCATATATATTTATAATGTTATATCATCTTCTTGGCTTGATCCCTTGATCATTATGTAGTAGCCTTCCTTGTCTCTTGTAACATTCTTTATTTTAAAGTCTATTTTATCTGATATGCGTATTGCTGCTCCAGCTTTCTTTTGATTTCCTTTTGCATGGAATATCTTTTTCCATCCCCTCACTTTTAGTCTGTATGTGTCCCTAGGTCTGAAGTGGGTCTCATGTAGACAGCATATATATGGGTCTTGTTTTTGTATCCATTCAGCAAGCCTGTGTCTTTTGGTTGGAGCATTTAATCCATTCACGTTTAAGGTAATTATCGATATGTATGTTCCTATGACCATTTTCTTAATTGTTTTGGGTTTGTTTTTGTAGGTCCTTTTCTTCTCATGTGTTTCACAGTTAGAGAAGTTCCTTTAGCATTTGTTGTAGAGCTGTTTTGGCGGTGCCGAATTCTCTTAGCTTTTGCTTGTCTGTAAAGCTTTTGATTTCTCCATCGAATCTAAATGAGATCCTTGCTGGTTAGAGTAATCTTAGTTGTAGGTTTTCCCTTTCATCACTTTAAATATGTCATGCCACTCCCTTCTGGCTTGTAGAGTTTCTGCTGAGAAATCAGCTGTTAACCTTATGGGAGTTCCCTTGTATGTTATTTGTCGTTTTTCCCTTGCTGCTTTCAATAATTTTTCTTTGTCTTTAATTTTTGCCATTTTGATTACTATGTGTCTTGGTGTGTTTCTCCTTGGGTTTATCCTGTATGGGACTCTCTGTGCTTCCTGGACTTGGGTGGCTATTTCCTTTCCCATGTTAGGGAAGTTTTCGACTATAATCTCTTCAAATATTTTCTCTGGTCCTTTCTCTCTCTCTTCTTCTGGGACCCCTATAATGCGAATGTTGTTGCGTTTAATGTTGTCCCAGAGGTCTCTTAGGCTGTCTTCATTTCATTCTTTTTTCTTTATTCTGTTCCACAGCTGTCTTTTCATTCTTTTTTCTTTATTCTGTTCCACAGCAGTGAATTCCACCATTCTGTCTTCCAGGTCTCTTATCTGTCCTTCTGCCTCTGTTTTTCTGCTATTGATTCCTTGTAGTGTAGTTTTCATTTCAGTTATTGTATTGTTCATCTCTGTTTGTTTATTCTTTAATTCTTCTAGGTGTTCGTTAAACATTTCTTGCATCTTCTCGATCTTTTTTCTCGATCTCCATTCTTTTTCTGAGGTTCTGGATCATCTTCACTATCATTATTCTGAATTCTTTTACTGGAAGGTTGCCTATCTCCACTTCATTTAGTTGTTTTTCTGGGGTTTTATCTTGTTCCTTCATGTGGTACATAGCTGTCTGCCTTTTCATCTTGTCTATCTTTCTGTGAATGTGGTTTTTGTTCCACAGGCTGCAGGATTGTAGTTCTTCTTGCTTCTGCTCTCTGCCCTCTGGTGGATGAGGCTATCTAAGAGGCTTGTGCAACTTTCCTGATGGAGAGGGACTGGTGTTGGGTAGAGCTGACTGTTGCTCTGGTGGGCAGAGCTTAGTAAAACTTTAATCCACTTGACTGCTGATGGGTGGGGCTGTGTTCTCTCCCTGTTGGTTGTTTGGCCTGAGGCAACCCAACACTGGAGACTACCTGGGCTCTTTGGTGGGGCTAATGGCAGTCTCTGGGAGGGCTCACACCAAGGAGTGCTTCCCAGAACTTCTGCTGCCAGTGTCCTTGTTCCCCCGGTGAGCCACAGCCACACCCTGCCTCTGCAGGAGACCCTCCAACACTAGCACGTAGGTCTGGTTCAGTCTCCCCTGGGGTCACTGCTCCTTCCCCTGGGTCCCGATGCGCACACTACTTTGTGTGTGCTCTCCAAGAGTGGAGTCTCTGTTTCCCCCAGTCCTATCGAAGTCCTGCAATCAAATTCCAGCAGCCTTCAAAGTCTGTTTCTCTCGGAATTCCTCCTCCTGTTGCTGGACCCCCAGGCTGGGAAGCCTGACATGGGGGTCAGAACCTTTACTCCAGTGGGTGGATTTCTGTGGTATAAGTGTTCTCCAGTCTGTGAGTCACCCACCCAGCTGTTATGGGATTTGATTTTATTGTGATTGTGCCCCTCCTACCGTCTCATTGTGGCTTCTCCTTTGTCTTTGGATGCGGGGTGTCTTTTTTGGTGAGTTCCAGTGTCTTCCTGTCGATGACTGTCCAGCAGCTACTTGTGATTCTGGTGTTCTCATGAAAGAGAGTGAGAGCACGTCCTTCTACTCTGTCATCTTGGTTCAGGGCCCTCCATAAGGAGAATCTTGCTAAGAGAAATGAGGAAGGAAGTTAAAGTCATAAAGGCATAAAGCATGAAAATATTGGGAAACCATTAGAGAACAAAGTGTGAGAAAGGGAATGATGAGTACAGATGAGGGTGGGTAGCTTAGTGAGCAAGAATCAGAGAATCAAGGCTTTGCAGATCATGATAGAACTTTGCTTTTTATATGGAAGATGAAGTGAAAGCCACTGAAGAATTTTGATCAGAGGAATAACATTTATTAGTGTTTACTGTGTGCTAGGATCTTGCCACCATTATTTCATGCAGTGTCCATAACCAGTCTTATAGATACTGTTAATCACACTCGTTTTGTAGATGAGGAAACTGAGGTGCAGAAGGGTAAAGAAACAGATTGCATCTCTACAAACTTTCAGAACCAGGTTTCAGTACAGCAATTTGATACCATAGGTGGCTCTCTTACATCTTTTGCTATACTGCCTTTAACTTTGATAGAAATATTACATAGACTAGAAAGACAGAGAGGCGGAAGAGAAGATTAGAGTGAGGGAGATCCCTAAGAATGGCACAAAAACAAGGCCAGACACTAGAAACACTTACTGTGGACAATGAGTGGGGCCTGGCTTGATTGGCTGTCAGTGAAATAAAAAGGAAGGGAGGAAATTAGGACAATGTTCAAGTTACGACTTGGCAACTGTGTGGAGAGTGGTCCATTTTACAGCAATGGGGAGTGCAGGTGGGGGAGCAGATTAAAGGGATAGTAGAGGCAAGGAATGATTCGTTCTATCCAGGACTCTTGCAGATGGAGGTGCCTGTGGAAATCCAGTCGGGTGTCTTGAAAAGGCATTATGTGAGGACTGGAGCACAGAAGGTGTTTGGCGTAGTAGTGAAGAGAGCACTTAGTGTTAAATCCAGACCCCTAACCATGACTACAGTTAACTATTTAAAGTGATGAAGTGGAAATAGGGGAGTAGTATTACCAACTCTTGCTTTTACTGTTGGCAAAGCACTTAATGTCTTTTTCTGCACAACAGTGCGGCTGAGGGGGCAGGCAGGTAGAACAGACGTTTGACAGGTACCTTTGGGGCTTCTCTTTATATTTTCTTAAAAACTATGCTCTGTATTTATTGTGTAAATCGTATCAGCAGGTAATCTGGAAATTTACATAATTGACCACAAGGGGGAGAACTCTAATTCTACATTAAGTCACTTACTAACAACATGAAATATTCTAAAAGTACTTGCTATATTCCGTTGTTGTTAAGCTGTCCCATTTCCAGTTCCTCATGGAAGCTGGGGGAATTCTGTGCTAGAGATAGGTTTCACTGAATTGAAATGCTGTTTTGTCGTGCTAAAGTTATGATAAAGTCACTAAATGTAAGAATCTGTTTGTACTAAGCAATGATTCTCCAGGAAGGAATTCAGATGCTTCTTTAAATAAAATGAAGCCAGTAGGGCTTCCCTGGTGGCTTGAGAGTCCACCTGCCGATGCAGGGGACACGGGTTCGTGCCCCGGTCCGGGAAGATCCCACATGCCGTGGAGCGGCTGGGCCTGTGAGCCATGGACGCTGAGCCTACGCGTCCGGAGCCTGTGCTCCGCAACGGGAGAGGCCACAGCAGTGAGAGTCCCGCGTGACGCAAAAAAAAAAAAAAAAAAAAAAGAATGAAGACAGTACAAATTTTAAAATTCACCCCAGGAGGGTTTTTCCCTCCAAATAACATTATTTCAGTTGTCCTTCAAGAAAACTGTAACCTTCCTGGAAGTCCTTGGTTACATTGAAACAAGAACAAGATTGTCAGCATGTCAGTCTATTGTAGAAGATATCAGTACAAAGCAAAAGGATGGGAATGGTGCTGGCCATGCCACTTAAATGTCGTATGTTCCTCAAATATATATGAGTATATGTTATATGGTCATTGTTATATGAACAGTGAATGTTGTATGTTCAGTGTTTAAATGCTCATTTTCTATTTGGTTTAACTTCTGTGCTCTGGTTTTATGTAAAGTTTCATTGTAAGAAAACTATAACCCTCATTGGGGTGAGAATTACCTTTTGAGACTTCTAACATTTGAGTCACATTTTTGGACTTCATCAAATTAAATTACATTTGTCAGGTATGAATATAGTATTTCTGCATTTTATCTATATACCAAAACAGACACAGCTAAATGAGTGTTGTCCCCTTTAAAGATGTGATATTGGTGAGCTCTGTAGGACTCTTAATAACGCAACTGTTACTGGAAACGTATCTGCATTTCTCCTTAGAGGCAGTGTCACACTCTTTTAATATGTTCAGTGACAGCAGATCTTCCTTTGAGAGTGGGTACAATATTTAAAAATAAACCTTTCTATGAATGAAGTTTGAATATTAAGGTCACCAATCAAATTGCAATATATATTATTTGGGGTTCAGAAAACTAGATGTAACTTAAATATTTTAACTCCCTTTGATTTGTAAACCTCCTAATTTATCTGCCATTAATGAGTCACAAAATGTTTTTAGCAATGATGCTGTCACTGAAATAAATATAAACTCTCCTAAGGTGACTACTTGCATTTGAATAAACTCATTCTAGAGTGTCATTTAAATAAATAAATAAATAAGTAGTTTATTTATGCTTACTTTGTGCTTATTTTCCAATTATTTGCACAATTCATGCTTCAGGAATCCTTTAAATGTAAAGTAACAGTCTACTAGGTAAATCAGTGTTTTCATTTAGATATTTTCTATAACTTCTTCCAAAAATGACTGAGGTTTTTTTATGTTTTTTTTTTTTTTTTTTTTGGCCAATGAATTAATTTTCTATCAGTATTTCTCACACCAGAAAGTATTATAGACCAGTAGAAGTTCTATGCTAGGCAGTGTGGAGGACACACGTCTTACTTCTGCTTGTATATCCAGTGACTACCACAGTGCTTGGTGCCCTGGTAAATATTTACTGGTAGATATTTAGAAAATATTAGTTGCATAGATGAATGAATAAATAAATGATATGTACATATATCATTAAAATGTACATACAAAATTATTCTTGTTATATATTAGTGTTCCAGACTGCTGCATGAACATTCACCCAAAACTTAGTAGCTTGAATCAACAACAATAATTTTTGCTGTTCACAGATCTGCAATTTAGGCAGGGCTCAGTGGGAACAGCTCATCTGTACTCTACTCCTCCACATGGTGTCAGCTGGTCTGGCTTGAAATCGAGGGTTGGCTGGGAGGCTAGAGCCTGGAGTCACCTGAAGGTTCACTCAGTCACATGTCCAGTGGTTATGCTGGCTGTTGCCTGGGAGTTCGGCTGGGGGTGTCATCTGGAAACCTGCTTGGATTGCTCATAGCATATTGTCTAGGTTCCATTCAAGTGATCAAGGCAAAGTGCAAGGCATTTTTATGACCTTGGAGGTCACATTGGATCACTTCTGTTGTAGTATTCATCTAGGCAGTCACAAAGGAAAGTCTGCCTGATTTCAAGGGGAGGGTATTTAGAACCCACCATGCGATGGGAGGTGTGTTGAGGTCACGTTGTAAGAAGAGCGTGTGGGATGGGATACATTGCAGTGGCCAGTTTTGGAGAATATAATGTGCCGTACTTTTATGTACTCAAATATGTAGTTTTACTTGTAAACTACTTCTGTTCATTTTAACTTTAGAAAATATTGTTCCTAAACAAAATTTACCCCGTTAAATGGATTCCATCTGGTCCAATAAACATTTTTGGTTCATTTTCTCCTTCCTGCTTTTGCTCGTCTCTATTCCCTTAAATATGCTCATCTGCCCTCCCAAACCTCTTCCTTACATACATTCAAAGACTGACTGAGGCTTACTCTCTTTCTCTTTCTTTTTTCCTTCCTTCCTTCCTTCCTTTCTTTCTATTTCCTCCTCGTCTTCTTTTTTTTTTTTTGGTGGCCTGGAAAGCATTAACTCGACCCCACTCACTTTGTCACTAAACATTTACTATCAATGGGTGTGTTTTCACAGTTCAAAGAGTAAAGAGCACATTGCTGAATATTAGGCATTTGATATTTATCAAACTGATAAAATGTTTGTAAATTATATACTCTTTCTTAATTGGAAGAATTTTAATTTTCTCTAAAATATCCTTTATGTTACTAAATTTAAATGAATGGAACTTCAAGTCAGCTTAAAGTGAAAAATGTCATTCTTTTTCTAAAACTATATTACTAAATTAAAAAATAGGAATGGTCTTTCCTGAAATTTGATTCTGATATGGAACAAATTATGATATTATCTACATATGACAAATTTGAGATACATACTGAGATGGTTTCCCCCCCCTCCATCAAAGAGACTGAAAATCAAATAAGCAATGAGAAATGAAGTTAAAATGATATAACAGTATTTCTTCTATTCATTCCAAAGTTGATTTCATAGGATATTGAAGCAATTTTGGATAAATATCATTGAAGTAGTAAAACATTAATGTTGCTTAATTGCTTGAACAAACTAGAAAAATTTAAATAGTGTGAAAAAAGCATTAATCTTGGGTAAAGGAAGGGAGAGACCAACTTGAAATAGGTCATATAGAAATTGCATATAATTAATTGCTTTCTAGGAATTAAATTGAAGAAATAACCAATTTGTTTATCTTACATAGACTCATTTAGAAGTATGTTTCCCAAGTGAGGAGGGATCATGTCTTCTCTGAACCCTGACATATCCCTGTCATTTGGCAAGTGTCTGTCCTGTGAAGGGTGCTCAATAAATGACTTTGCATGAAATAATACAATTACAATGCTTTCTGACAGTGTATTTTCTAGTCATTTCAAAAAGCTGTTGTGTTCTTTAGCTTTCTAATGTCCTCAGTATTCTTGGTTATATCATCCAGAATATGTGAGCCTTGGTACTACTTTCAAATTTTAGGTTTTGTTTTCTGATTTCAGCGACCATACATAGCGAGATTACTCCCTTAGTTTGTTCTTACAGTCTTTCCTGCATATTGCGACTATAATAATGATCATATCATACATCATATCATGCATCATATTTACTTTTACACATATTTGCCTCCAAGCTTAGGCTGCAAGCAACTCAAGCATTGTATATTTCCCCAAAATTTTGTACTCTCAGAACATAATACTGCATGGTGACAGCTGCTCATTGATGGTTGAAAGAATGAATGAGAATCTGAATCGTGTTTATCCTTTTTCATCTCTACTTTTCATTAAAAAGTCATTTCATCAAAATGATGTTAACCTTGAGAACTTATTATGACCTTATTAAACTCCTTCATTATTGAGAATAATGTGTTGATCTTAATATTAGACCAGATAAATTTTCAAGTTTAACTCAACATACTCTGTAAAGATTAGTCTGTTACCTTTGTGTAGATTGCTGTGTTGTTTCTTTCCTTTTTTAAAGAGAAAAGTAACTTTAGAAATATTTTCCTTTTATTTAAGTAGCATACATTCCTTAAGAGATTTGACTATACTGACCACATCATCTCTCTTCACCCTAGAAGCTGGAAGGAGTGGGCCATACCACCTCAGAATCCAAGGTGACATGTATGGGTTTATTATACATGTTTATGAAAGTTTCTGGGTCCATTAATTCTGCAGAATTGCATATGTACTTTATTATTTGTTCTGAAAGGAGTAATTCAGGTGCAACTTGGTGCAAATTATCGCCTGGTCCTTTAGTGCCCACTTTCACAGTCTTAAAAAGATGGAGTGCTAGTTTATGGGTTTGGATGAGAAATTCTGTCATGACCTCTTGTAGGGACAGTGACTGTGTCACATCATCAAGATACATAACTGGCGCTTTTATTACTGAAACATGCCATTGCATAAAGAGCCTTGTTGGTATATTGTGTGATGTGACTATAATTTTCATTCCTTGGATAAAAAATTCTGTTTCATCCTTTTCATGGCTAAGATAATCGAAAAGAATTTGGTAAAGAGTACCATTGGAGGACTCCAGGATATGCACAATGGAATTAGGATATATGAGCAATAATCCTGTCACTGCTTCTCCTGGGTGATGTTTCAAAATTGACTGAAACAATTGTTCATAGTATTCAGCAATATCTTTTTTTTCTTTGTTTGCTGTTACCCTGGCCACTAGGAACATCCTATGAAGAAGGAGTTTCTTTAGTTGTAGTTTTTGCTTTTCTTGCTGAAAATGCAAGTAATTACTACGTGGAACTTGTGGCATTAGAAGACATTCCAGTGGAAAATTCTTTTTGTTGGTCTTTCGGGTATGGGCTGAGAAGGACATGATGAGTCCTATTTATTCTTCTAGATGATTCCAGTTTTTAGCTTATTACAGTATTTACATTATTAGGCTACCTCTTCAGTGATGAACTCTGTTTCTTCAGGAAAAAAAAAAAAGTTTACTCAGTTGATCAAATGCTTTCCAGTGTTATCAATAAACAATGTCTTTGAAATTAAAGACAATGTTGAAACAAGAATCAAATTATAGAGTTTTGTTTTAAAGTTTACAATGAAATAACTAACACTCACATCCTAGGGAAAAAAACTCTTCAGTAAACTGGGGGTAGGGAGAAGATAGAACTTACTCTAGAATAAGTTCGTTATGTTGTTGTTTACATTATTATTTTCTTTTTTGATTGATAGGATATTTTTTTCTCAGTGCCCATCCTTGAATCATACACCAACACACACACAAAGAGGAATGTATCTGCTGATACTCACTGACAGTAGCATTGATATTACATTAAAATGTCTTTTCATTTATGTAATGATGAATGCAGATTGTCCTTATTTGGTCAAATTTTTCTTAAAAAGGTATTTTTATGATAATTCCCCAATTTCTTTTATGAATTTAACTGGTCAATAAATTTTTTAAAAATCTGGGGATCTCTTAACTACTAATTGACTTATTTTACCTTTACTCAGTACTCTAAAAGTTAATAGTATTGCTTGGATAATTACAGTAAACTTTTGAAGTAACTAGTTTTGGTTCTTTTTTAACTCCTAACAGTAAACCTCAGAAATGGCTCTTTTTTCTTTCTTTCCTTTTTTTTTTTTTTTTCGGTTGTTGCTGTAGGGGTCAGATGAAAAATTCTGTTACTTTTTTTTTCCGGTACGCGGGCCTCTCACTGTTGTGGTCTCTCCCGTTGCGGAGCAACAGGCTCCGGACGCACAGGCTCAGCGTCCATGGCTCACGGGCCTAGCCGCTCCACGGCATGTGGGATCTTCCCACATGTTAAGTTGCAGGTCAACTTAACATTTCTTTCTTTCTTCAAGTGCTTCTTCCTTTTACCTGTCCTCGAGGTCCTGCTTGTCCTCCATCATCACTCTTCCAACTGCCAGTGTCTTGGGTGCTCTCAGCTGTCCCGTATTCTATTCTGGTTTCCATAGTGCCCGGGCTTATCAGAATGTTGGTGCCGTTAAAGGGCCAGAGCGCACTGGCAACTCTGATAAATGGTGGACCTGGATATCTTCCTAGACATATTCTTTTCTTTTTTCTTTTCGTCCACAATTTATAGAAGAGGAAACCAAAGCATGGATTAGTTATGTACCTTGCACACAATTCACATGTGCTCTCAACAACCTCCCTAACTGTCTACTGAGGGTAAAGAGGTATTTATGCACTAATTAAAGACTGTAAGAACACATACCAGATTCTGTGTAATGGTGACTGTTATAAGAACGTTCTTCTCTAGGGTTTGGTTTTCTTAATTTAATGTAAATTTAAGTTACTTTTTATTTTATTTTTTACTTTTAAATTAATTTTTCTTTTTGGCCGCACCGCACGGAATGTGGGATCATAGTTCCCTGACCAGGATGAACCTGCACCCCTTTCGTTGGAAGCGCTAAGTATTAACCACTGGACCACCAGGGAAGTCCCTTAAGTTACTTTTTAGAATAAAAATTAACAATATATCTTAAAATTGCATTCACATGAGCTCTAAACCACAATTTTAAAACAAGGTTAGAAAACACCCTTATTCAATTAAAAAAATTAAACCTTAGAGTATGTTTCCTCCTTCCCCCAAAGGTTTGTGTTATCCAAACTAATGATCTGGTTTTAATAATATGCAGGGATAAATTGTCCCAGAAAGTGGAGGTTAAGAGGTGATTTGATATTCCTTAATTGTGTGGTACATAAAAATTGGCTATAATTCCTCACTGTGGTTCACTTCGTCACCCCCTGAAACAATACAGTCTTTCCCAGGGTGCACAGAAACTTATCATTGCCCAGGGTAGAGATCGTTCTCACCCTCATTCCTACTGCTTTGCAGAATGTAATTATGTTGACAGCCTCCTTTATAGCCATCTCCACTCCCTTGGTTTCTATGAGTCTGTACTTTTCTGAATTTCTCCCCAAATCTTGATTTGTGGTCAAGTCCAGTTCCTTCTCACACCCAACTCTGGGCAACGCTGAGGCTCTGTAATCATCACACAGCTCCTCTGAGTCACTTTATCTCCTTGACCAATTTGCTTAGCACCATCTGTGTTTCTGTTTTGTGAGGTCAGGTGGGTGGTCCTTGATACCATGCTTCTCTACAGATAGAATGATTGACATTGCTGATTGACCATGGAGTCTTTCCTGCTGAGTCCAGCTGTAGACTTCAGCTTCTTCTCAATCTAAGGCTCAAGACAGATACAACTGATTTGCTGGGGTTGACAAAAAAGAAAACAAACTGAGTTCCCATTCCAGTATTTTTTTTCTGTACAGAAGACTCCCAACTTGTAATCTTATTTACAGCTCTTCTCCTTGGATGTACCTCTACCCTTTCAAATTAAAAAATGCCAACATTGTAACTGTTGTTTTCTTTATATTTTTCTTTACAAATATCCCAATTTGTGACTCACTTCACATTTTTCTCTCATCTCCTAGGCCAACATCCTGGGTCTTGTCTTTTCATGTTTCCTAAAAGTTACCTCCCAACTTTATTCTGTTGCTAAGTCCTTTTACTCACTTTGAAATGTATCTTGATTACCACTGCCTCCTTCATAATCCTAGCTCTTTATTTAGATTATAGTAGGAGTCTTCTACCCTCAATGTTTTCTAGTCTTTTCCATCTCACCTATTCAGCCAAGAGTATGAAACTGTAAGACCTTATGATACGTCTGCTTCATAAACTTCAGAAGATACTGATTTTACGAAGTCTTTCTTGTTTATTTCCCTTCCATAGAATTCTGGGAGAGGGAGCTTCTGCCTTTACCAGGTCCAGAGTGATTTCTGGCACTTACTGCCAATCCACAATTATGGATTATAACAGAGAAGATGGGGACATGCAACTGCAGGGTTTATTACTTAACACTGGCATTGATCAATGTCAGTGGGAGAATTTATAGGGCAATGCTACCCAGAAGCTCCTTTAGAACACACAAACTTAAATTAACCTTTTATACATAGTTAAGATTCTTCCTCTTCATGACACCATTCTTAACTAAAGCACAACTGTTCTACTTTTTTTGCCCCTATGAAAAGGAGCTCAGTTGTGATTTTTCTCCCCATGTGTGCTTTGTGTTTTCCTTTTCTTTCATATATCTTGGTTCTTCCAATATAAACCTGATAGAAAAATGATAATCTTTCATCATTATAATTTCCCATGTAAACCACATTAAATATCACTAAACCATCCCTTCTTCAATAGAGTGATAATCTCTTTTTTGGTGTTGGCTTAAAACATATAAGAAACTGATGTTGACAATTTTGTATGGTTCGACCTAAAACATTTAGAAACAACGAATTTTACCACCATAGATAATAGTTTGGTCTACATTTTCCCAGTGTATTTTTCCATTTCTTGATGCATTTTTAATTACTGGGGGGCTTCTTCCAAATTTTAGTTTCACTGTCACATGGCGATCTGAAACATTTAAAGGCAACTAACCTTGTTTCCTTGCCTTTCATCAGTCGTATTTTTAAGTGTCAAGAGAAAAGTTTTGAGGAGATAGGAATAGAAAAAACACAGTCTGGTCTGTTTTTGATTGATTGGTATATGTAATTATAATCGTAGACTCTCCTTTTAATGGACACTTAGCATTTGAGTTTCCAGATGCCACAGTCCTTGTGTTTCATCTATTAAGGGTCAGCTATTTGCCGTCATGTGGTGACTCAAGCGGAAGAACTCTTCTATCTATCCAATGAGATGAAAAGACTTCAGTGTTTCTCCTCCCAGAGAGATCTGTTTAGAGTAGATACCCAAGTTCAAACAACTAACAAGTGGCAGAACCTGAACTAACATTTATGATACTGAGGAGTCCTCTTCCAATTATTCTATCTATCCATCGTTGTTATCCAACTTATCTCACATAAACACACAACATATATTTGTATTTCAGTTCAAGCAGTGCACCTTAATATTCGCTATATACTTTACACTCTGGCTTTATTATCTGGAGCCAAATGTTTCTGAAAAAACAATCTCCCAGTGTCCTTTTGTCTTTGTAAGGCAGAAGGAACAGATTAAAAAGATTAAATACCATTAATTGATTATTTACCATACATTTTCTACTAGATGTTTTTACACTTGTTAATCTTTACTACAAGCCTATAAGGTAGATAGAAAATTTGCCAACAATTTATAATAGAGGAAACTAAAGTTATTGGGGTACATAGGTACCTTGCACACAATTCAAAAATGCTCTCAACAAACTCCCTACTCTGTCTACTGAGGGTAAGGAGAAGATGAATTGTTCCCTCTGTCTATTCATGATCACAGGGTCATTCTTTGCTCCTCTATGACATGACAATTCTTCTGGAAATGGAGGATAGCATATGGTTTGGAGAAAGTAAATTGAAAGGAAAATTCCTACATTATTCCTGTGATCCAATAAAATTGATGTACTGTCTTTAACTTCCCATTCATTTCAGATTTATCTACACCTTTGATATGCCAGGTAATATCATAGGCACTGTAAGAAACACAAACATGAAAAACACCTGGTCCCTAATTTTAGGAGTTTAGAGTCCAGTAGGAGTGTGAGATGTCCATGAAAAAACAATAAATACCATGCAAATGTTGCTCAGTGCTTTAGAAACACTGAGGTAGAAAGGGTGGCTGGGATTTCTTAGAAACTTTAATGAGAGAGTTCATATTTGGGCATGGCCTTCAGGGAATCAGATTTGGGGAGTGGCTTTGTGAATGTTCCTTGAATTCATTACTTCAGAATGTCAGGATGTGCATTAACAGAACTTGATTTCTACCTGGAATATCAGATCCCACTCTAACCTTTCACTTGTCCTCGTGTACTAGAAAAACAGAAAACTCTAAATCCCGTCTGCTATCTTTCTTTGTGTTTTGACATATCTAAATAATTAGTGTAAGAGAATTAATGGTCTAAATAAATGGCTAATAACTTGGGTAGAACCTTTCACTAAGCGTATACATAAACTATTTTTTCTATTATTATTTTTTAATTGAAGTATAGTTGATTTATAATAGTTCAGTTACACATAAACTATTAAGTAGACAACATATACTTGATTTAGCAGAGCAAACCAGAGTGAGCTTCATTACCAAATCACTAGATATTTTAAGACTTATAAAAAAAGAAAACTAGATTACCTTCTCCAGCATTGCTTCTTTTTGCCAAAGCATTATGGAACAGTGTTTGGTAATTATTTATCAAGGAGAATGCAGGCTAGAAATGCTTTGTTATTTAGCATAAACATTTAACATATGTCTACTCTTTGTAGAAAAATATGCCAGACACTGTGGAGACATTCTTGTGAATCAGATATTGTATCTGCACATGAAAAATTCAGTTCTCTTAGTGGAGCTTAAAGTCTCCACAACTATGTTTAATACAGGGCTGGAGAGAAGAAATACTGTAATAAAGACATAAACAATGGACACTGAAAACATAAATGCCAGAACAATTAAATGTGGCTGGAAGAATAAGCAAAGCCGAGCATAAAAAAAGATGTGATTCGTATGTCTGAGTGGCAGTGGGGCAGAGATGGGGATCAGGGAAGGTACAAACAAACTGTAAGCTTGAAGCATAAAGGGCGAAGGACATACATTCACTTCATTAAGAAAATGACAATAGCCTGGTTTGGCTAGAGTGTAGTTCTCATACCACAGAATCTGCGGGTTTGTTAAATTGCCAATTCCTGGTCTCTAGCCCTAAAAGGTGTGAGTTAGTACGCTTAAAGTGAGGGCCAAGAATGTGCCTTTTTGACATGTTCTCCCAGTGGCTCTCTCTATTTCGCTTTAAGGCAGAATGGGCTGGCTTGTGGTAATTTAAACCTTGGCTATTAGAATCATCTGGTGGAGAACTTTTTAAAAAGTCGGCTCCTGGTTCTTATTTAATTAGTGTGGAATGGAACTCTATATATTTGCGAAAGCCTCTCCGGGTGATTCTCTATCTGGAGGAGAGCTGCTGGCTTAGACTCGAGGGTGAGCAAAGGAGAGAAGTGGAAGAGAAGGGAAAAAAAGGAAGTTGCAGCCAGTGTTTGGAGGACCCGGACGCCATGCTCAGAGGTTTGAATTTTACTCTGTGTGTAGGAGGGAATCACGGATTTTTTGAGCACCTATAATCGTAGCTGTGTTTAGAAAGTTGCCTGTGAAGAACAGAGGAATTAGAGGTGAGGGATGCTGGGGGTAGCCAGAGCAGTTTTAAGAATTCTGTAGTTGGTGAATCAGTGCCCTTACTCTCTGCCAGTCAAAAAGTAAGTTAGTCCAACTTTTCTGGAAAGTAATTTGACGATATGGATTACAAGCTTAAAAATCTCATACTCTTTGACTAAGTAATGTGTCTTCCAGGTACATATCATAAAGAAATAAAATTATTGACAAAGATTTTAATGTAAAGATGGTTATTATAGGAATTAAAAGAGGACTTTGAAAATTTGAATAGATGTATTAATTATGTATTACTGTGGTGCCTTGAAACCATTTCTGAAGAATATTTTAAATGCAGGGAAAAATGGTTATTCTCTAAAGTAAATAATATAATACACAAAATTATATGTAGCATGTGATTCTAATTTTTTTTTTAATATAGAAACCAGAGTAGAGAGAAATCTAGCCAAATGTTAAAACTGGTAGAATTTGGTGATGATATTTGTTTTGTATATTCCAAATATTCTAAGCCTGTCTTCATTATTGTTCTGTTCCAAAGAAGAAATTAACACTAAAAAAACCCAATAAGGCTGTGGTCATGGTTTGATAAAAGGTAATGCACATGTTGTTCTCTTTGTGAGTCTGGGAGAGGCTAGCTTAACAGCCTCCTGGTGGGTAGAATTTGTAAAATGGCAGATCCTGAATCAGGTTCAACAAGGGGTGTCTGGGCTTAATGACTGAGAGTCAAGATAAGAAGGCACAGAGATGAAAGATGGAGCAGTTATCAAGACAATGCAGGAGACTCAGTCCAGAAAAACCTTACAGGACATGAGATCTTTATATAACTAGCCTAAGGCATACTACCGAGAGAAGGATTGGTCTTTAAAGATTTTAGCCCAGTTGGATAGTTAGAATCTGAACTAAAGCAGTTGCTGAGATTGAGGAAGATATGCAAGTCATCACCAAGCTATTCATGACTTAATCAACTGTATGTGGGAGGTGAGAGATGCAAGGATTTAAAGATGACTCTGTGGGCTTGAATGTCAGTAACTGAGAGATCTACGGTTTTGCGTTCTTTTTTTTTTAAATACAGATGGAGGATAGAGCCCAGATTTTGGAGGAAAAATAGTTTGTATGTATTATGTTGAAGTGGAGTTGCCATAGAAACATGCAGGTATAAATGCAATTAGAGTCTGGAGAACTGGAGAAGTCTGGATTATGATGCAAATTTGATAGTCATCTGCGTTGAGGGAAGAGTTGAAATCACCAATGTGATTGTAAGATATTGAAAGGAAAGGAGACAGTGGAGGTGGAGAAGAGTACCATGTAAACCTAATTTTAAGAAGTGGGCAAATGGGACCCAGTGAAAGAGTGGCAAAACATCAGAGGTGGAGAACAAAGAAAACACAGAGCCTTGAAGGTCAATATTGGAGAGAGGTTTAAAAGTGGATGGTAGTGATAAAATTCTAAAGAGAGGTCAGAAAGCTTGAGGACTGAGGTGACCTTCTAATGTTGGCAATTATAAGTTTCCTGGAGGCTTAAAAAAATAGATTCAAAAAAAAAAATAGATTCAGTAAAATGGCTGAGAGAAACCAGTTTGCAGTTGATCTGTGAGTCCATGTAGAATAAGTGGTCAAATAGTAGACCACTCTTCAAAACATTTGGTGATAAAGAATGAAAGTACTTTGATAGTAAATTACAGAGGAGGAAGATTATAGGGTAATTATGCTTCAGTGATCCTAGGTTTTTCTCTGTTAAAAACTAGCATGCTGTGTTTTTCTAAATTGCTGTTGTGTCCAGCCATGAAGGTGGAGTCTAAGAATGGAATGCATTTATACACTTTGAAAATATTTTAAGATCATCACTTCTATACAGAGATGTTGGAGACTGCTAATAACACTGAACTGAGTTATGTTTACTTTTCCTCCTTTATCAGATTTATTTTCTGGTTCTTTGGCAGATGGATGGGCTCTAAAGATGTATGGCTTACTAACACACTTGTTGTGTGTTTTATGTCATGTGACATCAACACAACAAATCTTAGTTTTCCAAAAATCTCTGAGTAATGGAGAAGTTGCTTTCTATACACAAAGATAATTATGATTGGAGTAACCTTTATATTTTCAGTACAAGTATCTACTCTGGTCCATATAATATACTAGAACACATCATCAGTAAATTAATATCTATTTTGGTGTTTGCTTTTGGTTTAACTTTGATCAGTGTGCTGTGGCGAGTGGAGAAAAGTGAACTAATAAAAGTTTGGAGTTGGGAGGGAACTTAGCACCACTGACAACAAATTCCTCTTACTGTTAAGGAAGACATGGCACAAAGAAGCTAATTAATAATAAGGCGCTCCAGTTGCTTATCTTATAGAAAGGTTGACAAAAACACATATACATGAAATACTGAAAGAGAGAGGTAATATTTCTTACTAGAGTACTTTTCAGGAAATATGATAGATGTTTCAATGAGTAAAGTGGTGCTAGAGCTATTCAAAAAATAGTTATAGGAATCTGAATTTTGTTTTGTGCAATAGAGAACCTTTAAATGTTTTGACCCAGGGAAGTAATATGATGGGTGCCACGTTTAATGGTATTAATAATTGTATTTGAGATGTTTGGAAAGGCATGATTTTAGAGTCAGAAATACCTGCTAAAATATTGTTGTATTCCATATATATAATGAGGATTTAGGCTAGAATGAAACTTTTAAAAGCATTTCTTTTTAAAGGAAGATTATTATTAATCCAAGTCTAAGTAACCTCGTAATTTTTATTTTATGTAACCAGAGAAGCAATGTAGTAAAAACAACATAGTGAAATATTTTAAAAAATTGTCTGTGTCCTAGACATCTAAATAGATTTTCATTAATATAGCCAGCAAGCCTTTATCATCCTGCACCCTTTCCAGGCTATGATGAATTCGAAGCTCTTTTGCTCATTCTAATTCAGGAAAATTCCATATTTCTTCAGAAACTACACCCACTAACATTGGCAATTTGGGACATTTCAGAGCCTCATGGGATACTAAATATCACTGGTTTAATATATATAATTATAAGGAGCAATCACTTTATTTTTGAAGTGAGTTACAGATTACGAAAGTATACTAGGGTGACTACTTTACTTGGGAGGACAAATTCCCAGGATCTTAAGTAACATGACAGTGGGGGCAGTGTAGGCATCTGGTCCTCCATCATCATTTCTCAGTGCTAGCATCTGCTGGAGATGCATGAATGCCTCTCTGGTCCATGCCTCATCTGTTACTCTAGTTCCTTGTTTCTATGACAGGGACCTCTCAGCGTGTATTGCCACTGTTGACCTCAAAGAAAAACCATTTCAATATGAATACTTATCCCAGGAGGGATCCTAGGCAAAACTACACTGGACTCGGTGTGTCTTTGTGTGCTGAAATATTGATAAAGAATTATGTTGTGCCTCTTTTAGCCTCGGGAAGTTCTAAGCATTACATTTTGTAAGATATTGGCTGAAATAATTAGAAGGTCTAAACTCCTAACCCAGTGATCTAATTAGTAGAAATAATTATGATTTCCATGTGAATATTTTGTGTTCTTGTAAAACTTTTAAATTTTCAGTTGGCTAAGCCACTTTTGTTCAGTTGTGATATACTCAGAAAAATCCAACCATCGATACAAGATGCCTAAAAGCATAACTATAAAGGCAAAATTCTCAGAATCATATAGTAAGTTTTAGGGTCAAATATTAAGGTCATCTGGATCTCCCACTCCTTAGAATTTTCAACTCTTTTGGCCAAACAGCTTGAGTATTTGTTACACTTGCTGTTGCACTAGTCTGGCCTAGTCATTGCCTGACAGGTTAAATCTCTATCTATTCCACAAAATATTGTACCTAATTACTATGGAGCCATATTCAATGTCTATCTCGTGTGTGTGTGTAAATTTTCAGTAATAAGACAGCACTACAGTAAAAAGAAAGCATACTTTTAAACTTCAACTCTTGACTAAAGGCCTAGTATGGATTCAGGCTCACAGGATTGTGGGAAGTGATATTTAATGAGTTTCCAGATGTGGAGGTAAATGGTGTGACTTGTTTGCAGTATCTCATCCTTAGTTGTAGAATTTGCCTCCAATGATATATTTAAGAACCAGGCTAGTCTTATATTTTTTATAAAGTTGTTCTCTAAGACCTATGCCTCATAAAAGGAGGAAAATTGTTCTATTGTATTGAAAAACAATACTGGCCTAGTACATCATTTTTGCCTTTAAGAAACTATGAATTAAAAAATAGTCAATAGCTTTTTTGACTGAAGACAACTTTACACTTACAACTTATACTTTTAAAAAGTGGATCTTTAGAAAAAATAAAATCTTTTCAGGGAAAACTAAAGCATACTCATGCTCTGCAAAATTTTAAAAACATGTTATCAGGTTGTGACTGCTGTTTTCTATTTGACTTATTAATTTGCTTTAAGTGGCATAATTTTACTATCATTCTTTAAGCCATTTTTATATGGTGAAATAAAAAGGTGGGCAATGAAAGGAGCAAAAATAAGATTATGTTATGAAAAGTTAAATTAAAGAAGAAGAGATTTGTATTGGTAGGGTGATGGTAAAGTGAAATAAAATTGAGCCACAGCATACAGGGAGCTAGATTAAATCTTGAATGCTTTGTGTTACATGAGTAGAAAAGAACCATCCCTCTGAATACCTAATAACGTCTGAATGGAGAGAGTGTTGCTATACAGCAGTATCAGGGATATACAATACAATCAGGGTATCTGAAGCCAGAATCTATTTATCTTAAATTAATCATTTTTCTGAGTAGGCCGATGATAATCCTGGTGCTGGATGCCAATGTCTTTTTATTCACGGCACAGATACAACTGGAGCTCGCCTAGATTGGTGAGAACTATACAATATGAAGGATTTCAGCTGTAACTCTTCTGTAAGTTTTTGGGCTGCTTTTTTGATTTTTTGACATTCTTTTGGCATTGAGAATCAGTAAATAATTGTTTCTAAAATGAGCACATTTAGAGCACAATTGGGCACAATTAAGTCTGTTTTACCTTTCTGCCTTCAGGAGAGTATAAACAGGGTGTTCTAAATATGAGGCGGCAGCATTGTTTCTCCTTTGCTATTAAATTCTATGGTCAAATTGGCGTTTCTATAACTGAAGTGAAAAAGACTCCACTAAGGTGCTGAGCTCTCTGGGCGTTGGGACTCTGCTGTCAGTGGGAGCTATAGGGTGAGGGGCAGCATGGTGGCTGTGATACAGCTAACTTCCTATGCCCATGTGACACCACATTGCAGGCCAAGCAATTGAGCTTGCACTTTAATTCACTCTCTCTTCCAAAAAGTACACTGGAGAAGTGGTCTGATTCTTTTAAATAAATAAATAATAAATTTTTAAGAAGTAGAACTTATTTCCTAAGCTTTGTCAGTTAAGTGTTATATTATCAACTTGCCTGGGGTAGAAGGTAGGGTAGCAAAAAGACAGTGACGTTTCTTTGCCCCCAAACTGAACGGTTTACCAGTGATTTAACAGTCTTCTCACTCCTGCTTTCTCTCCAAATTCATGTGCATATATACATGTTCATCAGGAGAAAGACTTTAGACACTGTGACTGCTAGCTGTAAGAGAGATCTAAAATTCAGTCAAATGTTGTGGAATATATGTATATGTAGGAATTGTGGTCCTAATGGAAAGAAAGAATCTAAAAATAATTCAGAACTGAATGAAGCAGTGTCTCAACATTGTTGGATTTAATTAAATGGCATAGTTAGGATGAAAGTTAATCTAACTTAAAAATTTGGGAAGGGTATGAGTAAATCTGGAATATGGGCTATGTCACTTTAAGCGTTTTGAACTCAACCCTCGCTAAGTTACAAAGTCCCTGTTATAGACTATGAATAGGTCTCAAGGTGACCCTTAATGGCACTGACCAAAATCCAGTCAGCAGCTTGGTGAAAATCTCCAACCAACATACAGCTTCAATTGGCTGAGAAGGTAACCTCAAAACTATTTGTAGTGATATCCATTCCTTCATGGATAAAGAGCTTTTAACCTTGGAAGATTTATAATTTACAGTAGAAATATTTAGCATAGTTAAGTGTTTAGCAGCAATATTTTTGTGTTAAGAGATCTGTGCGTACTTGATATTTAAGGATTTCTAGTGTGTAAGAGAATTTGCCCCACCAAGTAACAGCCTAGACTTTTGATTCTATCTTAAAATGTGTAATAGAATAAATTATTTAGATGTTTTGATTGATTCACTTTAAGTTAAAATCTTAACAAGTTACATATAGTATTGGATCATTTAAGATTTTATATATTTATCTATAATCTATCCATCTGTTTATCTACCTATCTATTCAGTTTGTCAGACAGACAATTTTTAAAGGGATAGCTTTTAAAACAAGAATTATTTTTAAAAATTGGACCAGTTATCAGTCAAAATCTTCTTATAAGTTACTATTAAAATATTTTAGACTAATAATTTGTAAATTGATCTAAAAACTTAAGGGTGAGTTAGGCTTTTAAATTTGCACCTTGAATAAATTTAATATTAAGCTTTCAAACCAAAGGAAACCTAGGAATGGACTTTTCTATGCATAAAATCTTCTCTCAAGGACACAGAAACACTCTTTATTGACAACATTGATTTGTCTTCTCCCTTATCAGAATGTGAGGAGATAGCAGTCAGTACTTTCAGTTAGTTCAGAGTGAATGCCTCCTGTCCAGGTGTCCTCAGCCTCTCAGCTGTGTTGCTTCTTCTGACAGTGGAAGGTTGCCATCATTAATAATGGTGATTAGTGCCCCCTCTCAGAGACCAAGGTAAAGCAGTATAAACAAAACTGAGAAGTGGCTCATATGCATTCTGGCCAGGTTTCCACTCCTTTATTATTTTATATGACCAGGTCATATACATTTCTTATAGAAAATTTTGAAGACAAAGAAAAGGAACAAGAAGATCATATTTACCTGAACATCACAATTCAAGAAGTTAACAATTATGCATATTTTGTGATTCTCTTTTTCAGTTGCAGCTGTGTGTAGTTATGTGTGTAGTTTCATATATAATGAGTTTTACTTAATATACATCACTGATGTTGTTACACACACACACATACATTTTTCACCCTGTGTTATTATGGCTTTCTACATTGCTTTTACCACTTAGTAACATACTATGAATGCCTTTTAGTGTTAATAAAACATAAATAAATACAAAAGTACATTAAAAGTATATTTTAAAAACCTGTGTAAAAGTATATAAAGGCATACACAATGTGTTAATAAAACATAAAGCAATAAAATTATGTTTAATGGCTACATAGATTACAATGTACAGATGCTTTTATTAACAGATCCTCTACTCTTGAGCATTTTAAATTGTCTAAATCTTTCTTAAAATAAGCAACACTAAATGAACATCTTTGAATCTTCATTTTTGTTAATTCATTTCATAATTTCATTAAGATAATTCCAGATGTGAAATATCTGGAGGAATGATTATATTTTGTAAGGGTTTAGAATCATACTGTCAAGCTCCCGTCCAGAAATATGAACCAGTTACTGCTTTTAGTTGATAATGATGTTTAGAAATTAGTATCTGGGCCCTAAGTCTACTTGTTGCTGTTGAAATGAAACTGATCCCAGGTCTTCCTCGGTGGACAGTTCTCTCTCTCTCTCTCTCTCTCTCTCTCTCTCTCTCTCTCTCTCTCTCATCATTGATATTTCTGTATATATATTGAAAATCATTTGTTCATACTGATTGATACCTCCAATTCCAATTCATCACCACAGGATAGTGTTCTAATTTTCTTTCCATGTCTGTAACTCCTTTCTTTAACAGCAAGATGCCTGTTGCCTTCTCCCCATGTGATTACTTATTCACCACACTTGAACTCCATCCTTCCTTAACAAGCTGCCCTCTGCATGGGTGGTTAGTACTGCCCCACCCAGTGGCTTTGTGACTGAATTATCCATGAAGGGGAAGAAAGGAAAGGGAAAGGGTAAAGAGAAGATATTAGGGCCATTTTTTCCTGTTTAAAACCTTTTTTATCTGTAATTGTATTTATAAAAATAAACTTTTATTTTAGAATAGTTTTAGGTTTACAAAAAAATTGCAAATATAGTACACAGAATTATGGTTTACCCCACACCCATCTTACCTGTTGTTAAGATCTTACAATAGTATATTTGTCACAACTAATGAACTGACGTTGATAGATTTTTATCAGATATAGTCCATACATGATTAACATTTCTAGTAACATTTTTAAAGGGAAAAAATAATTTTATTCCTGTGTTTTCAATTTACCCTTTATTTTCACTGCAATTTTCCCCACTGGACTCGATTGTTATTCAGATAGAGAACACTGAAATTGCTGGTGTGGTAGGAATTCCTAGGAGATTATCCTCCTTATTTATAGATTTTCTGGGGTTTTCCTGCAGCAACCTGTTATCTGTAACCCAGCGTGCTTTTTTTTTTTTTTTTTTTTTACTAGACAGATAATCTTATGAGGTAAGGTCTGCAAAGTGCCTGGCACAGTGCCCAGGCCATGTTATTTATCAGGCACCAAGTGCACAGCATTAGGGGGCTATGGATTTTGCAGTGGCCTGTAAAAATAGGTTTGAGACCAAGAAAAAAAATCTATTCCCTGGAAATTATGAGAAAAGGCAAACTCTAAATGAATAAATGTTTTATTAAATGTCTGTGAAGTATAACATTATTGTCAACATCATGAGTTGTTAAATGTAGTATTCACCAAAATGTCATATTTGAAAACAATTTGTAGGCTAGATTTTCCACAGAATGATTGCTGAGAAATCAGAGCTTATTCTAGTTAAATGAACAATGTGTAGTCAATAATTTCAAAAGCAAAGTGATAATAGTAATTATGTCTAATATTTTTCCCAGCTGAAATTATTTTAATATGGGATCAGAATGAATTTTAATATGCTTGTTAGAATACCTATGATGATCATAAAAATTTCCCACCTAGCATGTAGTGAGTGACCAGCAAATGTTACTTCTCTTTCCTGCTCTTTCTCTATTTGAATGAATACTTTATACCATGGGAAATAATGACTTGATAATGTAGAAAATACACTCAGTGGCAAATTCCAACAGATTTGGCGATTTTAATTCGTTTTGAGGAATAGAGTAGAAGTAGGATATAGTGAGAAGAAACCCAGACTTATAGGCTGAAGTGTTGGCTGACTTTCTGCTCTGCCGCTTACTTGCTCCTAAATATCAGGGTGCTGCATGCTGTCTGACTTTCGATTGCATCATCTGTAAAATACTAATTGCAGCTGTGTTTCTACACTGAAGTAATGCTTCTGAAATCACTTAGTGAATGGTCAGGTCTATCAAAATGATAAGTGAAATTACTGATCATGATTCTTATTGTTGGCACCACTATGGTGTTTATTTAGATATATGTCAGAAACAATAAGATTGACATAATCAGAACATTTTAGGTTCGTCCCATAGTATTTAATGTCAGTTTTTACAAAGTACAGATTCTGTAAGTAAACAACAGCAGGAGATATTAGAGTGCTTGACTGTATTCTCTCCCTTGCCCATTGTAATTCCCTATGAAAGTACATCCCCACTTTCTCTGTCTCCTTGATTTAGTCTTACTTCCAATGAAGAGTAGGATGCTTGAGGCATTTTAGGACCATCATCCGATGATAGTTTTCATCAACTTCTACCTGCTGTATTAGATGATACACACTCATCTAGGATGCTTTCTCCTTACTGATTTGTCCCTGAGACACAATAATGCTTTGGCTATACACTTTCTCATAGGTTTTAGAAATGTACAAAGATGGAAAAATCTATTAAAATCTCCCCCCTGAACAATTATATGAAGAACATGAATTTTTAGGTAGCAAGTCATTATAAAAATCTATAAATTAAGAAAGGCCTATACACCAGTAAGTTTAGCAAAATTGTTCTAACACTAAAAGAAATTACGGTTTTCCTGTTTAATTGACAGCCTGGCATTTATTGACGATTCCTCAAAATGGTTGATACCTATGTTTTGGGATCAACCGTTTCTAAACTCAAGAAACTGATCCTGGTTTTGCTCAGGAAGTATAGTTTGTCTTGTTAAGCTTTTTAAAAGTAACTTTTGAAGATCCTCTAGACATTTTTCATCAGTTTTCTGAACTTACTGTCATTTTAAGTTGTAATGAAAGCTCTATCCCAAATGTTGTATGGAATAAATACTTTTATGCCGCTTCTTTCTTTAGCAGTACAGCCATGACCTGAAATGAGAAAAGCTTTTCTTTTAGTTCCAAACTAATTTAAGAACTCTAAGGTGGACATACAGATTCATAATTGGTGATACCTTTCACAGGATAGAGGCAGTCTATATTATATAATACATTCTTAACAAATATGTTTGAGAAATCAAATGTCTGAAAAACGAACAAAATACTTGATTTTTTTTTAATGGAGCGGGTGTGGTGTTCCATTTTTGGAAAGCTAAAAATTAGCACTATTTTGTTAAATACCATCCCTGCAGGCAATCCAGTGGGTGGGTGTGAACCTTTACAGGCACAAGGGGAAGCAACAGCAGAATGGAATCCTGGCAGCTCCCTCCTAAAAAGCAGAGATATCAATCTGTGAACCTCCCTCTCACAGAACTCCTGCTTCTGTCTGATCTCTTCCAGGGGGCCTTGATCAGAATGTTGGGTGGCTTTCAGTCTTTAAAATCTCCTAGCCCGGGTGCTCACAGTGTTCTGGAGCACAGCTAAGACAGAAGGGAGCGGGGCAGATAACCCACACTTGTGCATGGGGCCCCGGGGATGAGGAGACTCCCCAGCTGCCCTCCACAGGAGCCTCCTCTTCTTATTGCCACTCTCATTGCCTGGAGTTGAATTAGGACTGAGGAGAAAGAAAGGGTTTGGAAGGAAAGGGGAGACTCAGTGGCGTAAGGGGGTAATTCCAGCTGTGGATGATGAAAATGCATTAACACACAACTTGAGGTGTCCTCTAGTGCTAGGAATCTGCCTAGGACTCCTCAGCATGGAAGAGAGAGGGGGATAGAAGAGACTGTGGCTATGTTGTGGTGAACATGGTCACAAAGCATTTGGAGTGTTTGGCTTCGCCGGTGCTGCTACAAATAATAGTCTACAAATGCCACCGTCACATCATGAAGGCTGACCTCCCTTCCCTTGCCCGAATCTCCATGGGTTTCTCTAAATCACTCACAATCACTTCTAGTGGGGAATTCTGAATTTGGCCTATGAAAGGTGGTTTAGGGCATGGATTTATAATACACAGCAGTATCTATTGTGTAAATGTCAAGAACGACCTTTGTAATGTGAGTTTACAAAGAAACTACAGTAAAACCATAATTCCCTGGTCACGATAAATCCGGGCCAACAAGTCCAGGTCCAGTGGGCATCGCTAAGTGTTCATAGTAATCCCAAGACTGCAATTTGTATTTGTTGAAATCTTACTTCAAATGAAAGAATTAGTTTTAAATAATGACCAGATGAAAAGAATCTATTTGTGACTTAACTCGATATTCTTAGTTTTTCTGTGTTTTTGTTTTTTCTCTAATAGATCTTTATTGGAGTATAATTACTTCACAGTACTGTGTTGTTTCTGTTGCACAACAAAGTGATTCAGCCATATGCACACAAATGTCCCCATATCCCCTCCCTTTGAGCCTCCCTCCCATCCTCCCTATCCCACCCCTCTCGGTCATCGCAAAGCACCGAGCCAATCTCCCTGTGCTATGCGGCTGCTTCCCACCAGCCAACTATTTTACATTTGGTAGTGTGTATATGTCAATGCTCCTCTGACTTCGCCCCAGCTTCGCCCACCCTACCCCATGTCATCAAGTCCGTTCTCTATGTCTACCTCTTTATTCCTGCCCTGAAATTAGGTTCATCAGTACCATTTTTTTTGTTTTAGATTCCATATGTATGCATTAGCATATGGTATTTGTTTTACTCTTTCTGACTTACTTCACTCTGTATGACAGACTCTACGTCCATCCACCTCACTACAAATAACTCAATTTCATTTCATTTTATGGTTGAGTAATATTTCATTGTATATACGTGCCACATCTTCTTTATCCATTCATCTGTCGATGGACACTTAGGTTGCTTCCATGTCCTGGCTATTGTAAATAGAGCTGCAATGAACATTGTGGTGCATGTCTATTTTTGAATTATGGTTTTCTCAGGGTATACGTCCAGTAGTGGGATTGCTGGGTCATATGGTAGTTCTATTTTTAGTTTTTCAAGGAACCTCCATATTGTTTTCAATAGTGGTTGTATCAATTTACATTCCCATCAACAGTGCAGGAGGATTCCCTTTTCTCCACACCCTTTCCATCATTTATTGTTTCTAGCTTTTTTGATAATGGCCATTCTGACAGGTGTGAGGTGGTACTTCATTGTAGTTTTGATTTGCATTTCTCTAATACTTAGTGATGTTGAGCATCTTTTCATGTACCTCTTGGCCATCTGTATGTCTTCATTGGTAAAATGTCAATTTAGGACTTCCACCCATTTTTTAACTGGATTGTTTGTTCTTTTGATATTGAGCTGCATGAGCTGTTTGTATATTTTGGAGATGAATCCTTTGTCGTTTCATTTTCAAATATTTTCTCCCATTCTGAGGGTTGTCATTTTGTCATGTTTATGGTTTCCTTTGTGTGCAAAAGCTTTTAAGTTTAATTAAGTCCAATTTGTTTATTTTTGTTTTTATTTCTGTTACTCTAGGAGGTGGGTCAAAAAAGATCTTGCTGTGTTTTATGTCAAAGAGTGTTTTTACTATGTTTTCATCTAAAAGTTTTATAGTGTCTGGTCTTACATTTAAGTCTTCAATCCATTTGGAGTTTATTTTTGTGTATGGTGTTAGGTAGAGTTCTAATTTCTTTCTTTTACATGTAGCTGTCCAGTTTTCCCAGAACCACTTATTGAAGAGGCTGTCTTTTCTCCATTGTATGTTCTTGCCTCCTTTGTCATAGATTAGGTGACCATATGTGTGTGGGTTTGTCGCTGGGCTTTCTGTCCTGTACCACTGATCAATATTTCTGTTTTTGTGCCAGTACCATACTGTCTCGATTACTGTAGCATTGTGGTATAGTTTGAAGTCAGGGGGCCTGATTCCTCCAACTCTGTTTTTCTTTCTCAAGATTGCTTTGGCTATTCGGGGTCTTTTGTGTTTCCATACCAATTGTAAAACTTTTTGTTCAAATTCTGTGAAGAATGCCATTGGTAGTTTGATAGGGATTTCATTGAATCTATAGATTGCTTTGGGTAGTAGAGTCATTTTCACAATGTTGATTCTTCCAATCCAGGAACATGGTATATTTCTCCATCTGTTTGTCATCTTTGATTTCTTACATCAGTGTTTTATAGTTTTCTGAGTGCAAGTCTTTCGCCTCCTTAGGCAGGTTTATTCCTAGGTATTTTAACTTTTTGTTGCAAAGGTAAGTGGAAGTTTTTCCTTAATTTCTCTTTCTGATTTTTCATTGTTGGTGTATAGGAATACCAGAGATTTCTGTGCATTAATTTTGTATCCTGCAACCTTACCAAATTCATTGATTAGTTCTAGTAGTTTTCTGGTGGCATCTTTTGGGTTTTCTTTGTATAGTGTCATGTCATCTGCAAACAGTGACAGTTTTACTTCTTCTTTTCCAATTTGTATTCCTCTTATTTGTTTTTCTTCTCTGATTGCTGTGGCTAGGACTTCCAAAATTATGTTGAATAATAGTGGGGAGAGTGGACATCCTTGTCTTGTTCCTCATCTTAGTGAAAGTGCTTTCAGTTTTTCACCATTGAGTGTGAAATCAGTGCTTGGTGTGGGTTTGTCAGATATGGCCTTTATTATGTTGAGGTAGATTCCCTCTATGTCCATTTTCTGGAGAGTTTTTATCATAAATCGGTGTTGAATTGTGTCAAAAACTTTTTCTGCATTTATTGAGATGATCATATAGTTTTTATTCCATAATTTGTTACTGTGGTGTATCACATTGATTGATTTGCATATATTGAAGAATCCTTGCTCCCTGGCATAAATCCCACTTGATCATGGTGTATGATCCATTTAATGTGCTGTTGGATTCTGTTTGCTACTGTTTTGTTCAGGATTTTTGCATCTATGTTCATCAGTGATATTGGTCTATAATTTTCCTTTTTTGTGATATCTTTTCCTGGTTTTGGTATCAGGGTTATGGTGGCTTCGTAGAATGAATTCGTGGGTGTTTCTCCCTCTGCAGTTTTTTCGAAAAGTTTGAAAAGGATCAGTGTTTGCTCTCCTCTAAATGTTTGTTAGAATTCACCTGTGAAGCCATCTGGTCCTGAACTTTTGATTGTTGGAAGATTTTTAATTACAGTTTCAATTTCATTACTTGTGATAGGTCTGTTTATATTTTCTAATTCTTACTGTTAAGTCATGGAAAATTGTACCTTTCCAAGAATTTTTCCATTTCTTCATCGTTGTCCATTTTATTGGCATATAGTTGTTTGTAGTAGTCTCTTATAATTCTATGTATATCTGCAGTGTCAGTTGTGATTTCTCCTTTTTCATTTCTAATTTTATTTGCGTCCTCTCCCTTTTTTTTTTTGGTGAGCCTAGGTAAGGGTTTATCATTTTGTTTATCCTCTCAAAGAACCAGCTTTTAGTTTTTATTGATTTTGCTATTGTTTTCTTCATTTCTATTTCATTTATTTCTGCTCTGATCTTTATGATTTCTTTCCTTCTACTGACTTTGGGTTTTCTTTGTTCTTCTTTCTCTAGTTGTTTTAAGTGTAGGGTTAGATTGTTTATTTGAGATTTTTCTTGTTTCTTGAGGTGAGATTTTATTGCTATAAACTTCCCTCTTAGAACTGCTTTTGCTATGTCCCATAGGTTTTGGGAAGTCGTGTTTTCGTTGTCATTTGTTTCTATGTATTTTTTATTTCTTCTTTGATTTCTTCAGTGATCTCTTGGTTATTTAGTAGCACACTATTTAACCTCCATGTATTTGTGTTTTTTTTCCTGTAATTGATTTCCAGTCTCATAGCGTTTTGGTCAGAAAAGATGCTTGATACTATTTCAGTTCTCTTAAATTTTCTGAGGCTTGATTTGTGACCCAAGATGTGATCTATCCTGGAGAATGTTCCATGTGCACTTGAGAAGAAAGTATATTCTGCCACTCCTGGGTGGAATGTTCTATAAATATCAATTAGATCTATCTGGTCTATTGTGTCATTTAAAGCTTGTGTTTCCTTATTTATATTCTGTTCGGATGATCTGTCCATTGGTGTAAGTGGGGTGTTAAAGTCCCCTACTATTATTGTGTTACTGTCGATTTCTCCTTTCATGGTTGTTAGTATTTGCCTTATGTATTGAGGTGCTCCTGTGTTGGGTGCACAAACATTTATAATTGTTATATTCTCTTCTTAGATTGATCCCTTGACCATTATGTAGTGTCCCACCTTATCTCTTGTAAGTCTTTATTTTAAAGTCTATTTTATCTGATGTGAGTATTGCCACCCAGCTTTCTTTTGATTTCTATTTGCATGGAAATCTTTTTCCATCCCTTTGCTTTCAGTCTGTATGTGTCCCTAGGCCTGAAGTGGGTCTCTTGTAGATAGCATATATATGGGTCTTGTTTTTGTATCCATTCAGCCAGTCTGTGTCTTTTGGTTGGGGCATTTAATCCATTTACATTCAAGGTTATTATCAATATGTATGTTCCTATTACCATTTTCTTAATTGTTTTGGGTTTGTTTTTGTGGGTCTTTTTCTTCTCTTGTGTCTCCTGCTTAAAGAAGCTCCTTTAGCATTTGTTGTAAAGCTGGTTTGGTGGTGTTGAATTCTCTTAACTTTTGCTTGTCTGAAAAGCTTTTTACTTCTCTGTCAATCTGAATGAGATCCTTGCTGGGTAGAGTAATCTTGGTTGTAGGTTTTTCTCTTTCATCACTTTCATCTCTTTCATCACACCTGCCACTCCCTTCTGGCCTGCAGTTTCCACTGAAAAATCAGCTTATAACCTTATGGGGATTCCTTTGTTATTTTTTGTTTTTCCCTTGCTGTTTTTAATATTTTTTCCTTGGAATTCCTTGAATTCCTTGAATTTAATTTTTGTTAGTTTGATTAATATGTGTCTTGGTGTGTTTTTCCTAGGGTTTATCCTGTGAGGGACTCTGTGCTTCCTGGACTTGGGTGACTATTTCCTTTCCCATGTTAGGGAAGTTTTCCACTGTAATCTCTTCAAATATTTTCTCAGACCTTTTCTTTTCCTCTTCTTCTTCTGGGACCGCTATAATTTGAATGTTGGTGCGTTTAGTGTTGTCCAAGAGGTGTCTGAGATTGTTTTCAATTCTTTTCATACTGTTTTTCTTTATTCTGCTCCTCTGCAGTTATTTCCACCATTTTATCTTCCAGCTCAATTATTCGTTCTTCTGCCTCTTATTCTGTTATTGATTCCTTCTAGTGTATTTTTCATTTCAGTTATTGTGTTGTTCATCTCTGTTTGTTCTTTAGTTTTTCTAGATCTTTATTAAACATTTCTTGTATTTTCTCAACCCTTGCTTCTATTCTATTTCCGAGATTCTGGATCATCTTTACTATCATTACTCTGAATTCTTTTTCAGGAAGATTGCCCATTTCCTCTTCATTTATTTGGTCTTGTAGGTTTTTACCTTGCTCCTTCATCTGTAACATATTTTTTTGCCATCTCTCTTTTTTTTTTTTATGAGTGGGATTGTGTTCCTTTTTTACTGGTTGTTGCCCTGACGCTTCCAATACTGGAGTTTATATGCTATTGGGTAGAGCTGGGTCTTGGTGCTGAGGTGAGGACCTCTGAGACCTCACTCCAATGAATATTCCCTGGAGTCTGAGGTTCTCTGTTAGTTCAGTGGTTCAGACTCAGAGCTCCTACCGCAGGAGCTTCTGCCCAACCCTGGGCTCACGAACCCAAGATCCTGCAAGCCGTGTGGGGTGAAAAAAAAAAAAGAGAACAGTAGCAAAGTAAAAAATAAAATTAGACTAGGAAACTAACAGATATGTTAGAAAGAATGTAAAAATAAAAATATAGATGCATCAACAACCAGAAGGTACATCAGAAACACAAAAGTAAAAAAAAGAGGAGGAGAGAAAAGAAAGAAAAAGGAGGGAGGAGGCCTTGGCTGTGGAGGGCGGAGCCTAAGCAAGGGCAAGATTTGGGTGGTGAGCAGGGCTAATGCTCAGGACCCACAGGGCTGGAAAAGGCCCTGGGGGCTGTGGGGGGTGGGGCTTATGCTCAAGGAACAGAAGGGGCCCAGGCCTGCCCCCCCACCCCTGGTCTCAGAGGGCAGGGGACCTCACCTGGGAGCCCAGCAGGCTTCTGGGCTCAAGTGAACAGGGCAAATGCCCTCCTCTCCTCTCCTGCTCATCCGGTCTGGGGTCTGGGAGGGCCCCTCCCGCCTGTCTCTCCTGATCTACCCTGCCTCCCTCCTATGCCCCCAGGACCAGTGTGGCAGGGGGAGGGGGGCGCCTTGGATGGCAGGGGACCAGCCTGGGAGCTCATCAGGCTCCTCGTGCCGGAGTGTGCAGGGCAGTTGCCCTGCGTTCCTCACCCAATCCTCCCGGAGGGCCCCTCCCGCCTGCCTCTCCTATTATACCCTCGGCCTCCTTCCTATGCCCCCAAGGACCCACGTGACCTGGAGGGGGTTTGGGGGGCAGGGGATCAGCCTAGGAGCTCAGCAGGCTCCTCGTCGTTTTTCTGTGTTTTGAACAACCACAAACAGCGTTCATAAATCCGCGTTTCCAACACAGATTTATTTTAAATTTTGAAAGGTGTCTCTTGTATATGAACATGGGAATGAGGAAAAGATAGTATTGCCAAAGCAATATTAGCAAGTATTGTGAAGGGGTAGGAGCTTCAAACACAGTGACAGTTACTTAGTAGTGACTCTTATCTCTAAACAATATCCTTTAGTTATATACAAGGTTATCAGGTACTTGGAGAAATTTAGAATTGCAACCTCATAACCAACCCTCATGTGTAATTCTAAAAGAGAAATACCAAAGTCACACATTTTTTCTGGAAAATGTTAGTTTCTTTTCTTTAAAAATTTATTTCTAACTAATATTATTTTTATCAAAACCAAAGAAAATACCCTACGGTTCTTAAAGAAAACATCTATTTTCTTGCCAGTTGGGAAAAATAAGTTATTATAACACATGTATTGTAACATAATCCACCCTATTACATATACACAGCATTTAGATCATAGGTCTACTGCTGATTTTAGTCTGCCACAGTTTATACTATTGGTGCTTTATTTGAGGCGCTTTATATCATGAGAAGGAATACTGGAGCATCCCTGGCTTTTGGAAACATTCTTTTCTATTATGGTAATGCAATAGTTTGCTACAGATGGAAAACCAAAATTTTCTCTATGGTATGGTGATAGTATGAACTACCCAATATTTGGATGTTGATATCCAAATCCAGCTGCAACACTATTTAGAAAGATTATGTGAATATAAGACCAACTAATGATATTACATTTATTCATTTTGTTTTACAATAGTGATATTCTAAGCAGAGTTCTCAAGGCAATGGAACTATGCAGAAAAAGTCTTTTATTGTTGTGAGTTGAGATTTTTGGTTGTTTCTTTGTTTTTTTTCTAAAGCGAATTTTATGGATTTTTAAAAAATTTTATTTTATATTGGAGTATAGTTGATTAATAATGTGTTAGCTTCAGGTGTACAGCAAAGTGATTCAGTTATACATATACATGTATCTATTCTTTTTCACGTTTTTTTCCCCATTTAGGTTATTACAGAGTATTGAGCAGAGTTCCCTGTGCTATACATTCTGTCCTTGTTGGTTATCTATTTTAAATGTAGCAGTATGTACATGTCAATCCCAAACTCACAATCAGGTTGAGACTTTTGAAACAGCCTCAGTTTCATGAAAATTTTTTTTACAAAAGTGAAACATCAAAAACAAACTTATTTTTATGGGAACAACAACAAAAGAGGCACTAAACATTGATCAGATAGCCTCATGATAGTCTATCCACAAGTAATCCTGTTTTGTTTGGTCATTTTCTCTGCTTAAAGTTCATTAACATTATTGCCACCCCTGTTTATAGTTATTGCTAAATGCAGCCCACAGGCCAGCTGGTGATGAGGGGAAGCCTTTTTATCCTAGAATGTTTAATTATCTCTTTCAGCCTGGGAAAGTATGGGCAAAAAGATAGTGAGCTTTAGTGTGAGAACAACTGAACGAAGTTCTATTTATTCTGATGCTTTTCCTCAATTGTAAAATTGATCCTCTTAATCAATATTGTAGAGAGAAAAAGAGGTAATCCCACAGAGAAGCGGGTGGAAAATGATAAAATTCAATGAGGCTTAATAGTAGCACCACAATTTTTAAGTGACATAAATTCCAAGAATAGCTCTGTTCATGACTACTTTTAAATACAAGTAAAATAAGCAAACACAATATGAATGATTTTCCCTTTTAATTTAGTCACCTCCTTGGTTCTGTCTCTTAAGTAATCAAGGGTTATCTAAACAAGCATTCACTTGGTAGAAAGAATTGTGTAAGAGTTGACAAGGTACATTGTTAGAATTACCTGTATGACTCTACTTATAAAAGTTCAATAAAAACATAGTACGTCAAAGTGTGAAACACTGAAAATGAAACCCTCAGAAGCCATCTCCATGATGGCTATTACACAGTTTCAGCCTGCCCGGGGCAGTGGTCCTTCAAGGGGATGTAAGAATTTGAAATCTATCCATATTGGAGGTTTGTAGATATACTGACGTGTTTGGCAAATTCAGTATCCCCTAACTAAAGCCCCAAGGATGGGACATTTTGGACCTCTCAAGTTTCTAAGAGCCAGACGTCACCATAAGAACATTAGGAATTGGCAGGGGGCACCAGACTTAGGATCAGGGCCTGAATGCTGGGTGTGAAGGGAATGGGGAGGAGAGTCTGATGAGGAACGGCATCGGTTTCCAGTGCAGTGAGCTGAATACACTTGGCCACAACCCTTCTCACTCCCCAGATAGCATGAACTTCTGGCAAACTGGAAAGCGCTAGATGGATAGCGTCTGCTGTTGGGGCCGATCCACTTGCTGATGGCTGGACCCTGGAAGAGTAGGATGTTTCTTTACTGGTCTGAGATAATGATGAGATGAAAAGATGTGGAAACCAGAAAACTGATAGAGGCATTAAGTCCCCAGGGGCAACAGAAGCCAAGGGTTCCCACAGGGGGGACCCCAGAAAGAATGGGCAGCAGCCTCAATGCCTGAAAGGGAGAGGGGAGTGAGGCAGCTGCAGCTGAGAGACCACTGTGCTGACTCTGATTCTGTGGTTTGGTTTATGCATGATAACCTTCTTCCCAAGCCCCATTATTCTGAGAGAATTTGAACAGACAAAGAAAGAAGCTTGAGTGTCTTGGTAAAGAAGACTACCAATTCAGTAGAAAACTACTGGTAGGGACCAAATTTTGTCTAGCACCTTCAAGTTAATTTTGTTTAAACACCACTTCTTGACCTGTTCCTGGCCCCTTGCTTTATCTTTTGCCTGCTTCTTTGCAGTCTCCTATAAGCCTGATGTTGAATACAGCCCCTGTTGCATTTTCATTGGCTTTCTGGCTCTGTTCTTAATTTTTAGATTACGTCCGAACCCTATCCCAGAATTCAAGTTAAATTTGTCCTATCGTTTTGGTGGGTGGATTTGCCAAAATAATATGAGCCAGAGTTTTACAATCAGCAGTAATGATTAAATAGGTCTATGAAGGAAGCTTAGGACAAATGGCTCATGGATTATAAGAGTTTTTAATGAAGAAGGCAAGATTAATCAACTGTAACCATATAACTGAAGGCAAATCCAACACTCAAGGTTTTTACAGAGGCCTTGGAAGCTCACAGGCCTAAAAGGCAATGAAAGATTAGAGTTTTCTGGTACCTCTTTGTCCTCATCTAGTTCTGTGTTCAAAGCGTTACCATTTTAAAAAAGCAGATGGAAGGATGGATTAGGGAGAGTAGGATGAGCTGAGTGGGATCCTGTGGGAGATGCTCCTGGGCAGAAGTGAAGATACTGATCTCATTTTCCAGAATCACATTTCTCAGAATGTCAGGTACTTGATGGGCAGAGCTACAGGCCCAGCCATTGGCGAGAGTGATAATACCACAGTTTATATGCTATGGAATTTCTCTCAGTCATCTCCAACAATCAACAGAGGAAGAAAAGAGTGCAAGAGAAAGAAATGACTTAAATTTATGGAATCCAAAGACCACAGGGTACTAGCCTCTGAGCATCTGGTGTGTGGAGGGCCAGAGGTACCAACCAGATACACTGGGATGCCAGGGGAACTCTCAGATTACAACCCAGGTGCACCCTGGCCTGTCACTCTATCCCTGACTTCTTTACACATGTGATGGCCTGCAGATACCTGGTCTCCACGGTGTGGTGAAGTCAAACAAAGTATTCTATTCTATAGTACAGAATAGTCTGTTACATCCCAGGAGACCTGGCCTCTAACCTTGACTTATCCACTGACTTCAAGTCACTCTTTTCCTCTGGCCCTCAGTTTCCTCATCTTTTTTAGAAGAATTTGAGTCTAGGTGATTTCTGACATTTCTTCCCAAACTGTGGATCTTTCACTTTATCTTTTGATAAAATCTTGCTGAGCACCATTCTGTGCCTATATGATGATGCCTCTGTCTTAAGTCCTTCTTATGTCTCAACCAAGGTCCACCAAGTTCTGTTTGACTCAGTGTCCTTTTTGAATCAACACTGGCCTGGTCCATTCCTGCCTCATCTAAGACAGAACAACATAGGATGAAGAGCATTTATTTTATATGTGTATGTCCTTTTGGAGAATTCAGTTTTGAACTACAAAGTCAGCAAATATTTTGTTGTGGACAAGTCAGCTTGTTTTTTAATAGAACAGGAAGGTTTCTCATAAAAGATGATTCAAAATTCCTACAAGCCTTAATGATCTGTGCACTTAAAGTCATCATAAATGAACTATGTGAAAAAATACTTGAAAATGAATGATACAGTATTGTCAGGAAACACTAATCTCAGTGCTCATACTTAAATTCAATGAGTTTAATACTTCTATTTCTTTTTCTACAACTGATTTTATATATTTGATTAGGGGAAATAGTTTGTAACATTTCAAAACCTTTTAATTCACACAATATCCTCTCAATAATGGTAACAAATTTTGATTTTGCAAACTGCTTCTAAGCAAGTCACTTAACCTCACTGGATCTCCTTTTCCTCATCTGTAAATTGAAGAGGTTGAAATGGCTGATCTTGAAGGTACCTTCCAGTTTGCAAATGTTATGATCTGATGTTGCTTCTCATTTATTGTACACAGAACAACTGTTTCAGCGGCCAGGCACAAGAGAAAACCTAGTGATAATGGCTTGAACAGGGGTCTAATTAGGGCTTTTAGATATAAATTCAACTTATGCTAAGGTCTTTCTCATGAGACTTGGTTAGATGGTGGCTTTAAAGAATATTAGTAAGCTTGGGTGAATTCCAGTGCACCTTTATTTCATGGATCCAATATTTTTGCTTTACAGTAGAGTCATACTAACTTATTGTTATAAGGTCACAGTGTAGAAAGACTTTGACAATGGGGAATATTTTTTTAAAGGGAGAATGCTGAATATATTTTGCATAGGGCTACATAATTTTAGAGACAGAAGGGATCCTGGAAAATTTATGCTGATTTACTTGTATAGGAACAATGCTAAAAATAAGGCAATATATGGACCTGATTCATGAGTTGGAAGATTTTATATGGAGAATTTTTTAGCAGAAAGGAGTATTTGAGGACTAAATAATAAAAGTGAATTTGTTTCCAAGATAAAACAATTGTCCCCATCATTCTTGCCAGATATCATGTAGAGAAATAAGCAGCAAAACTGAAAACAATTTTGAAAATTGTGTAGATTAATATTTTAAATATCATATGCTGTGAACATTAGGTCTTTAAAACCTCATTGCTCAAAAATGGGCATTGTATTCAAGTAAATTGGGGAAACAAAATTAAGTCATATTTTAACTGTAGAATTTTTAGGAACCTTAGTATTCTAGTTTGTGTTATATACTGTTAGTGTCCAAGAGAGGGATACAGCACACAGTTCTGTTGAATAAATATTTGAATCAGGGAACCTTTAAGAATTTAGATATAGATTAAAATATAACTTAATAATTATAAAGAGAGGGTATCAGTATACAATTTTAAATTCTATGTGTTATAAATGTTATAAAACATTCAGCTTAAACATATTAGTGGTTTGAGTTACTTGTGCAAATGTGTCTGTTTGTTAACTAACAATCACTTGGGCAAATATTTAGAACAACTTTTGTGACAATGCCACTTGCCTTTGATGTTCTGATCTGTCTCCCAGAGTTTCATTTTCGGTTTTCCCTCCCATCTGAGCTCTAGGTACACTTTTTAACTTGCACTCGGGCCCTCAACAGTGAAAGCGTGGAGTCCTAACCACTGGACCACCAGGGAATTCCCTTAACTTCTTAGTATCTGAACTGAATGTGACCCAACCTAGATTCTTCATCAATTGCCCACCTTCCTTGTCATGCACCTTCTTCTTTTTTAAAAAAATATTTATTTATTTATTTGGCTGCGCTGGGTCTTAGTTGTGGCACGTGGGATCTTCGTTGTGGCATGCATGTGGGATCTAGTTCCCTGACCAGGGATGGAACCTGGGCCCCCTGCATTGGGAGCGTGGAGTCTTAACCACTGGACCACCAGGAAAGCCCCCTTCATGAACCTTCTTCAGCATGCCACATCTCAGTAAACATGACGCACTTTGTCCTGTATGTCAGAAATCTGTGGGCCATTCTTCCCACTGATTATTACCAAATAATGACTAAATCCTGTTAATTTGACCTTCTAAGGCTCTCTTGAATCCATCCCATTCTTTCTGTCTCTGCTGCCAACAAGTTTAGATTAAGGTGCTGACTTCCTTCCTATGCACAAGTGTAATAGCCTCCTAATAATCTCTCCAGTATACTTTTCAAGTTCTTTTTCTTACTGTCATATTGATAAACACTTGAAACACAAATGCCATCATACCTCTCCCTCGCTCAAAATAAGTCAGTTTGAAGAACAGAATTTTTCTATAATAAAATCATAGAAAAATGGGTAACAGTTCTGGCAGGTTTTCAAAAATAATAACACAAAGTGAGACAGTTTTGAAGAGGATCCAGTGTTCATTTTGACAATTTCCTGAAACCAGAAGAACTCTATAGTTTTTCTTTATTGTTGGTCAGTGAGTTTCCTAAGATATCATCAAATTTAGGGAAAAATTTTAGGCAGAAGTTAGGGGACAAAAAATACATTAAATTATCTAACATTAACTATTCTGTAGTAGTAGGAGTGCCCTGTGTTCTCATTACTGCTCCACCAGATAATTCAGCTACTGAACTGTTATGAGGATAGAGAGAGGAAGAAGAGAGAAGAGGAGGTAATTGTTTTGCTGGGCTATTCTATTATCCTTTATCTATTATCGCGTATCTATTGTGGAGATTAGCTGTCTTTTTTTTTTTTTTTTTTAAATGATCTATGAGGTCACTGTGAGGGCTCTGTTGACCAGACCATAGTGCTGAATCCCTTCTACCAAAGCCACATGGGCCCAAGCCTGTTCTCTAATTAAATATCAATCATTATTTTAGGAATGCCTCCTTGGTGAGACATCCCTTCCGGCGGTAATGAATCATAAAGCGCAAAGAAGACAGTTAAAGGAGTAACTAGTGAATCTGCATGGTCCTCTTAAAGGGAAAGTGAAAAACTCATTTTAGCCAGATATGAGATTAAACTTCGCAATTGATAATTTAAATGATTTCCCTTACTGAGGAAGCCAAGGAAGTTTCATATAACAAAATGAGCTAATGTCTCATAGTATGTGTTAACTAAAAAAAAAAAAATACAGTGAGAAAGTTGGTAATGTGTTATTTTAATGGCTTATGTGACTTTTATTCATGAGCTCCCCGAAGACTTTTTGTAGCCTGGAAGCAGTCATTTGTGAAAACGTTAAAGAGTTAAGATGTTTATTTTTTCATATAATATCCTCTTTGAGATGAAAATTAGAAAGTTGTGTTATTTATTTAATCTCAAGTTGTGCTATAATATTTTTCTCTGAATATGTTATTGCACTAATGATTCTGATAGTATCATCAATTATGCTGTTGATTGTAATCATCTTGATTACCCTTACATCTTTTAAGGTTTTTTTTTCACATATTAAAGGCATTTCTTTCTTTTTTTTTTTTTTCTGGTTGCACCGGGTCTGAGTTGCGGCTGGTGGGCTCCTTAGTCGCGGCATGCGAACTCTTAGTTACGGTATGCAAGTGGGATCTAGCTCCCTGACCAGGGATCAAACCTGGGCCCCTGCATTGGGACCGGAGTTTTAACCGCTGCACCACCACAGAAGTCCCTTAAAGGCATTTTTAAACCATATATTTCTGTTGTTTGAAGAAAGTTAGTTAAGCTGCTATTTCATCTCTAATTTATGATTCTATAATCTCTCATGTGTCCGCTGACATTTTGGCATAGTGCTGCACTGGCATAATTTGCTTAATGAGTGTGATGTAATGGGGCTAAGAGGGAAAGAAAAAATACTGCAGGTACTTCTGGAGGATTTCTTAAAACCAGTTCATGCCTGATTGTTAAAAAGGAATTAGACTGAAGCTTGTATTGCCAAAGGGCATTAGGGAACTTACATTATGTAATTAAAGTGTTTATGCTGATCAAATTAACCAGAGCACAGAGTAATCCGTAATAGGGATGAAAAGTTATATTTTTTAAAAAGCTTGTCAAATTGAATGAGGCATGTTTTATTTTGGAATGATTTTAGAGTTACATGAAAGTTGTAAAAATAGTACTTTTTCTGTGAACTCTGTACCCAGCTTCCCCCAGTGATAACATTTTATATAACCAGAGTACAATGATCAAAAGCTGGAATTGACCTTGGTGCAATACTGTTGACTAAAGATCTCATTTGGATTTTGCTAGTTTTTACACACACTCTTTGTGTATGTTTTGTGAAATTTTATCTTCAGTGTAGCTTCTATTTGCATTTCTTTTATGGTAAATGAAGTAAATATCTTTTCATAAGATTAAACATCATTTTTACAGTTTTTATGTGAATTGTCTGTTCATGTATTTTGCCCATATTTCTGATTTTCAGATGACTCACCTCAAATTTTAAGAGTTATTAAAATAGTAGGGAATTCGCTCTTTATTTGTGATATATGTTGCAAGTATTTTACCCAGTTTGTTGTTTGTGTTTTGACTTTTCTTACGTTATTTTTAATAACAGCTTTATTGAAATGTAGTTTACATACCATATGATTCACCCATTTAAAGTGCATAAGTCAGTATTTTTAAGTGTATTTATGGAGTTGTGCAACCATCACCGCAATTAATTTTATAACATTTTTATCACCCCCCCCCAAAAAAAACATGGCCATTAGCAGTCTCTCTCAATTTCCTCCCCCAAACTCCCAGCCTTACCCAGCCACCAACTTTCCTTCTAGCATTAAAGATTTGCCTATTCTGGAAATTTCTCCTGAATTCTTTAATTAATTTTGTACAATACGGTGTTTTTATTTTTTTTGCGGTACGCGGGCCTCTCATTGTTGTGGCCTCTCCCGTTGCGGAGCACAGGCTCTGGACGCACAGGCTCAGCGGCCATGGCTCATGGGCCCAGCCGCTCCGCGGCATGTGGGATCTTCCCGGACCGGGGTACGAACCCGTGTCCCCTGCATCGGCAGGTGGACTCTCAACCACTGCGCCACCAGGGAAGCCCAATACGGTGTTTTTAAATGGCTGCATTGTATTCCATGGTAGTCATGCTTCAATATTTACTTAAGCCATTAATGATTATTAAATATTTAGATCATATTCCAAATTTTAACATTAAAAATGATACATTCAATTAACATCCTAATGGATTTCTGTTCATGTCCTAAAGATAAATTTTAAGAAATCAAATTGGTTAAAGTGCAGGCACATTTTTAATGCTTTTGTTACATTTTGCCCCATAATTTTGAAAGATATTTCCAGTTTAAACTCTTTTCAGTAGTGGATGATAGTCCTTTAACCTTTACCAGAAACTAGAATTAGAGATAAAAAAAAAAAAGTATCTTATTTGAAAGGTGCTTCTAACTCTTTGATTAACAGGGGTTCTAAACTTTTCTTCCCCACATTTATTGGATATTTGTATTTTTCTCATGATGGAATGCCTGTTCATGCTCTTTGCCCCTTTAAAATTGAAATGATTGTCTCTTATTGATCCCAAAGAGTTGTTCATATGTAAAATAACAGATTTTCTGTTATGTCTGTTGCCAATTTTTCTCTGCACTAGTTGCCTCTCTTTTAATTTTGTTTTTGCTCTTTATGTTGTATAGATCATAAAATATTTATAATTATCTTTATCAATCTTTCTATACCTGAAGAAATGTTTTTCTAATTCTTTGATTCATTCTCTTTTACCCATTAATATATGTGGAACTTACTGGCTTGCCATGAATATTAGGTGGAACTCTGTTTCTCCAATTAATTAACCAGTTTTGCCGTATGTGTTTTGTAGAAGGCAGTGCTCATGCATTTCAGCCCAGATATGCACTATTCCTACTCAGAAAACACATCAGTGAAAACCGTTTCGGGTCTCCCCATCCCATAAACACTGAAATTTATCTTATACATTTGCTACTGCTTAAAGTTATTGAAATCATTACATCACTAAACATTTACTAATTTAGGATCTCATATATTTTTGTTTTACCTTTTGGCTCCCAGTCTATAATTAGAGCACAGATCATCTTGGTCCCACAAAAAATCAAGAGAAGGATTAGTACTAAAAATAGTGTTGATTGTCATTTTCTAAATCAGTCATCTTAAGTGTTACTGACTTTAGTCATTGCTGTTTAAAACAACCAGCACATCTCCCCACCTGCTTTTCACCTGTGGGAAAAGCAAAGCAAAACAGTATGGGCCAAAAAAAAAAAATCAACCTTCTCCTACCATCTTGTCCTTAGGAGCATATCTGATAGCCAAACTGAAGAAGCAGAGCTGTTCTACATCTGGTCTAGCCATTTATTTTCTTTTCCTTTTTTTTTTAAAATTTATTTTATTGTAGTAAGAACACTTAACATGAGATCTACACACTTAACAGAACTTTAAAGTATATAGCCATGGAATCTGAGGGATTTAAGCTGGACTGTCAGTTTGAAAATATCTCAGTATCATTAGTATAGTGAGTCTTTTCAGTGCTAATCTCAATTCATATCCAATGCTTTTATTCAACCGGATATAAATTTAGATTCGGGTAATGCAAATTTTGAAATTTAACGTTCCTATCCTTTTTTCAGTGTTTCCTTTCTGCTTTCTTTTGTTCACCTATCTTCCTCTTCTTAAGAAAATATTTTATTGGTGATGTGAAATGAATCCTCTTCAAGGATTTCAAAGAAAAAAATATTTACCTCTGTAATTAGAGTTAACCACCTTCTAAAAATTAATTATCTTATTTTTGGCTGCGTTGCGTCTTCGTTGCTGCACGCAGGCTTTCTCTAGTTGCGGTGATCGGGGGCTACTCTTGGTTGAGGTGCGCGGGCTTCTCATTGCCGTGGCTTGTTGTGGGGGACGGGCTCTAGGCTCACAGGCTTCAGTAGTTGTGGCATGCGGGCTCAGTAGTTGTGGCTTGCGGGCTCTAGAGTGCAGGCTCAGTAGTTGTGGCACTCGGGCTTAGTTGCTCCGTGGCATGTGGGATCTTCCTGGATCAGGGCTCGAACCTGTGACCCCTGCATTGGCAGGCAGATTCTTAACCACTGCACCACCAGGGAAGTCCCACCACCTGTTTTTTAACATTAGAATATTTGACAATGCAATCTTACCTTTGTCATTTACAATCCCTGGGATTTCAAGGCAATTACTTAACCTTTCTGATCCTATTTTCCTAATGAAAAAAATGGATTGAAAACAGCTAATCTTTTAAGGTGGCAGTGAGGATTAACTGAGGTACTTCAGTTAAATATAAGAAAAATTAGGTGATTACTTGTGCCTGGGATGTTTCTGGGGTATTACAATATTAAAATGAGGAAGATAAGAACTTAGCCCTTAAGAAATTTTAGGACAAATAAAGGATATCGAAAGATTGAGTCTGAGAGTTTGAAAAAGACTGGTTCTAGGAGGCCAATGTAGTTTTAATTTCATTATTTCTGCTAGTAATATAATGAAAAAAGTCTCTTGCCATCCTATTTGAATGTCTGTTTTTTGAATGAAGAGCTTTAATTCTATTGATCTAATGTGGGAAGGCCAAGCTTCTCAAATAGCCTGTGCTATTTATAAAATAACCCCCCCCCAAAAAAAGTTTAAGAATAGCTGATTCTGCACTTGTGAGTTTATCTCACTTGGGTGAGGAAACTGAGAACCAGAGATTTGAGGTGACTTTCTCAGGGTTTAGTGATAAGAACAGGGCTAGGTTCAGGTTCCCAGTTGTTTTATATAACACATTTCCAGTTACACAAAAATCGCTGAATTTTTTTTTTCTGTTAGAAACACTATTAAGAAAATGAGGTCAGACTTTTTTAGGTAAATAATACAATTTTTAAAAATTACAGAGAAAGGTCTTCTCCATGAATAGGGCTAATTTTCAGCATCTGTTTACTTTTTAATACACACCAGTGAACTCTAGTCATTTGAAGTATAGATTCAAATGGGAGGCTATAATCAGAAATAATTTGAACTCCACATATTAGAGATACTTTGAGAGTAAGTGGCAGTTCTGTGTAAAAAAAAAATCTTTGTTAAGAAAAATTATGCACAAAAATTCTCTTTATAACTATTTTTTAACCAAATGCAATTGTAATAACATAAAAATGACAGAGGAATATAGCCTATACTGTGATCTAGTGTAAAGGTTTATACTACCAAATATATAAAGATTCAATTAAATCCCTATCATTATTCCAATGGCATTTTTTCACAGAAATAGAATGAACATTCCTAAAATTTGTATGAAACCATGAAAGACCCCGAACAGCCAAAGCAATTTTGGGAAAGAAGAGCAGTGTTGGAGGCATCATGCTCTCTGATTTCAAACTATATTACAAACCTATATAATTAAAGCAATATGTTGTTGGCATAAAAACAGACACATTAGATCAATAGACCACAGTAGAGAGCCCAGAAGTAAATCCATGCATGTATATTAATTGATTTACAACAAAGGAGCCAAGAATATACAATGGGGAAATTATAGTCTCTTCAATAAATGGTGTTGGGAAAACTAGACAGCCCTATGCAAAAGAATGAAACTGGATCACTATCTTACACCATACACAAAAATAAACTGAAACCATAAAACTCTTAGAAAAAACATAGGCCGTAAATGCCTTAACATCAGTCCTGGACATGATTTGTTTTTGGATTTGACACCAAAAGCAAATGCAACAAAAGCAAAAATAAATGAGACTACAACAAACTAAAAAGCTTCTGCATAGCAAAGGAAACCATCAACAAAATGAAAAGGCAACCTATGAATGAGAAAAGGTATTCACAATCATATATCTGATAAGAGGCTAATATCCAAAATATATGAAGAACTCATAGGACTCAAATCAAAAAACCAAACAGTTCAATTTAAAAATGGGCAAAAGACCTGAATATATTTTTTTCCCAAGAAGATACGGAGATAGCAAACAGGCACGTAAAAAGATGCTCTATATCATTAATCATCAAGGAAACGTAAATCAAGACCACAATGAGATGTCATCTCACTCCTTTTATAGAATGGCTATTATTAAAAAGACTAAAAATAAAAAAAGATTTAAGAGAATGTGTAGAAAGGGCACCCTCATGTACTGTTGATGGGATTGTAAATTGGTACAGCCACCATGAAAAAGAAGTCTGGAGGTTCCTCAAAAAAATGAAAATAGAACTACCATATGATCCAGCAATTCCTCTTCTGGGTATTTGTCTGAAGAAAACAAAAACACTAATTGGAAAAGATACATACAGCCCCATGTTCATTACATCATTATTTACAATAGCCAAGGTATGAAAACAAAGTATCATCAGTGGATGAATGGGTAAGGAAACTGTGATTGATATATACATATATAATATTATATATAATATTCCATTATATATGGAATATTATTCAGCCATAAAAAAGAATAAGATCTTGCCATTGTGACAACATGGATGGACCTCGAGAGCATTATACTAAGTGAAATAACTCAAAGGGAAAGACAAATACCATATAATCTCTCTTATATGTGGAATCTAAAGAAAGAAGGAAAATAAACTTATGGATACAGAGAACAGATTAGTGGTTGCCAGAGGCATGGGGTGAAGGTTGGGAGAAATGGGTGAACTGTTTTTGTTTTTTTTTAGTTTGAATAAATTGAAATAAAAATTATTAAATTGTACTGCAATAAAGTAGAATTAACAAAAGATGAAGTTGAAATTTGACATCAGATTCACTGTTTACCAAATAGTTTATTTTTCCTTATTCAGTCTCTTAGCTCCTTATAATTTGGGTTACTAGAAATGTAGCCCTTGGGAATAAAAACAAATAATTCTTTGAAAAATGTATAATGACATATTTACTTGCAAAATAGAACAATATATGATGAAATTTTTTATATCTATGGAAATCACCTGCTTTCCACAGAGTTCAGCAGCAGCATTTTGTACGCAGTGCTACCCAGATAGGAGTCCAAATGGCGTTGTTCTGGGTTCCTGTCCTGACTTAAGGGAAACTTTCATAACGTCCAGAGTCCTTGATGTCCTGAAAATGAAGGAGGATGATGTCCTCAAATTCCTTGCAGCAGGAACCCACTGAGCTGGCACCGACCTTGACTTTCAAATAAAACAGTACATCTACAAAAGGAAAAGTGATGGCATCTTACATCATAAATCTGAAGAGAACCTGGAAGAAGCTTCTGCTGGCAACTCATGCCATGTTGCCAGGGAAAACCTGGCTGGTGTCAGTGTCCTATCCTCCAGAAATACTGAGCAGAGAGCTGGGCCGATGTTTGCTGCTGCCACTAGAGGTACTTGTGTTGCTGGCTGTTTCACTTCTGGAGCCTTCACTCACCAGATCCAGGCAGCTTTCAGGGAGCTGCTACTTCAGGTGGTTACTGATCTCAGGGCCGATCACCAGCCTCTCACAGGAGCGTCTTATGCTAACCTGCCCACCACTGCTTTGTGTAACACAGATTCTCCTCTGCAGTTTATGGACATTGCCATCCCAGGCAGCAACAAGGGAGCTCACTCAGTGGGTCTGAGTTGGTAGATGCTGACCCAGGAAGTTCTGCACACCTGCATTACCATCTGCAAAGTAACATCCGTGGGAGGTCACACCGCATCTCTAGTTCTACAGAGACCCTGGAGACATTGAAAAGGAAGAGACATTGAAAAGGAAGAGCCAGCCGCTGCTGAAAAGGCTGTGACCAAGGAGGAATTGTTCAGGGTGAATGGACTGCTCCAGCTCCTGAGTTAACTGCTAGTCAGCTGAGGTTGCAGAGGCGTCTGGAGATGCAGGTGTCCTGGGGCCTGGTCAGCAGTCTCTCTAGAAGATGGGGGCGCTCAGCCCACCACTGAAGACTGGTCTGCACTCCCACTGTTAAGGCCACTGAATGGGTGGGAACAAGCCTGAGTGGCCTGAAGCTGTTTGTCCACATGTTTAAACAGAAAATGCAGATAAGGTTGACAGAAAATGTTTCTTTAAAAAAAAGAAAAAGGAAGTCATGCACATGGAGAAAAAATACCCCTGGACCTTCCATGTCCTCTCAACTCCTGAACAGAACTACAGTGCTCATTTGTCTTAGTCAATTGATTTTTATATTACTTTAAAATCGGAGGTGTTAACAGAAGCAGCTACATCTTCTCACATGTACCACCTCATGCCAAGATTTTGATTTTTAATCCCAATCACAAAAAAAGGGAACTGGAGTGTCTTAGAGAAGATTTTATTCTATTCTAGGACAGAGAGGTTTCTGAATGGGCAGAAAACTTTCTATTATTGCCAAAAGTAGGAAAGTTTTAAAAAACATATCATGACTATTACAAAATAGTAATAGTCTGAAGGAGGCTGTCATCAGCTTAGAGAAGAAAATATAGGCTTGAAATCATAAATAACTGAAATAATTCAGGTCTACTAAAGGCCATGAGTTCACAATGGACTCAAAAAGTGAGAATAAAATACGCAATGGGGTAGTTGTAATGCCAAAAAAAAAAAAGATAATCTTTTTTTATCTATATTGGTAGATGGTTGGTTTTTATTGATTTTAATGTTTTTATTTTAATAGTTTTAGTACATGTGTACATGTACTCTACATGTACATCTATCTGTTTCAACATTTAAGTATAAGTATATATAAGTATGTATGTATTATATTACGTATATATGTATAGTTATTACTGATAAGCAAGATAGCAACATATGCCTACAAGAGGAAGCCAATATAAATATATTGAGTTTACTTTTTCCTGCATATGCAGATTATATGTGTGTGTCTGTGTGTATGTGTGTCTGTGTAATCAGAATCTATAAAAAAGAATGAAGAGGACTAATTTTGAGTAGACAAATATTCTCCATAATTGTAGGAATTCTGCCAAGAGCTCTACGAGATAGGACATTGTAGCAGATGCCTATTTACCAGATAATTCCAGCGCATGATAACTAGGTAGAGAGATTGTCCATCAGTTGATCAACTCTGGTGGTCATACACATTAGTTAGTTAACATTCTGTTTCAGGATGATAATTTAGCCAGATGTTCTAAAGGGAAGAATTACTGTGTCAGATTCTAACCTTCATTTTCTAGTAGATAAAATGGCTGGATGAGCATTCTTTTTTCAAAAAGTTTTTATTGAAGTATAGGTGATTTACAATGTGTTAGTTTCTGGCGTACAGCAAAGGGATTCAATTATAAACACACACACACACACACACATATATATACACACACATAAATATTCTTTTTCACTTTCTTTTCCATTATGGTTTATTACAGGATATTGAATATAGTTCCCTGTGCTATGCAGTAGGACCTTGTTGTTTATCTGTTTTATATATAGCAGTTTGTATCTGCTAATCCCAAACTCCTAATTTATCCCTCCCTGACCCCCTTTCCCCTTTGGTAACCATAAGTTTGTCTTCTATGTCTGTGAGTCTGTTTCTGTTTTGTAAATAAGTTCATTTGTATCATATTTTAGATTCCACATATAAGTGATATCATATGGTATGTGTCGTCTCTTTCTGACTTACTTCACTTAGTATGATAATCTTTAGGTCCATCTGTATTGCTGCAGTGGCATTATTTCATTCTGGAGGAGCATTCTAATGATTTTAAATTAAAGATAAAGCCAACAGAAGTTTTTAATCTTAATGAAAGATTTGTATAGGTAACTATACAAAGATAATGATTTAGGTAATACTGACCATTTAAAAGTAAATAACAGTGCTTTCTGGAAATTATGGGAAAGGATTGGACTTGTCCCATGATGCAACAAATCAAATCATCTAAGTTATGCCAAGAATCATTCGATCCTTAAGCCAGAACCAGCAATGGCATTTAACCTGAGGTAGAATTCTTTCTATTTTGAAGTGGTCAAATTTATTGTTAATCTAGCAAGTTTCCAAAATAAATATCTAGTTAAAAAGCTAACCCTTAAGAGTAGGAATAATAATAATAATAATTAATAATATAATGACAACATGAATAAATACATAAACAAATTAAAAATAAATATATTGCTGATCCAGACCCTAATGAACTCTTGAGGGAGACCCTCTAAAGATTTCCAGGGCTTTCTCTTTGTGTAGTTCACTCTTCTTTCCTGTGAACACTTAGACACTTGGGTTCTCAGTCTCCTCAACTCAGAGAGTCCGTCGGCGCTGCCTCATTCCCTCTCTTTAGGTCATGACCTGGAAACTCTCTCAAAGGAATGAATTAGGACACTGTAGAACTGTCAAGGATCAAGGCTTTTTTGACTGACATCCAGTGTCTTTGAAAGCATTTGATTCATACATTTTGTCTGTATTTTTGGTTGTTGCAAGGGGGAGGATCAGTTCTGTCCCTGTCAGTACATCTTGTCCAGAAGCGAGAGAGCACGTCTGTTTAATGTTTTGTGTGATGAATTGAGAAGTATACAAAAAGCATTTTGCTGTATCTTGTACTATGATGGTTTTCTTAAGAAAAAGCACTTGTCCATTTGAGTTGAGAGCTGAACAACCTCCTCCTTTCCATGGAACACAATTTTTAGTTGAAAGATTAACTGACAGACAAAGTATGTTTCTTTTTTTTATAGTTGAGTATTTGGCACAGATTTACTTAAAAATAAAAGAAGTCATCTTGTCACTTCAAAGGCAATCGACTGATAGTATTTGTTGCCAATGATGAAATTCAAGCTTTCAGGAGAAAATTAGAATTTGGGAAAAATTGCGATAGCCACTGTGAGCTTGAGAGCTTCCCAATCCTTACAGAGTTTTCTGATAACAATGGTGGAGATATTAACAAATATATTTTTATAAAATATGTTAATATTTGAAAGAGTGGCATAACTCAGTGAACCAATATTTTTCAAGTGATCAATGTAGAAAATCATTAGAAAGTAAAAGACCAATCAAAGTGCAAAATAGACCATTCAATGTAACAGAGTAGTCATTGATTTGGTTTCAGATTTCACATTGCAATGAAGTTTTAGTAGACAACCACTTATCAAATTTTGGTGTAAGTATCAAGAGGAATATCCAAAGTTTTCTGAAAAGTCTATTAAAATACTCCTCTTATTTCCAACTACATATCTGTGTGAGTCTGGATTTTCTTCAAATACTTCTATCAAAAGAACATGCTGAAACACATTGAATTCAGAAGCAAATATGAGAATCTAATGTCTGACTTCATAGAAGTCAGGTAAAGAGCTGTGTGAGGGTGTAAAATACCGCCACTCTTCTCATTATTTCTTGGGAGAAAATTTAGTTATTTCCTACTAAAATATATTATTTACTTTAACCTATTTATTACTATTTTAAAATTAATGTTTTAATTTTCAACTTTAATTTCTGACATGGTAAATCTTGATACACATAACCAACTTAAACAAAACATCTTGGGATTCTCAATAAAGGGATTCAGAGACCAGAAAGGTTGAGAACTGCTTCTCTAATCACTGTGATATTTTTAGATGTAACTAATATTTTCAAACACTGACCATATGCCTGGTGTTATCAAAGTTCTGCTAATATACTATTGACTCACTCACAATAGGACAATGAGATAAATATCATAGATAAATATTATGATAACCTTCTTTTTATAGATGTGGAAAATGAGGCACAATTTTCCCAAAGTCATACAGCTATTAAATGGAAGAAATCAGAATTTGCATACAGGTGATATGGTTCCATAGTCTGTACTCTGAAACATCATTCTGTATTTCTATGCCATGTGCTGTCTAAATCTTACAGTGGTTTCAATACTTAAAGGAATTTTTATTAGAAGTATTTTAAATCAAATATTTATGGTGTTTTATTAAGTTTATAGTCAATGTTTAAATGTTGGAGATAATTTGCCAAATTCATAACTTTTAATTTATTTTTGTGTCAGTAGTGAGTAAACATTGAGGAATATTGATTGTTTAATGTCTAAAGAACGTTCATTGTTTATTGGAGTTTTAAGACTTATACATTGAATGTTAAACTGAGTTAGAAGGAGTAGTAAGGGCTTCTCTCCATACACAAAAGCTGAAGTACTGAGAACAAGCACCATCTGGATACCAGACATAATTGTGAAAATGCTGGCAAATCACGTAAGAGCCTTGAGCTGTACTTGGATTCAGCATGTAGCAACCCTGTGATCTGTACATCTTTTTAATTTGAGGATGATGATAGTACTTGACTGTGACAGGAGAATTTACTAAAGGCTCACAGGTATTTTTGCTAGCAATTCCAGGCAAGGGTCATTCTATTCATATTCTAACTTTCTGAATTGGTTAAGATTTATAAGACTTGGGTATCTCTTGATTTAGACTCACTTATAAAACTAAGATACAGAAAATCAAATGAAGAATATTCCCAATAAAGCACCAAATGAATTATTTGTTCTTAAGGGATTCATGTGGAAGTATTAGGAAGTGAAATACCACAATGTATACAACTTAGTTTCAAATGGTAGAGGAAATCAAACCAAATCGAAACAGAGCACCAACCCATTATGTGTGTGTGTACTTAGGAGGAAAACTTGTGCAGAGAGTTGAGTAATGTGCTCAAGGTTGCACAATAGTAAGTGGCAGTTCAGAGATTTGAAGTCAGGCCGACCATCTCATTCCCTGAAAGCTATTAGCATCTGTAGCCTTCTTAGCCTCAAGGAAAAACATTGAAATAATTAGATCCATTGATAAGCCTGTCCACAACACTAGATCCAGAGCAACTGGGCCATTCGGTGTCATCCTGCAACAGTTGAGACAATAGTATGGGGAAAGAATATTCTTTGGAGTACTATAAAATGGGGATTGACTCTTTCACTGGCCACTTTAGCAGCTTCATCTGGGGGAGGTTCTTTAACCCTTGTGCACCTCATTTCTTCATCTGAAAATAAAAATAGACCATAATAGTCTCCACCTTATATGACAGCAGGAGGATTGAATTAATAATCTATACACAGCACATGACATATAATAAGCATTCATTATATGTCATATTGCTCCTTATACTGGGGACTATTTTTACTTTGGCTACAAGTAGTCATTTCCCACTAGAAGAGAGCTCTTAAAAAAGACACCTGTCCTTGAAATTTCTCTAAGTGCTGGTCATGTGTTGGCCCCTTTATGGTGAAAACCAAATCATTTTAGATGATCCTTAGAGAAGTGTAATACAAATTGATATCCACATAGGAGACATGCTTTAGAGAAAAATATTCCTACAGGCTAGTACTACATTCTGGCACAGCAGCAGCATCCCTGCAGCCTTCCGTGGACACAGGGGTGTTTTTTAGCCCCATTCATGGCAAAGCTATGTTTTGACCCTCTGCAATCAGTTGCTCTGCAATCAGTTGTTCATATAACGTGTTTCCTTCCTGATGATCATCGTCATTAGGGTAATTTGCTCGATTGGCAGCTTTTTCTTTTCTTATGCCGGGTTCTCTGCTTATAAATATTCCGCATCTGGATAAATATATTCTGAATGGAACTTTTCATGGAAGAGTAATAATATACAGTTTTGTTTATACAACATGTATTTATAAAATAAAAATGCCTTGTATTTTATTTATTTTCAGAGTAGCACCAGTTAATCTTGTTAGTTTTGAAAATGTTAATCCTTATGAATAATTCTCCTTAAACTGGGAATACTGTAACCATGTGTTAGAAATGATCAGACTCAGTAACTAGGATTCCTAAAATATTTAACTTGGTTCTATTTAATGGACATTAACTCATTCCCATCAAATTAAATTATCTTCCATGGTGTAGTTTTAAACTGAAATGAGACTGAACTGAAAAAATTAACTAAGAAGTCACTGGACTGGATGGAGGGAGAACCAAGAGTTAGTATTGCTACAGTTGTGTTTAGGGAGGAGGGGGCAAGTGTATGGGGTATGATGAAAGGCTTTCTTAGTGAGTCAGAAAACAGCTCAGGGTAGACATGGATCTATAAAAATACTTGCTGATTAAAATAAAATGGTTTGAGATTAAAATGCTTTCATAAGTCCCAATAGTGGAAAGGTTATGCATCAAACTACATAAACTGAATAGTCATTGACTTCTAGGGAATAGAATATTTGAGTGGGCAGTTATACTGTCCTAGTTAAGAAAGTTCACAGAGAGTAAAACTAGAGATTCACAGTATACTTATCTACTATATATTTTTTAACTCCACACCTAAGTGTGAATGATCATTTAATATTCATTGTGTAGTAAAGAATTTGGCCTTGCCCAAAGAAATATCTGGTTTTTGCCCTAGCCTTCTCAGAGGTCATCTATTTAATACCTGGTAGGAGCATCTTTGTTTAGAGTAGGGGCTGGCTACACTGGATCTTGGGGTGAGGTCATCCACACCCAATAGCTTTAGGGTCGGGGCTGGCCCCAGCATCAAGACCAACAGTGTGACCTAGGGTGGCGACTTTGGCTCATGTGGTATCAATTGAGCTAGAGACTGGGTTCAGCCATGTGAGCAATCAACCAATGTTGTTCAACCAATGAAAACTAAAGACACAGAAGCTTGGTTGAGCTTCCTTATTTTCAGTGTCCATTGTTACATGTCAGTTCTAGGAAAGGAGAATGGAAGCTTCATGTTTGGAATCCTCCTAGACTCTGCTCTATGTGTCTCTTCCTTTGACTGCTTGCAATTTTTATCTTTTCCCTATAATAAACAGTAACCATAAATATAAGTTTTCAGGGAGTCCTATGAAAATTATTGAATCTGAGGGTGGTTTTAGGAATCCCCCTGAACTTGCAGTTGGTGTCAGAAATTGGGGCAGCATTGGAAACTGTACTCTTATACTTCACAGTTTGACTATTTCTAGGCATTCTTAATAAACATTATAAGCATTGTTAAATCCTGAATTGCCTTCTGAATTTTTTCAGCCTAAATTATATTTAGTGCAGTTATTTGGGGAATGTTCTATTTCTTAGGAAGAGATAAACACTAAAGTAATAATATTTATTGATTACCTATTATCCATGTCTAGTTGATACGTATGATTGTTTTATTACTCCAGATATTTCTTTGATAGGGACATGTCATAGTTTCAGCCACGCCCCACATTCTGAATAGACTAACCAATATAAACAGTACACTCTTTCATTTAGTGATACACCATAAATATTTGGGTAGAATAGTTACATCCTATTCCAAATCCATCTCAATTTTTGTATTTTTACCATGGGGCAAATTAAACATGGGTTTGGCACTTTTTCCCAGTCTGATTTTCCCTAAGGTTGTCTTAAGACCTAAGAATAGTAAGACTAATTATTTTGTTGTGTCCTCATCACTTGTACAGATTCATTGAACCAGCTGAGTAAGTTGGTTCCATTTGATTAGTTCCCGCTCGTTTGGCTTCAGCTATGGTCAGTTGTTGGGAAATGAGCTTACAGAGACCAGCTGTCCCATGAAGTGGAGCACTGCCAACTCTGTTGAGGGAACACACACTGTATCACAGTTTTAAATCTATTATTAATAAAACCTTGCACTGTGGACTTCAGCCTGCAGTAGACATTTATGAACAGGTCAGAAAATGAGGAATGGAAATTGAAACACGGAGCCTTTGACAACAGCTGCATAAATGGTAGCACTATAGTTATCGAATTGCTAAAAATCAGTTAAGGAAGGTGGCCACCTGATCTCCCTGTGCATAATCTATTTAAGTAGGTAGTCTGCTTCTGAAATCAAATGTTTCTGGACTCTGAGACTTTTTAACAGGATGCCATTTTACTTAGAAAGTATAATCCAGAGATTTCATGGGCCCTATTGTTTCAAAAACATATATAAGAAATAATTGCACTTCTCTGCACCAATTATCCAATCTCTAATGCAAGTTTATTAGGGAAACTCATCTGGTACTCTTTCAAAATGTAATACAGTTTTTGCAAATTAGTCTTGAAACCTCTTGAGTATTTTATAATTTTTATTTTACATGCTCACTAACAGAAATAATCTGTATTGAATGATTCTGCAATACAGAAGAAAAATCTTTCATTGAAATGTGTCTGTACGTATAATTTTTATAATCTTTAAATCATTAGAATTTAGGATTTTGATTCTACATTTTAAGAAATAACTAATCTACATTTTAAGAAATAAATTTATTGCATATGCAATAAATTTTGCTATAATTCTTCAATAGGAGAACTGTTTAAAAGTAGATGAAGAATGCTCTGAAGCAGAAAGAATCTTTTGAAAAACAGTCCAGTAAGGGACCTTTCATAATTATATTTTTAGTGTCATTGACACCACTGTTTATAATAATGCCACCATTCACTTAGTTATCATTGAATTCTAGCACCTTATACTTAGTAACTGACTTATTCCTCACATAATATGATAAATTTATTAATATTCTCGTTTTATAGCTGACAAAATTTAAACTCAGGTGGTTTTAGCAACTTGAGCAAGTAGATCTATGGGGCATCAAAATTGAAAATTCACTGATTTCTGGAGGATGGTTTTTCTGTGATGTGACTATAAATCATTTGTTGAATGAGGAGAATAAATGAATAATGAGTGAACAAATGAAGTCGATGTCAAACCCATTCTTTCTTACATCTAAATCACAATAGTGATTATAAATCTTTTTTGGCTGTTTTAGAAACATTTTTTATATAAAAAGAAGATTCCTATTGATGCCATTAATCCACTTAGGCATAAAAAAGCAAAGAAACTGTTTAACAATACAAGTTAATGTCACAAGTTAATATCACACTTACAATTGCATCAATTAAAAAAATCCAGTTTTTTATGAAAACTTTCAATTATATGGAAAAATGTAGATTATAAAATAACTCCCATATACCCATTACCTTGATTTAACAAATGTCAACATTTTGCCATATTCCCTTTTCTTATTTTCTTGTGGAATAATTTTAAATTGCAGATATAACATCTCAAACCTAAACATTTTTGTATCAACTCTAAAATGGAACATTTTCTACCATTAAAACATCAGAGAGTATCATTAACGCACCTAACAAAGTTAAGGAAAGTTCCTTAAAGTAATTTAATAGCCATTACATTTTAAAATTTCACCAATTAACCAAAGGTGTTTTATAAATTTCATTTGTTTAAACAAATTGGTTAAGGTAAAGCATTGTTTTTAGTTGCTATGTTTCTTTGATCTCATTAGACTCAGCACCCTTTCTTCCCTACCCTCTGCCCAACTTTTTTTTGACATTGAGTTACTGATGAATGGGTCCCACCTATTTGTCTAATTGCTTCCTCCACCTGATAGTGTCATCTAACTTGTTCCTCTACTCCTTTCATTATTTACCTGGAAGCAAGAAGTTAGATTTAGCAGCTTGGTTATAAACATGTTATTAGATCTTATGAAGAATCCCTCATAGGTGATGCTGTAGACCCATTCCATTCTATTTGGATGCATACAAAGTCTGCTTGTCCCAGGATTCATTTTTCTGAGAGTGATCTGTGGGTTCAGGTGATAACATTCTGGATCCTCTATGGTAGATTGTACTTTACCCTTCCTCATCTGGATCTTGCTGTGCAAAATACAGCTGGAGGCTATATGTTTTTAGTCTTGAGTTTCATGCTAATTGCTCTAAGTCATACCCATATTCATTCTATTTTACATTTTCCTTTGCTTGACATATAATTCTGGTATTTATAATAGGAGACATGAGGAGCTCATCCTTGAATGTTTATGGCCGTATTCTAATTTGATAAGACTTCAAAAAATATGAAACTCCTCATAATGTTTGTGGTTTGCAAGCTGGAAATTCCCTCAGTAAAGGAGAGCCGTCAGAGAAATTCTATTCTGTAGGTTTATTTTTGAAGGGACCTCGTTTCCTCCTTTTTTATAATTCCACAAGGCAAGAAGTGCAGGGTTTGCTTCTGGAAAACTTACAAGGCAAGTTGTTGCTGCTTTAGTGAGGCAAGTGGTCATTCAGTGGAAAATTCTACTAGCAGATGGTTCTTTCTTCAGCCAGATCAGGTCACCTCCCTCATCATCTATTTTTTGTTGGACTTCTGATTCTATGTAAAATTTTACTTAAGGTTGAATGGTATAAACAGGACAAATAAAAGCATGCATATATACATGTAACAACATGCATTACACAAAAAGGGGCCACTTCTTGTCCATGTAGATCTTAGTACATGGTGTAGGGGCCTGAGAATCACTCAGAACGCATCACCCCCAAGGAAGAAGCTGGCAATCCTGATCACTGCAGCATTCTCAAGACGAGGGGCTATAGAAAGCCATGTAAATTTTGCTAGTGTAACCCATAGGCATGGCTCGTAAAATATTTTTATCATTTTTCAAATGAGACTGTCTATTTCAAGTCATTGGCTTTTGCTCAGGCTTGTTTTTTCTCTTGTGGAACTGTTCTTCCTCCTTTTTCTACCATGACAACTCTTAATTGCCTTTCAGGTGCAGTATACAAGTCTTCTCATCTCTAAAGCCTTCCCTGAGCCTCTCTTCTAGCTTCTTAGTACAAAACTTACCAATTTGCAGATGATCTGTTGGTGTTAACTCTTTTCTGTCTAAACTGAGAGGCCTCAGAGTTAGGTACCATGTCCTTTTCATCTCTGCTAGTGCCTAGAAGCTTGTAAATAATAAATACTATGTGTTTAATGAATGCATGAAAAAAGATTGTAAGCCTCTGTAACACTGGAAAAGAGGTAAAGAGGAAAAAGGAGAGTAGTAATCAATATAGTGGTCTGAGATGTGGTTTAAGTCTCTGGCTTTGGAATATCACCAATTTCCGGTGCAGAAAGGCGCCAGTGGTCAAAGGTACGCAGACACTGGCATAACATTGTACATTAAGCCGAACATTTGATTTAACTATTTATGACATTAACTTAATGTCCATAAGTCTTGATGTCCAATAACCCCCTTATTGTTTTAAACTCTCAAATGAGCATGCTTTGGAGTATGATATACTGGAGCTGAGTCTAATGCATTTTGTATTCATAAAACCTCTCACAGAGTCACGAGTAAGTATTAGATATGCTTATTGAGCTGAGCAGAGATAACTGTCTGCCAAAAAATGATAAGCACGAAGAAGCATCCCAAGAAGAGACCAGAAAGTTTCCAGCTTTCTGAAAGTTTATGGAGCCTCCACAAAGGAGAGGAACCAAGATTGTGGGATAAGAGGCTCCAAAAGACAAATGTCATCTGGTATTTCCTCAGTGTCTTCCAGGATGTGTCAGTCAGAATCTGTGAGCTGACATTTATCCACATACTCACTTTAGATGCCTTGGAGTTTGGGGCTGTCCAGTATGACCTGGGAGTAGCATAACCAGGGATTGGAGCTTACCTATTCACAACACTTCTTTCCTGAGGCACAAGGAGGAACAGGAAGGATGGAGGTTCATTTCCTCTTTAGTTTCACATTCTGTTCAGTGGGATGATGAAAAAGCAAATGGTGTGTGTGTGTGTATGTGTATATTTCATGTGTATGACATATATAGACATATGTGAACTACACACACACACAATTATTTAAGGATATGCCACTAACAAATATTGCCCAAGAAACTTAGAAGAAAATAGAAAATGATGGCAAAGAAACTGGAAACAATCCTTCAATTTTTGGCAAAGATGATAACAAAAGTAATATTTTAAATTTGAAAATGGATACAGAATGCTTGAAGATGCTTTTAGTCCATAGTAGTGTTTATTAAATTTAGCAAAATGACCTATATTTTAGAAAACACAAAATGGTATTTATATATATATAAGTGAAGTGAAAAAGTAAAGCAGAGAAAACTCTTTAGCAAAATGCTATCCATTGTAATATTATTCAGACTCATTGTTGTGAGTTATTAAGATTTTTCTGTTATGTTAATATCCAAACAAAAATATTTGTTGCACAAAAACTGTGTTTTATTAAGAAATAAAATGTTTCTTTCCTTTAATAAAATTTTTCTTTTTTATAAAAAGATATATAAGCTTTGAAGCTTAATTTTTAAACCATTTCTTTTTTAGACACTTTTTTAAAGCTTTTTTTAAATTTATTTTTTATTGAAGTATAGTTGCTGTACAACATTATGTAAGTTACAGTTGTACAAAATTGTGATTCACAATTTTTAAAGGTTATACTCCTTTTATAGTTATTATAAAATGTTGGCTATATTCCCTGTGTTGTACAATATATCTTTGTACAACAAATAAAATAAAACAATTTTATGTCTACCACTGTTATTAAAATCGTAAAATAAATAGTAAGGGCTTTGAATACGGTTGAAATAATGTGTGTGCAGTTTGTGTGATCAGGAGAATCAGCAGAAAAGATAATATTGAATGTTTTCTTCAATAACTGGTACATAAATGCCAGGCATGAGCCTACTTTGGCTTCACATTATCTTCACATTCCTTTAAGTGAGGTGGATCTTAAGAAAATAAATTACGAGGAAGTGTGATGAGTGCAGCAGTGGGAAAACGCACATGATCTACATGTGTAATAGCAATGAGAAGAGAGATAAATTCTGCCTAGGGACCTGGTTATGCTTCATCTAGACAGTGACACCTAAACTATTGTGATGGTTGTTGTAGTAGTCATGATAGTTTTTTGGTAGTTTATTTCTTTGTTGGTTTGTTTTCTAAGTGTCAATACAATTCTTCAAGTTTTCACTTATAGGAATATAAAGGAGAAAAGAAATCACGCTGATAGAGGCATGGACACACGAATCAGCATATAGTGTTTGGGGAATTATTACTAATTTGGTATGGCTGGAACAGTGGTTCTCCATCAGGAGTCATTTTTGCCCCCACTAGAAGATTTGACAATGGCTGGAGACATTTTTGGCTCTAATGGGGTCAGGGGTAATGTAGCATTTAGTGGGGAGAGGACAGTGATGCTACTAAACATCTTACAATATGGACAGGACATGCCCAGCAACAAAGAATTACCTAGCGCAAAATATCAGTGATGCCAACCTTGAGAAGGCCTTGGCTGAAGTATGAAAACTCAGGTGATAAGAGAGGGAGAAATAGAAGTAGAAAAGGCAGATAGTGTCTATATTGTGGGGAAGGTGGGGTGGCTTTGAATATCAACCTCAGGAATAAATGAATTGCATGAGTATTATCAGTGATAAAGAAAAAAAAAGATGAGGAGAGATGCAGGCCCAAACATACAACTGCTCGGGTATGCATGGAACAGATCTAGGGAGTGCATTACCTAGGTTACAGTGCATATTGTTTCCCCTGGAGTTGTGCAAGGCACGACCTCCACAACCAGTTGTCATGAAGAAACCTATTTACAGGTATAAATTAAGAAGAAACTGTGAAAGCTGAAATAATGGTACAGTAGATTTAGGTTTCTTCAATGTTTTATATGAAAAGTGTTTTTAAAAACAACTTTGTGTCTTATTTTAGAGATTATAGCATAATTAGTCAAAAGGTTTGGGAACAGCATGTACATAGGTACAAAACGGGGAGTCTCGGGGATGAGAGGTCAAGAATTACATCATAGAAAAGTCTGGTTTAAATGGAGGGGGTGGGGACTCTCCTGACAGTCCAGTGGTTCAGACTGTGCTTCCACTGCAGGGGGCATGGGTTCGATCCTTGTTTGGGGAAACTAAGATCTCGCATGCTGCTCCGCGGGGCCAAAAAATAAAATTAAAAAAATAAATAAAAATAAAGTTAGTTTCTAAATAAATAAATGGAGGGGGTAGTATGGGAATTACTGAGCTATGAGATAGAAAAACAACATTATTTTATGGAGAGCTTTGGATGCTTGTTGTTGGAAGTTTAGGTTTGATGCAGAGAGTTAGCAAGAGTCCTTGTAAGTTCCTGAATATCAAAGAGATGAATGAAAATGGCCTTTGAGTAATATTGTTTTTCCAGCCCTGCGTTAGACAGATCATAGCATGAAGAAAATGAGGCAAGTGACAGGGTGATCAACTAGGAGACTATTGAAGTTCTACCCTCAATTTACAAACAAAATACTGCTTACTGCTACCCATAAAATATCCTTTCATATACATGAAACGTGCTGTTAAGTTTCAATTTTCTTAGGTATGTACACTTACTTAGTCTTTTAGCCTTTCCTCTTCAGGCACATTTCTCAACATTTCAGTGATTTATTTTGCTCTTGCCTCTTTACTCTCTCCAATTGTGTTTTTTCCATATTTCACTTCATTTACGATCACAATTCAGATGGAACAGTGTATTCTAATAAAGTTCAGAGCAAAACTTATCAGAAGGAAAGGATATTCAAAAGGGGACATTTCATATATATATATTTTTTTAAGGAATTGATTTAAAAAAGGAAGCGTAGATTCAATCTAACATTTTATATTTTTTCATAAATATGGAAGAGGTAACAATATGTGAATAACTGATTAACAGATGTGAGAATAAAGAAAAGTAGTATGTTAAAGATTATTTCTTACAAATATAAGCTTTAGTCTTCACTCAGAGCCATTGCAATTAAAGTAAAACATTTTTAAAATAATAATTGCAGCTAAAGCAAGGTTATTTTAAACCTGTAGAGTTAAGTTCTCTTCATATTCTTGACTAGTGAAAAGAATCTGCCATCCTCTTGTCTTTCAGTATAAATATAATAAAAATTCACCAGCAAAATACTTGAGTGTAAATCAATGCAGAGATTTTTCTCAAGCTCAAGACAGATTAAATGATAAAAAAGGAAGAGATTTCCACATCAGACAATAGACTGGGTTTACCCATCTGAAACAAGTTAAAAAAGAAAAAAAACAGTCAAAATATTTTTAACATTGACTCTCAAAACATTTTACATCAGACACTGAAGACAGAGTTCCCTATGAGGGGGAAGAAAAAAAGAAAGGTGAGCTGTGTACCATATGACTGTCCTAGTTTACTGCCTGGAGAAGTTTTCTAGGCACAACACAAGAACCCAAGAAGAGCTTGGCAGTTTTCCTGAGTTAAGGAGATAGAGCTGCGAGTCCAGGGAAGCCAAGATGGTTCAAGTATACAGGACAGAGATACACAGAAAGCCCTGGAGATCTGCATAGGGTCCCTTGTGATTATTCAGTAGAGTTTTTATCAGTTCATATATATGTGAAAGCTACATGATACTTGGAAGACAATCACCTAAAATGATTAGAAAGAATATTTGGGAATAGTGCCTATTCCCATCAGCCAGAGTGGAAAAACTTGTAAGTCACAGGGGAGAGTACTCAGAATTGTCTTGCCTCTGTATAAACTTTATCACAACAGAATGCCTAAGAAGCTTAAAAACAAGACCCAAGAGTCAAACTATTTTTAAGGAAGTTAACCATGCCACAAACAAGGATCAAGAATATTTATAGGAATAAGAAATATTCAGTGCCCAGTAAATTAAAATCCACAATGAATGGTATCCAAACAAAAATTACAAGGCATGCAAGAAAGCAGAAATATATGAGATTAATAAATTAATCAAAACTAACCCAGAAGTGACAAAGATGATAGAATTAGTAAAATGTTATTGAGCATTTGTTATAACTATATTCCATATGTTCAAGAAGCTAGAGGAAAAGTTGAACATGCTAAATAGAATTATAAAAGATACAAAGTGGACTTTTAAAGATGAAAAACTACAGTGTCTAAGAAAATATATCTAGATCTATATAGTGGTTGGATTTAACAGCAGATTAGACATTGCAGAAAAGATTAATGAACCTGAAAATAGGAATAGAAAATATCCAATGGGAAACACACACACACACAAAGACTAAAAAATAGAAGTAGAGCATTAATGTTGAACAACTTCAAGTATCCTAATATATGCATAATTGAAGTGCCTGAGGAGGGATTAGGGGCATAAAAATCTCACAAGAGATAAGACCTGGATATTTTCTAAATTTGATGAAAATATAAACCCACATATACAAGAACCTCAATAAACACAAGAAACATGAAGAAAAATACACCAAGTCATATTACAATCAAATTGCTTAAAACTAGTGATAAGAAAGAAAATCTTGAGTTGCTGATGTAGAAAGGTATGTTATGAAACAGAGGAACAAAGATAATGATGACAGCAGATTTCCTTGAAAACAATGCAAATTAAACGACAATAGAGCAACATCTTTAAAATAGTGAAATAACAAAACCATAAACTAGAATTCTTTGCCTGGTAAATATATCTTTTAAAAACTAAGGTGTAATAAGACTTTCAGACATACAAAAGTGAAAAGAATTCACTACCAGCAGACACACACTACAAGAAAAAAATATATTACCAGTTGGAAATCTGGATCTACACAAAGGAATTAAGATCATTGAAATGATAACTGTGAAGAGATTTTTTTCCTCATTATTTAAATCCCTTTATAAGTAACAGTTGAAAGCAATGCTAATAATAATGCATCATGGAGTTTACAATACATGCAGAAGTGAAGTGTGTAAAAACGACACTACAAAGTTTTGAAGGGGAGAAATAGATGCATATCATTGTATGGTTCTTGTACAGTATGTGAAGTAGTATAAGGTCTCTTGATAGTAGACTGTTAAATTAAAGATGTGTACTATAAACCTCAAATAACCAGTAATATGCATAAAAAAGAATTGTTGCTAAGGAGATAAAATGGAATTACAAAAAATTCTCAATCTGAAAGGTAGAAAAAGAGGGATAAAGGAACAAAGAAGAGTTGGAACAAATAGAAAAAAATATATAGAAAGATGGTAGTTTAAAACCCAATCATATCAATAATACATTAAATACAAAGTTAAAAAAATGTAAGGCAGACATTGTCAGGTTGGATAAGAAAAAATCAACTTTATGCTGCCTATAAAAATCCCACTTTAAAAGTAAAGACACACATAGGTTAAAAGTAAAAGGATGGATAATAAAGTAAAATGATGATAATAAATGTACTTTACTCATACTAATCAGTGTAAGGCTCCCTCGGGTGTGTGGACTGTGGGCAGGCACTGAGCTCCTATAGGTTGGCTTTGTCTGCATCTTGTAACTGACCTGTATTCCTATCACAGTGCATTTTTCAGCAGTTTCCTAAGTAACTTAGAGAATGTGCTAGGTTATGGTACAAAGGCCACTAGGTAATTTCTGCATACATTTATGTCTCACCTGCCTATAAATTGGTGAGCACTGAAAAAAAACAGGGGTTAAAAATCTTGTAAAAAAGATACTTCTTCATAATTTTCAGAGCATATTTGACTCTATGAAATGTGAAAGGAAGGAAGCAGAGGCCAATTAATAGATAATTAATAGATAACCACTTTCCCCCCTTGGTGTCCATACGTTTGTTCTCTACATCTGTGTCTCAATTTCTGCCCTGCAAACCAGTTCATCTGTACCATTTTTCTAGGTTCCACATATATGCGTTAACATATGATATTTGTTTTTCTCTTTCTGACTTCACTCTGTATGACAGTCTCTAGATCCATCCACGTCTCTACAAATGACTCAATTTCGTTCCTTTTAATGGCTGAGAAATATTCCATTGTATATATGTACCACATCTTCTTTATCCATTCGTCTGTCGATGGGCATTTAGGTTGCTTCCATGTCCTGGCTATTGTAAATAGTGCTGCAGTGAACATTGGGGTGCATGTGTCTTTTTGAATTATGGTTTTCTCTGGGTATATGCCCAGTAGTGGGACTGCTGGATCATATGGTAATTCTATTTTTAGTTTTTTAGGGAACCTCCATACTGTTCTCCATAGTGGCTGTATCAATTTACATTCCCACCAACAGTGCAAGAGGTTTCCCTTTTCTCCACACCCTCTCCAGCATTTGTTGTTTGTAAATTATCTGATGATGCCCATTCTAACTGGTGTGAGGTGACACCTCATTGTAGTTCTGATTTGCATTTCTCTAATAATTAGTGATGTTGAGCAGCTTCTCATGTGCTTCTTGGCAATCTGTATGTCTTCTTTGGAGAAATGTCTATTTAGGTCTTCTGCCCATTTTTGGATTGGGTTGTTTCTTTTTTTAATATTGAGCTACATGAGTCTTTATATATTTTGGAGATTAATCCTTTGTCCATTGATTCATTTGCAAATATTTTCTCCCATTCTGAGGGTTGTCTTTTTGTCTTGTTTATGGTTTCCTTTACTGTGCAAAAGCTTTGAAGTTTCATTAGGTCCCATTTGTTTATTTTTGTTTTTATTTCCATTATTCTAGGAGGTGGATCAAAACAGATCTTGCTGTGATTTATGTCAGTGTTCTTCCTATGTTTTCCTCTAAGGGTTTTATACTGTCCGGTCTTACATTTAGGTCTTTAATCCATTTTGAGTTTATTTTTGTGTATGGTGTTAGGGAGTGTTCTAATTTCATTCTTTTACATGTAGCTATCCAGTTTTTCCAGCACCACTTATTGAAGAGACTGTATTTTCTCCATTGTGTAACCTTGCCTCCATTGTCATAGATTAGTTGACCATAGGTGTGTGGGTTTACCTCTGGGCTTTCTATCCTGTTCCGTTGATCTATATTTCTGTTTTTGTGCCAGTACCATATTGTCTTGATAACTGTAGCTTTGTAGTATAGTTTGGAGTCAGGGAGTCTGATTCCTCAAGCTCCGTTTTTTTCCCTCAAGACCATTTTGGCTCTATGGGGTCTTTTGTGTCTCCATACAAATTTTAAGATTTTTTGTTCTAGTTCTGTAAAAAATGCCATTGGTAATTTATTAGGGATTCCATTGAATCTGTAGATTGCTTTGGGTAGTATAGTCATTTTCCCATTTATCATAAAAACTCTCCAGAAAGTGGGCATAGAGGGAACCTACCTCAACATAATAAAGTCCATGTATGACAAACCCACAGCAAGCATCATTCTCAGTGGTGAAAAACTGAAAGCATTTCCTCTAAGATCAGGAACAAGACAAGGATGTTCACTCTCATCACTATTATTCAACATAGTTTTGGAAGTCCTAACCATGGCAATCAGAGAAGAAAAAGAAGTAAAAGGTATACAAATTGGAAAAGAAGAAGTAAAACTGTCACTTTTTGCAGATGACATGATACTATACATAGAGAATCCTAAAGATGCCACCAGAAAACTGCTAGAGGTAATCAATAATTTGGTAAAGTTGCAGGATACAAAATTTATGCTCAGAAACCTCTTGCATTCCTATATACTAATGATGAAAAATCTGAAAGAGAAATTAAGGAAACACTCCCATTTACCATTGCAACAAAAAGAGTAAAATACCTAGGAATAATCCTACCTAGGGAGACAAAAGACCTGTATGCAGAAAGCTATAAGACACTGATGAAAGAAATTAAAGATGATGCCCACAGATGGAGAGATATACCATGTTCTTGGATTGGAAGAATCAATATTGTGAAAATGACTATACTGCCTACTGTTCTTATTTGATCTTCTACATGGGCAGCTAAAGTTGAAGAGGAATATCCTAAAATTGTGCAACAAATTTATGGTTTCCCTAAGTGGGTCCTCCAACCTAATAATAATAATAATTACATTTATTTATTTTTACTCTAAGCCAGGCAATGTGCTAGCCTCTTAACAGGAGTTACCTTGTTTAAACCTCAAGTAACTGATTAATTAACTATTTTACCTATTTGATGGATGCCAAACAAATGCTTAAGTAAAGTTTTCATTTATCCCAGTTTCACACACTTAGGAAATACTGGGACCCACCCTTAAAATTGGGAAATTTGATTCCAGAAGCTGTGCTCTTAAGTAGTGCATTTCTTTACCTATAATTATCTGTTCTTCCTGATCCATAATTTCTCTAATTCATAAATAGCAAAGGATATCTAAATACTTCCCCCCATCTCACATTAGAATGATCTCTGGCCTTTTCTAGATGGGTCTTCCCCACTTAAGTTCCCTTTTTCAAAGTTTTCTCTTGAGTATAAAACCTCTTGTGGCAGTAAGAGTTAAATTTGATAAATTTTTGATCCTTTCTTGCAAAAGAGAGTAACTTTAACAAAAACAAAAAAAGAATAAAAATCAAAACTAAGAACTCACACAGCTTGAAGTCAAGGAATAGAGATGGGGTTATAATTCCTTCTGTGGATTAAGGCGGATCTTTTTTTACACAGATTTTAATAGTTAAGATGAGACAGAGAGAATAGGACATGTAACTGAATTTGATGAATATTTTATAGTAGATGAAAAATACAGAAAATATTCAATAAATGCTGCCAAATTATATGGTCCCTGAAGTGCTAGGGCACGATGAATACAATGAAGGACTTTGAGGCAAGTATAGACCTGGTAAGAAAATCGTTGACAGGGACTTCCTTGGTGGTCCAGTGGTTAAGAATCCGCCTTCCAATGCAAGGGACATGGGTTCGATCCCTGGTCTGGGAACTGAGATCCCACATGCTGTGGGGCAACTAAACAGTGAGCCCATGTGTCACAACTAGAGAGCCTGTGAGTCGCAACTAAGACCCGAGACAGTCAAAATAAAATAAATATTAAAAAAAAAGAAAATCATTGACTGTAATACCATAATGAATTATATTTATATTAAAATAGATTAACAATGTTATTATTAATGTTAATATTTCATAAAGAGTTTTAGAAGTGTTATAGCATAGAAAAATGCAGTGATATTCCAAAGAATAATGGCTTTGAAAAAGAACTGTTAGCATTATGCATTTAGGAAAACACATCAGCAGCAACTGTGGACTTGGCGATGCCAGTATTTTCCAGCTTTATTCTGTTTTTCTGGTTCTACAGCTGTAAGGTGGACATATTTTCAATAGTGTTTTCAAGAAATAAAACAGCTTGAGATAGAGGTTATTAATGGGGAGACTTATAAACATTTCCTGACTGTCTAGGGATAGATATATAAATGAACAGTCTTATGAAAGCATTAAAAGTAATACTGTCATTTAAGTATATATTTTGCTTAATAGTGGGCCTCTTTGTCCAGTGATCAGGTAGACTTCATTGGGTTTATTTTCAAGCAGCACTCTTCATCAATAAGATGAAGGAAAATGTAGAAATGTTATATCGAGAGCTCTGTGTGTGTGTGTGTGTGTGTGTGCGCGCGCGCGTGTGTGTGTGTGTAGTATGTTTCTGTATAGGTCATATGGGCGGGATGTTTTACCTGTAAGTATTGACAAAACAACTCAATGACTTACCAAAATCAATGAATTAAACACAAAAATTGGATCAGGCCATTTTTTTCATGTATTTTGCAAAAGTTCACATAAGCCATATGTTAATAAAAGGGCTCAACTTTTCTCTAACTGGTGATATTATCAGGCATTGTATAAGTATAGTTAATTCAATCTATTTTATGAGTAGACATGACTTAGCAAAATTTTATTTGGGGAATAAGAATAAATGTACTCTTCTCTTTGATGTTCTCTCCTACTAGTTTGAAAAACCTCTTGGCACCATAATTTACAGACACATAAATAATGTATTTTGGTTTAGACCTTAGAACTTAGATCTGGCGATTTGAAAAGTAGTCTGTCAGTCATCAGACTACTGAGGTTAAAATATTTTCCACAAGCAACTATATGCAGCTAAGGTCCTGAGGGAACGTTTGCATATGTATCCATACGTGCCCATGTAAATATAGTTTTATTTAGATGTAAAATGATATCTAGTAAGTAAACTAAGATTATATGATGGATATTTGAATAATCAGATCAAGAACATGTGCTTATAGTCAAGAGTATTTTCTAAAACTTATTACAATCATTTTGAAATAACCAAATGAATGTAAATTTCATAGTCTACCTCATAAAGAATACAGTTATCACAGAACTAAGTGTGTAAATTTCTCTATTGAGAAAATCAGTAATTTATAAGTATTTAAAATTATAGAAAAATGTAAGATTAATGTTTGATGTTTACAAACTCTCTGAATTATATCATCTTATGTCCATATTTCTTTTCAAATCTGGTTACATGGACTTCTTTAGATATGATTAACTCTACTTTGTTACTATTTGGAAAATCAAAGTTTATCAGATCTGATCTGACAGAAAATTCTCTTGCTCAGTGAGATCTGGCTTTAGATTATTACAGTAGAAGATATTCTGGAGGATAATGCTGTATTTGACCACATTTTTTTTGAACAAATAACAAAAAAAGATATAGAATTAAGCTTATATTTATACATGTGGAATTTAATATATTTAATGTTTTAAATGTTTTTGCTTAACATTGGAGTATACTTTCTACTTCCTCTAAAGTACTACAGGTGATGTATTTATTGTTGATATAAAAAGTGAATTAAAATGGGCTTTATTAGATATTTTTATACGTACCCTGGTGGGTAGCAAAACCATGTTTAGATATCTTTGGCTTCAGTAAATTTTTTATTTTTCATGTTCAGAAATAAATAGTCTCCTTAACTGGATCAAAGCAAGTTACCCAAATTTCATGTGGACTCTTTCTCAATAGGTTATTGAGTTATGAGAATCTAAGGTTCGTATTTATAGGCCTGTGTCTGAAATAATTGGATTGCTTTTGCAAAGAATTATGTTAACAAAAGAAAAATGAAAAGAGTGAGAAAAAAAAACTCGATTCATATAAATAGGAAGACACAAATGAAAGAAGTGAGTTAGTCACTACATTAACTAATGAGATGTAAAGGAATCAGAATATTTAACTTGTTTAAAACAGTGGACCCTCAAGACTTTTTCTGGTCTTTAGCTGGCATCTTCAAATGCCAATTTTAAAAAATAGCAGCAGAACTTTGATTACATTATACTGTTTGGGGTAACACACTTTAATGTTTTTATTCCATATTCAAAGTAAGCCATTCATTCCTGGCAAAAATAAAACTTGAGCAAAGTCTATCACAGAATCACACTAGTTAATCACACTAAATTCCTGTCCAGGTTGCTGACTGCTTTGTATTAAAGTATGAGTCTTTAACTTATTTCCTTGTTTGCAGTTTTATTATCGTTTTCCAACAACTATATATTAATCTACCACAGTGTTGCAGACATTGTTTTAAGTGCCAGAGAACACAAAGATGAGTGAGATGTGATCTGTCCCCACGGGGATCTTAGTCTACTACAGCAGAAATCCTGTACATGAAAAACATGGACTTTTAACACAAATTGTTACCATTTAAAGCACTAGTTAAATACCACACTACAACTAAATGATCTCATTAGCTCCGTTAACATTTCCATAGTGTGAGTGGATACAGAATGCCATGGAATCAAAGAAAAAGTTGGGGCCAGGAGGCTTCAGAAAGGAGAGAGTAGTGCACTAGAGAGAGAACATTTTCTGCTAAGGAAAGACATTTAAGTCAGATTATGGAAGGGCATGGAGGCTGGAAACTGAATGCTGCAAATACCAGTTAATATCTAATTGCAAGGTGTTTAGTATATGATACTCAGGATTTTGGACTCTATGCTTAGCAGAAGTGGGAAGCCACTACATATTTTTCTTTGCATGGGTGTTACTGATCTCTTAGGTCTACCTGTCAAGTTTTCTGCTGTGGTCCCTAAAATCTTTGATACCCACAGTCTCTAGCATATTTTCACTTCAGTAACTATCCTTTTTATATCTTAAATCTGTACTCATTCTTTACATTTTCAGCAGACTTTCAAATAAAAGATCTCATTTTATTCTCATCAGAATCTTAGGTAGGTAGAATACACTTTTTATCCATTTTGGAAAAGGGAGAACAAAAACAAAATGCCCCAGTAACCAGCATAATATGCCTTGGGTATTTAGCAATAGAAAAAGTCTAGAATCAGGAGAACAAGAAAGAGACTCAGCAAAGTGTTTTGGGGGAGAGTCGGTGGTGTGTTAGGGAAGGATAGATGAGAATAGGGACAACTTGCAATCACCGCTGCACCTTCCACCAGCCAGCCTCACTCAAAAACTTACAACATTGCTTCTGTGACAAACTACTATTTGGTATCATTGGGGAGTAGGATGTTTTACAAAATCAAGTATTCTGTTTAATGTAACATTTAGATCGAATTATGTGCTTTCAAATAAGCGGATAAAAGACATGTAATATATAAAATTATGTAGCTCGTATTTTAAGCATTCTTTGATCATTCAAAATTTACTTTAGGGTTACTCAGACCTTCTAGATCTTCATAAACTAAAAAAAAAAAAAAATCTTCATAGATTCAAAGCACTGTGTCTGGCACTGGGAATGCAAAGAATACAAAGATGAAAGGCCCTTAGGGAGCTCACCAATGAGCCAATGATGCAATCTTTCCATTGATTAGACAGCATCTAATTATTCATGACAAGGTGAACAAGAGACCTAAGAATAGTGATGGAAAACACAAGAGGATAGAAGGGAACATTAAGCCCAAGGAACATAGAAAACAATGTTATGAATTGTAGCTATCACTATAGATATGCAGAAATTGAAAGTCATTGAATATTCTGGGTGATAATTTGTGCCATGGGTCTTAAAATCATCCCTTCATAGATTACTTATTATATTACTTCTTATTATTAATTTGAAAATGAAAATTCAATTTATGAAAGGTTAAAAAGCTTGTTATTTTTATGAAATACATAATCACCATGTCATGTTTGTGTGGCACTGACTAGGACAAGAGAGTAATTTCCCAATCCGAAAAGATTTTATTATTTTATTTTTATCATATTATCATTTTTATCCTTTTATCATGAGTTCATTTTTGTAAACTGACCTCTGCCCCTTGTACTCAGCAGATGCCAACTATAAAAGCAGATTGTGTTGTTCTTGATTCTTGGATGTTTATACTGTGATTTTATTTTTAACTCTGTCCTCCTTGACAGTTATATCATTCACTCCTGTGCACTGCTTTTCACTTTGCCCTCACCCTTGTCTCACTCTGAGAATCCACCATCTCACACCTGAATGAACGCAGTGGTTTCACCCATTACCCTACCTCTCACTGTGGTCAAAGGAATCTTTTTGAATGGTAAATCTGATCATATCACCCCCCTTCATAACACACCTCATTGGCCTTATAGGATCAGAACCTCTAATATGCCACAAGGCCCTTCAGTGACCTGATCCCTGTCTCTCCCTCCAGCTTCATCTCCTGCCACCTTTCCCTTGCTTGCTGTGCCTCAGCCAAACTCACCTACTTCAGGTCCAGGAATGCGTTCTGCTGCTTCCTGTCTCAGGGCTTTCACATGCTGTTCCCTCTCCTTGGAATGCTCTGATACTCTGCCCCTCTGCTCCCCACCTCTTTTTTTTTTTTTGCGGTGTGTGGGCCTCTCACTGTTGTGGCCTCTCCCGTTGCGGAGCACAGGCTCCGGACGCGCAGGCTCAGCGGCCATGGCTCACGGGCCCAGCCGTTCCGTGGCATGTGGGATCTTCCCAGACCGGGGCACGAACCCGTGTCCCCTGCATCGGCAGACGGACTCTCAACCACTGTGCCACCAGGGAAGCCCTGCTCCCCACCTCTTGACTCCCTTAATGCTTATATATCCTGTTAGCAGCTCAAAAAAACCCTTCCTCAGGGAACCCCTTCCTTGTCTTTCAGAAAAGGCTGGATACCTTTCTGCCTTTGCCGTGCCCATTCATAGCTTGAATCTCAATTTGTAATTATTTGGTCATTTTAAAATAATTTCATTCATCCATTAGCAAGTATTTACTAGACACTTACTATGTTCCAAACACTGGAATTATATTGAAGAGAAAGTGGGACAAGCTCTCTTTTTTCACTGGGCTTACATTTAAAACAATTTCACATAGTCCTAGTTGCTATACATAAAATAAAACAAGGTGATTTGGTAGTAAGTGACATGAGTAGATGTAGTAGGGTTAGGCTACAGAATTTCCAAGCAAAGGGAAAGGCCAATGCAAATGTCTGGAGGCAGATACAGGCTTGGCAGTTGGAAGAAGAGGCAGGTTAGTGTGGCATATTTAACTCAAACTGGCCATCGTGTGCCTGTCTCCTTCACTAGATTGCAGTGTCTGAAGCGTGGGCCCCGGCTCCTTTATCTCTGAGGCTTCTTGTACTGAGTCACATTTTAAAACTTGGCTCAGCACTTACCTCCTTTGGGGAAATTTTGTGTCCCCCCCATCCTGCTTCCTGGCCATCCCTGCCACACAGACACACACCTACAGTCACCCTGAATAGACCGCTCTCCATTTGTAATTCCATGCTACTGCATTCATACTTTTTCCTTAACAGGAAGAATACTTTCTTGTACTCATTTGTTTTAATACCTCTCTCCTTTCTATCAGTGTCTTGAGGGTATGGATTCTTTCTGATTCATTTAAATATTTCAAATGGCTGGCTTAAATGCTTGTCATAATAAGCTAATAAGCATTCAACACATTTTTTTTTTTGCAATGAATAAGACAATGAATGTGTACATGCCTATCTCTACTATGGACTCTATTTTAGTCCTGGTTGAGGTTTCCTGGAAATCAGAATCTGAGGTAAGACTTAAGTGGTAATGTGGTTATTGAGATATGCAGTCTCAGGGCCTGGGAAGCGGGCAGTGAGACAGGCAGAATGTGAGACAAATATGAGATGATGTTATACAGTTGGTTCCCAGGGAGACCAACTAGATGCTTGGCCATGTGAGATAGCTCCAGGTGCGCTGTACAGAAAATTCACCCCTAGGGGCCATTCAAAAGAGGGAGCGGGGAGGGAACTGATCTGTTGGCATCGTCCTTCCTCTTGTTTCCCATTAGGCAATGTACTGATATTAACACCCCTGGACCACCTGGCCTCTCCGGTGGCCTCTGGGGAAGCTAGATCCCATGCTTGTGTTTCATCTGAGATGCAGTGGGAAGAACCAGAGCTCTGGTGTTGGTCGCAGGCAGTGGGCGCGTGTGGGGGCACTCACAGTTCGTTGCTGCACTGGCAGCTGTGATGGAGCAAATGGCCAAGGACCTGAGAGGCAGGTGAAGCTGAGAGACTCTGAGAAGATGCAAAAGCAGTGATTAATGAAATCATCAAACTGTATTTCCTCCTGGACTCCTTTGTTTCAGCCTGTGAGAACATTTAAGTCAACCTAAAAAATCAACAACAAAAATAAAAAAGAAACAAACTCCCGTGACCCTAAATTCTCCTTCATTTCTCTACCCCATTTTTCTCTCTCTTTTCTGTCCAAACTTATGTCTAGCCTCTCTGTGTCTCACACTTGACACATCACATAGGGCCAGAACTTGGCTGCCTTTATAGCTCTATGTCCTGTCTGCTCTTACATGGCTTCACTCTCTTTGATCCTGCTGTCACATCTACCTTGAATGGGCTTTTCTGCTTCTTTCTCTCTTTGTGACTCAGTCTAGATGGCATCTTTGCCAGGAAAACTTTGCTGACCCTTCCCCCAGTTCAGAGTCTTGTGCTTCTCTTAATAATCGTGACATCCTGCCCTTACCCAAATCGTAACACTTATCACATTGGTCTAATATGGTATATTTTATACATCCTCCTAAAATATTGTAAGATTGAATTCTCTCACTTTTTTCACTCATATTTATATATTAATTGTTTGATTCAATGTCTGGTTCATATTGGGCAGTAAATAAATGGTTAGACAAAGCTATACTAGTTGGACTAAATGGTCCAAAAATCTTGGGGAGCAATATAGATCTTTTTATCTTACCTACTTTAACCTGGGAAAAAAAGGCCAGTAAATATTTCTATTTTCACCTAAACACTAATAAGTAAACTCAGGCTTTAGTTGTTATAATAAAAAATAATATTCTAAAAATCTATTGAAGCAATATTTATCTAGGATAGAGTTTTAAAAAATGGGCCTGGTCAATTATTTCCCTTTCTGTGTATGTTGCTTTCCCATCAGGAGGTAGTGTCTATTCCCTCTCCTGTTAAATTTAGGCTGGGTTTATGACTTGTTTTGATCAACAAAATGTGGAAGAAGTGACTGTAAGAAGATTAATGGCTTTCATTTTCACCTTGGGGGCATTTAGCTGCGATATAAGTGGTATATCTACCCTGATACCACGATACTGTCAGGAAGACCAAACTAGTCATGTAGAGGAATTGATGCCATGTGAAGGAATACTGAGGCACCAGATATATGAGTGAAGCCCTCCTGTACTTTTTAGCCCAGCCCGGCAGCCAAGTAAAATGCATCCAAGAGTGTAATGCCATCCACTGCCACCTGGAACAGAATAACCACTCAGCTGAGCTCTTCGAACCAACAGAAATAACAAATCATTGCTTTAATCCATAAAAGTTGGGTGGTTTGTTGCACATCAATGGATTACTGAATTACCAGGTTTAGCTTTTCATTTCCTTTATAAATCTATCTTGATTTGATAACTTAGTACCAAAAAGGTTGATTGTTGATAATGGCCCTAGCTTTGAGGACAATCAAGCATGATCATTCGGTTTACAAGAGTCCATTGAATGTTTATGTGGGCAGAACCTTACAGAGTGCACTATGAGATGGACCCAATAGAACTGTGCACCTTGCCCAGTGGTAATAAACACACAGTAGACCCTCATTAGTTGAATAATGAGTACAAAAGACATATGAGAAAAGAGCAACTGGTAAGGATACTCTAAATAAAGGAAAAGCATTGACATAGTTAAGGATAAACTTACTAACTGGAAATCATATGACTCCCTAGCAATTTGTCCAATATAATGTAGTAATGACAATAACCATAAGAAAATGTATTTTTATGGAGTCCTTATATGTGCCTAGCGAATAGCATCTCATTTAATACTCAGAGCAATCATATAAGATAGTTACTATGATTAAATCAACTTTACAATTGATGAAACTGAAATATAGAGAAGTTAAGTAACTTGTGCCAAGCCGTACAGCAAGAGTTAAAGTCTGACTGAAAAGTTGTCTGACACCAGAGCCTTCACTGTTAACTAATAACTATACTAATATGTAATTTTTGGTTGTATAGTCATTTATATTATAGATGTGTATATATATAACATATACAATATATATAGAATCATAAACCTATGTATGCATATATAAGTATACATATATATGTACATATACATATATATTATTTAGTTATTTATCTTAGTAATGTGTACTGCCATTCTGAATTGTTTTGGAACGTTTTGGTAAATGGCATCCCTTTACTGATAGCCTGACCACACCACCCCTCCCCTCCTTCCATCCCTTACCTGGAGGTTGTCATTAGAATAAACTTCTCAAGTCCCACCTACTGCTCATTGGTCAGCCTATGAGCCAACTTGGCCATGTGTATCTATTATTAAAGAGTGACCATCTGATGATAGACAGAATAAAGACATTTTGAATATAGTGAAATCTGTTATTTGCTCATTGCTACTACACCAATTAATTATTATCCCCTAGTTTTCCAAGTAGGAAAAATTCTTTTTACCTACTCTGTGATGACTCTTGGAAGATATGCCGTGACCCGAATAGGAGGGTTGGGGAAGTCGACTTTAACCCTTCAGGCAGATACCCAGTAAACATACCAAATGCTATTCCATCTGTCAGCTCTTTGCCATCAGCAGTTATTTGACTCACACCATGGCCAACCACTGCCAGCTTCAAATTGCTGACTGCCTTTATTGATGTTTTCAGGACCCAAGACCTTTGATTCATGTTCCCCGTTAATCTCAGATGCTTTACAGCATATCTAAAGAGAGGAAAACATATTGGGTCAAATTTAGAACTATCTTTGAACTCAGTGGTTGAATCTGCTAAGCCAAATCTAGATTTCAGCCAGCAAAGTAGCTTTGAAATGCTGGTTTGAAAAAACTCAAAAGCTTTCTTAGATGCCAGTTCCTTGTGAGAGAAAAAGAAGGAAATCTCATTTTAATGACGTAAGTCTAGTTATATCACAAGTACGACATATTTATTTAATTAATTTATTTATTTTAGTAGTGTGAGAAGTATTACCTATTGAAGATGCTTTGTTGTATACACATATTTAGCCTGTTTTCCTTTTTTAAATACAACCCTATCACATATTAGAGAAACCATGCATTTGTAAAAATCATATGCTTACATCTTAGAGGATGTCTTGGTAATAAGATAATTCTTAGAATTATGAGGCAAAAGCATATTAAGATGTTCATACTGGCTTTTGAGTATTTTTTAAAGCTTTTCATCATAATTCCTTGGAGAAGAGGTCTGGCATCAGCCACAACTGTAAAATACGACATTTGTTTTTGAGGCACTTTCACCTTTCTTCCAGTTCCTTTTTTTCCCCCACCAGGAAAACCCATCCTGGGACCCATCCCTCAGTGTTTGAGCTCACAGCAATAACCTATCACTGTTAAAGTCAATAGTTTTTACTGTGGGCAAAACTAAGAAGTTATTAATCAGCCCTTTTTTGATCATTATGACAGTTTTCAACATTCCGCATCTCTCGTTACCTCATCTTCCTTCAGGGTTAGAAAACTTCCTCTTTCCTTCAACACCCCGTAAGGCAAGGAAAACAGTTATTGAGGATCATTTATTCTTTCATTGTCTAATCATAAGCCAAAACAGCCTTTAAACCAGATATGTACTTTACCAAAATTTGTTAAGTTCTAAGTTCTAATTGTGGCAATGTAAGGTCTTAGCCTCTCTTAAACATATTCTTGGGTATTAGAAAATGTGTGGGGAAGTGTTTTGAGGATAAAGGGCTCCTTGAATTGCGTGTTTAACCTAAGGGCAGGTCTGAAGTTATTAATGATGTGGAGATTGGAAGGATGTTGTGGGGAAGGCAAAGCCCCCCATGTCTTTCTTAAGAGAACAGGTAAGTCACAGGGTCACAAAGCTTTTCCTGTTACTTATTTGTCCCCTGGCTTTGAGGACTGCATCAAGCAGAGTTCAATAACATATAGATAATTGCAACCAGCCTAGCAATTTTAAGAAAAAATGGTTTAAAAGTAGGGAAATACACAATTATAAAGTCGTTGGAAAGGTTGAATGACCAGGCACTAGGTTGGCCACCATAACCTCAGGATAGAACAGTCTCTCTCCATGGATGCTGCTAATTGTCACCAACAGAAAGGTAGGCAACTTGAAAATGGCCACTTCCTATTGGTCTTAACTGAGATTCAGAGATCAGGAAACTGCCTTGCCATCTTGTTAAAGCTACATCAGTTGAAAATAGATGTGTTAAAGCCATTGCCTCCAGCTGAAAATGGATGTGTCAAAGCCATTGCCTCCATCCCCAAACTTAATTCAAATCCAAATAAAAATCTTACCAATTATTGTGAGAAACTGTCACTTTCAGAGATCTAGCTGCAAGGGAGTCTTGACAATGTAGGTTTTTTTTTTAGCTTTCTATACTCTGTAGTACAGAAAGATATTGGAAAAGATGCCAAAGGGAGTCAATCTTGATGTTTTGTTCAAAATTCAAGTGCTTAAGAACCATTTTTATCTCCCATTTAAAGTTACACATGGCAAAAGAAAGCATTACATACATAAACAAAACATTCCTGATTCGTTTGTTGTAAACAAGGACATTTTGAGGAGGGCCTTTGTTTATTTTTAAGACTTTTTTTGTTTATATTTATTATTGATGTTAATTAGATATTAATATCTAATATGTTTTCTATAAGGAAGAATATTAACTGTTAATAAGATTCAGTAATTATATAGTAATTTAATATCATTTGCTTCTCACTGTCTAATTCCATATTAATTTCAAAAATTAATAAACACAGTCTGACCATATGATCCAGCTGTCATGCTCCTAGAAATTTACCTAATAAATTTGAAAACTTATGTTCACACAGAAACCTTCAGGCAAATGTTTATAGAAGCTTTATTCATAATTGTCCCAAACTGGAGGCCATCAAGATGTCCTTCCATAGGTGAATGGATAAACTGTGGTACATCCATATAATAGAATATTATTCAATGATAAAAGGAAATGAGCTATCAAGCCACACAAAGACATGGAGGAACCTTAAATGCGTATTGCTTAGTGAAAGTAACCCATCTGATGAGGCTACATGCTTATGATTTCAACCAGGTGATATTCTGGAAAAGGCAAAATTTTAGAGATAGAAAACAGATCAATGGTTGTAAGGGATTTGGAGAGGGGGGAGATTGAATACGTGAAGCACAGAGATTTTCTTTAGGACTGTGGAGCTATTCTTCATGATACTAAACTGGTGGATATGTGCTACTACTACATTTTTAAAAACTTCTAGAACTACATAGCACAAAGAGTGAACCTTACTGCATGCACATTTAAAATCAGTTAAGAGATTACAGTATTCATGTCGGAATGCAGAATGATGAAAGAGTATAAGTATTAAAGTGTGTATAAAACAACCTCATTGAAGTGGGGGATTAAGGTTTGTTTAGCTTCGTTTTACTTTCTTTGAACTGTTATAATTTAGGAAATTATGGGAGACAAGACTAAAGATAAAAGGAACTGTACATAAATACTATACTCTAGTTGATAAAGTTGTTTCCAAAGGAATTTAATTCTGAAACCATTATACTTATGTATGAAGGTTGAACAAATAACGTAAATTCATGGCAGATGGTGGAAGCCAGGTTTCTCAGTGTTGAAGCGGGAAGTTACAGATAAAAAAGGGGGAAGGCTGGAATGAACCTTGTGAAAATGGATTAGAGTTGGAGGCATCAGTATGACTCTATTTAGCTTAATATAGACACAGATGTATACATAGAGAAATATTTATAGATATGTGTTAATGTACACATGGGTAAGTGTATAGAATTAAGTTCCTAGCTCCATCCTCTGAGAGGACCTAGAAGCTGAAGAGCACATCCAGCCCCGAAATCTTGGTATCTAATATCATTCTCCAATAAAAGAAACAGAGCTGCTTGAAGAATTGCCTGATTCTAGGGCTGGAAATAATCAAGATGAGCCTAGAGCATCTTGTAGTGCTAGAAAATAAGGAAGTGCTCCATAAACAAAACGATGGGGTGTGTTGAAAGGATAAAGGAACCAACTGCAAAAGCTCCCTGTGGCCAAAGCTAAAACAACTTGAACAACAAAATAAACTACATTGGATTATAATCAGAAGTATAGAATGACTGTCTAGAGTCTGTACTGATATAAATAAATGATTGAATAATTAAATGGGAGAGAATAGACAAGTTTTCCTTGTGGAATGCCAAATAATTTATGTAGAAATGATTCCATCAAAAAGGTGGATCAGGGCTTCCCTGGTGGCGCAGTGGTTGAGAGTCCGCCTGCCGATTCAGGGGACACGGGTTCGTGCCCCGGTCCGGGAAGATCCCACATGCCGCGGAGTGGCTGGGCCTGTGAGCCATGGCCGCTGAGCCTGCGCGTCCGGAGCCTGTGCTCCGCAACGGGAGAGGCCATGACAGTGAGAGGCCCGTGTACCGCAAAAAAAAAAAAAAAAAAAACCTAACCAAAAAATAAAACCAAAAAAAAAAAAAGAAAAGGTGGATCATAACTCCCCACTCCTTATGTGTGGGCTTCACATTGTAATTTCATTCCAAAGAGTAGGCGATTTAAAGGGTAAAGGATAGAGTAAATACAATAGAGAAACTTGACAAACACTACCTCAGGGGATGAAGCTTAACATCATTAGTGATGGGTCATGTTGACAGAATGTACCCTTAACATGATGTGCTGAGATAATGCTTTATCACTGCGGTCTTACCCACCCCCTCCCCACAAACCCTCTACCCTAGTCTAACCATGAGAAAGACAGCTGAGGAAATCCAAATAAAGTATGGAGTTTACAATAATTATAAGATTGAGTCATTTGTTGTGTCAGATAGATGATGCTAATAATATGGAAAGTTGGGTATGGGGTATGTGGGAACTCTGTACTATCGCTGCACCTCTTCTGTACATTTAAACTATTCTAAAATAAAAAGCTTATTAAAACTGCACCAAAAATCAAAGGAATATTGAAAGCAAAATTCAGGATAGTGTTTGTCTCCAGCAGGGAAAAAGGAGAGGAGTGAGGCACGTTGGGGACTTCATGAAGATGAGTAATATTTTATTAAGTAGGTGATACTTATATTTTATTATTCTTAATGTTCACATATACTTCACAAATGCTTTTCTATGTATATTTTACAACTTTAAAAAAGGAACGTTTACCTGAAGACAAGTGGTACAGAGATGGAAGAAATTTTAAGGGTAGGCTACTCAGAGAGGTTTTTCTGAGAGGTGATACTTACTCAGTTGGCCAATGAATTTAATTAGAATGCTATAGCTATAACTGATTTGGATTGGAAGTTGGAGTATGAAACAGCAATTATGTGATGTGCCCAGTACTTTTATAAGAGGAAAGTTAGAAAGGTCATCTTTCCAATGTGAGAAATTTATTTGGCAGGGCATTTGAAAGGGTATGCTCTGAGAATTATGCATATTAACTCTCTTTATAAAAGCAAATAATAATGCCCAAAGTGATAATAATAGCTACACTTTATTTATGCCTATTATGAGCTCAGTCACAAGCTGACTGCTTTCCAATTCCTGCTGAAGGCTGTGCATAGAGAATTGATAATCTAGAGAGATGTTCAATAAACTTTTATTGCTCTTGTTAGTACTAATTTTATGATTACTCATATTCTGCCAGCCACTGTACATACATTGTGGTAGGCTGGATAATGAAAGATATCCATGCACTAATGCTCAGAACCTGTGAATATATTGTGTTATATGGCATAAGAGACTTTGCAGATGAGATCAAATGCAGGACCTTAAAATGGGGAGGTCATCCCAGATTATATGGGTGGGTCCACTGTAATCACCTGGATCGTCATAAGAGGGATGCAGGATGAGTCAGTCAGAGCATGGAATCAGAGGTTGAAGTGATGTGCTTTGAAGACTGAGGAAGGGTCCATGAATGCAGGCATACAAGCAGCTTCTACAAGCTGGAAAAGACAAGATAACAGATTCTCTCCTTAAGCTTCCAGAAGGAGCACAGCCCTCCAAATCTGACACTGATTTTGGGCTTCTGATGTCCAAAAATTTAAGAAACTATATTTTTGCTGTTTTATACCACTGAGTTTCTGGTAATTTGTCATAGTGACAATAGGGAACTAATACATTATGTTATGAGATCCGACAAGAAATCTAAATTGGGACTCAGATTCCTCAGTTTATGGATGAAGATTTAGTTTCAGCAAAATTAAGGAATGTGTTCAGCTTCTCTTGGCACAGCTAAGATTTGAACCCAGGATCGTACTCTTCTGAGAGTTACTTAACATCTTCAGAAGGAACCATAACTCCATTTTGCCTAGGACTCTTCCTCAACAAAATAGTAGAATAACGGTACTTAACCTAAAGTTTTGTCATAGAAAGTAAAGGAAATAATCTAAGTATTTAGCAACACATCTTCATATCTACCTAAATAGTCTGGAGTCCTTTTTAACCAAATATGTCCACAATTTAATTTATTATCCAAATTCTCAAACCTGCCCCACCTCCTATATAATCTCTGAATTCTTATAGCTTCATCACCTACCTTTTTTGTTGCACCTTCTCTTCTGACCTCCAGCTAGAAACCTTGTCATCTATGACTTCCCCTTCTGCTATACACACATTCTGGAAATCTAGCTGTTCACATGTAAAATACTTCACTTGGAATCCAAGTATGGGCATCACATCTCATTTATACGGTCAACTGTCTTCCCCTCTCCCCTCCCCAACAATCTATTGTAGAAGCCTCTCCTGCTGTTATTACCACTATTTCTAGGATCTCCCCCTTCAGGCCTTAATCTTCCCTTAGAAATTGTTAAAGAATTCCAAAAACTGATTGCATTCAAAGAAAGTCGCTTTTTCTTCCAAGTGCTAGATGAAGCTTCACACTGCCCTTGATGTTGCTGCTAAAGAGAGGCCTGGGGGCTTGTTTACTCTGCAGTGATGTCACTGCTGGTCCAGGTCCCAGCATAGGCCGCAGGTGCCCATGGGCTACTGCTCCGTGGTTGTGGCTGCCTTGGTTCACGTCATCATGCTCAGATATTGTTTCCTAGAACCGTACACCCAGGCCAGGTTGGTGGGTCCTGAATGCATGCAAGCTTTTTTTTGTAAATTACTATAGTTCCCTTTTTTTTTCTTTTTTTTTTTTTTTTGCGGTACGTGGGCCTCTCACCTCTGTGGCCTCTCCCGCTGCAGAGCACAGGTTCTGGACGCGCAAGCTCAGCGGTCATGGCTCAGGGGCCCAGCCGTTCCGCGGCATGTGGGATCCTCCCGGACCGGGGCACGAACCCGCATCCCCTGCATGGGCAGGCGGACTCTCAACCACTGCGCCACCAGGGAAGCCCTATAGTTCTCTTTTTCTAAAAATTTTATTGGAGTTTTTGATTTACAATGTTGTGTTAGTTTCAGGTGTGCAGCAAAGTGAATCAGTTATACATATAAATATATCCACTCTTATTTAGATTCTTTTGCAATATTAAGCATAGTCTTTTCCAGAACCAACCAAAACCCAACATTTTAGTTCTAGTTCTGAGCCCAAGTCAATAACACAGACACACATCCCCACTCAACACAACTCACCAATTTACAGGAAGTTCCATTCTGGGGCCCTTTCTTTCCTTCAGACATCTTCCTGGTTCATAGTGATATAGTTTCTAATATTTGAGCAGTGTGAGAAGAAAACATTAATATTTTGTTCATAAAATTTTGACAGTTTTATTGCAAAAAAATCTGGGCTCTTCATATATGGTATTTAAGGTTTTTTTTTCTCACACTCTCATGTACACCAAGAGATACTGGAAAGGAACAGCTAAAATAACTCAAGGGAATGATCCTGTCAAAACTTTCTGCGGGCAATCATTACCTAGTCATCTTATGTAACCTCTCATAATAAGAAAAATCTGCTCCAAATTACATACACTTCCATATATAGACATTCAGATGATGTAATTTCCACAACTGTGTCTCACTAGTCATTCTATTTCACCTTGTTACTGGATTACACAGTTCTCACCTCTCTGGAAGCTGACCTCTCCTGTTCATATTCAATGTCTTAGTCTTCATTCAAGCCTACATCACTTTTCGCTTGAGACATTGCCTCACCTCCTAACTAGTCTTCTCATCTCCAGACTCTCCCCTTTTTAGTCTGTCCACTACTTAGACATTTCTCTTCAAGACAGAAATAATGGATTATTCTTTCTTTTGCTTAAAAACCTTTTTTTAAAAGAAATTTCTCATTACTTACGGGATCCATTTCAATGTAATTCAACAAATTTCAATATAAAGTCCACTAGAAATGGGCTACAACCTAACTTTCCAGTCTGAACTCCCAGCACTATCATCCTTAGTTACCCAAATCTTCTATATACTATACATAAAAGCCATTGATCCAAAGCATGTGCATTCTATAGACAGCCATTTTTTAAAAGGAGAGAAAAACTGTAAGTCCTTACTTTCCACATTGCTAGCTTACATATTTATATGATTTAGTTACTATATGGCTTTCATATGTAGATTAAAATGAATTCAGGTTGAAACACTGAGATTTATGTGACATAAAGTATTATGAATCTGGTGTTTCTCAAAATTTAAACTTCATGAATAGTACAATGAAATAATGAGCTTGTTTTCTAAGGCTATGTTTAACATTGTAGGTTGAGAATTCCAATTTCTTTTGAGGTTACAACAAGATAATACGTTTTAAAAATTGGTTTTAGGACAACAGTGTTAGCTGGCACACGCACTTTACGTGTAATGATTTGGATTTCTTTTGATTTATGCAATAGAGCAGCAAGAGAGTCGGTGAGTAAACACAGATGCAAACTGAATAGATTTCCTGTACTATAGAAAGTAGCCTAGGAAATAACTCAAAGTGCCTTCTCTGTGGAATTATTCACCCAAGTAACACGATAGGGATTTTAAAGAACTGATTGTGTTAGTCTTCAGAGAGAAGGAAATTACTTCAAATTCATTCATTAAAAATAAGTTAAAATAAAGAAAATAGATTCTCAGAGTAAATGTGGCACTAATTAATTGAGCTTTGTTCTCTTATGAAACATTTGTCTCATTATAAACTCTAAATATCTCAGAGAGAAAACTTTGTTTTCCTATAAAATATAAGCTATTTAAATATTAGTGACTTGAATGCGAAAGATTGATAAAGTCACTCATGTTAAAATTAATGAATGTGTAGTAAAATTTTTAAAATAATGTTATTTCATTAGAGGAGGCTTAGTTGGGACAATAAATGGCAAAATATAGGTATTAATATTTTCATTGCCTCCAGGAATCAGACCAGAAATTATTATTCTTAAAGTGAAAAATGCAGATAAGCCAAACTCTCTTTTAACTATAAGCTTCTAGTAGTTCCCTTTCCACCACAATTTTTTTTTTTAACAGCTTTATTGGAGTATAATTGCTTTACAATGGTGTGTTAGTTTCTGCTTTACAACAAAATGAATCAGTTATATATGTCCATATGTTCCCATATCTCTTCCCTCTTGCGTCTCCCTCCCTCCCACCCTCCCTATCCCACCCCGCCAGGCGGTCACAAAGCACCGAGCTGAACTCCCTGTGCTATGCGGCTTCTTCCCACTAGCTATCTACCTTAAGTTTGGTAGTGTATATATGTCCATGCCTCTCTCTCGCTTTGGCACAGCTCACCCTTCCCCCTCCCCATATCCTCAAGTCCATTCTCTAGTAGGTCTGTGTCTTTATTCCTGTCTTACTCCTAGGTTCTTCATGACATTTTTTTTTCTTAAATTCCATATATATGTGTTAGCATACGGTATTTGTCTCTCTCTTTCTGACATACTTCACTCTGTATGACAGACTTTAGGTCTATCCACCTCATTACAAATAGCTCAATTTCGTTTCTTTTTATGGCTGAGTAATATGCCATTGTATATATGTGCCACATCTTCTTTGTCCATTCATCCGATGATGGACACTTAGGTTGTTTCCATCTCCAGGCTATTGTAAATAGGGCTGCAATGAACATTTTGGTACGTGACTCTTTTTGAATTATAGTTTTCTCAGGGTATATGCCCAGTAGTGGGATTGCTGGGTCATATGGTAGTTCTATTTGTAGTTTTTTAAGGAACCTCCATCTGTTCTCCACAGTGGCTGTATCAATTTACATTCCCACCAACAGTGTAGGAGGGTTCCCTTTTCTCCACACCCTCTCCAGCATTTATTGTTTCTAGATTTTTTGATGATGGCCATTCTGACTGGTGTGAGATGATATCTCATTGTAGTTTTGATTTGCATTTCTCTAATGATTAATGATGTTGAGCATTCTTTCATGTGTTTGTTGGCAATCTGTATATCTTCTTTGGGAAAACGTCTATTTAGGTCTTCTGCCCATTTTTGGATTGGGTTGTTTGTTTTTTTGTTATTGAGCTGCATGAGCTGCTTATAAATTTTGGAGATTAATCCTTTGTCAGTTGCTTCATTTGCAAATATTTTCTCCCATTCTGAGGGTTGTCTTTTGGTCTTGTTTATGGTTTCCTTTGCTCTGCAAAAGCTTTGAAGTCTCATTAGGTCCCATTTGTTAATTTTTGTTTTTATTTCCATTTCTCTAGGAGGTGGGTCAAAAAGGATCTTGCTGTGATTTATGTCATAGAGTGTCCTGCCTATGTTTTCCTCTAAGAGTTTGATAGTTTCTGGCCTTACATTTAGGTCTTTAATCCATTTTGAGCTTATTTTTCTGTATGGTGTTAGGGAATGATCTAATTTCATACTTTTACATGTACCTGTCCAGTTTTCCCAGCACCACTTATTGAAGAGGCTGTCCTTTCTCCACTGTACATTCCTGCCTCCTTTATCAAAGATAAGGTGACCATATGTGCGTGGGTTTATCTCTGGGCTTTCTATCCTGTTCCATTGATGTACCTTTCTGTTATTGTGCCAGTACCATACTGTCTTGATTACTGTAGCTTTGTATTATAGTCCAAAGTCAGGGAGCCTGATTCCTTCAGCTCCGTTTCTCTTTCTCAAGATTGCTTTGGCTATTCGGGGTCTTTTGTGTTTCCATATAAATTCTGAAATTTTTTGTTCTAGTTCTGTGAAAAATGCCCGTGGTAGTTGGATAGGGATTGCATTGAATCTGTAGATTGCTTTGGGTAGTATAGTCATTTTCACAATGTTGATTCTTCCAATTAAAGACATGGTATATCTCTCCATCTATTTGTATCATCTTTAATTTCTTTCATCAGTATCTTATAATTTTCTGCATACAGGTCTTTCGTCTCCTTAGGTAGGTTTATTCCTAGATATTTTATTCTTTTTGTTGCAATGGTAAATGGGAGTGTTTTCTTGATTTCACTTTCAGATTTTTCATCATTAGTGTATAGGAATGCCAGAGATTTCTGTGCATTAATTTTGTATCCTGCTACTTTACCAAATTCATTGATTAGCTCTAGTAGTTTTCTGGTAGCATCTTTGGGATTCTCTATGTATAGTATCATGTCATCTGCAAACAGTGACAGGTTTACTTCTTCTTTTCCAATTTGGATTCCTTTTATTTTTTTTTCTTCTCTGATTGCTGTGGCTTAAACTGCCAAAACTATGTTGAATAAGAGTGGTGGGAGTGGGCAACCTTGTCTTGTTCCTGATCTTAGTGGAAATGCTTTCAGTTTTTCACGATTGAGGTTGATGATGGCTGTGGGTTTGTCATATATGGCCTTTATTATGTTGAGGAAAGTTCCCTCTGTGCCTACTTTCTGCAGGGTTTTTATCATAAATGGGTGTTGAATTTTGTCAAAAGCTTTCTCTGCATCTATTGAGATGATCATATGGTTTTTCTCCTTCAGTTTGTTAATATGGTGTGTCACGTTGATTGATTTGCGTATATTGAAGAATCCTTGCATTCCTGGAATAAACCCCACTTGATCATGGTGTATGATCCGATTAATGTGCTGTTGGATTCTGTTTGCTAGTATTTTGTGGAGGATTTTTGCATCTATGTTCATCAGTGATATTGGTCTGTAGTTTTCTTTCTTTGTGACATCCTTGTCTGGTTTTGGTATCAGGGTGATGGTGGCCTCGTAGAATGAGTTTGGGAGTGTTCCTCCCTCTGCTATATTTTGTAAGAGTTTGAGAAGGATACGTGTTAGCTCTTCTCTAAATGTTTGATAGAATTCGCCTGTGAAGCCATCTGGTCCTGGGCTTTGGTTTGTTGGAAGATTTTTAATCACAGTTTCAATTTCAGTGCTTGTGATTGGTCTGTTCATATTTTCTATTTCTTCCTGATTCAGTCTTGGCAGGTTGTGCATTTCTAAGAATTTGTCCATTTCTTCCAGATTGTCCATTTTATTGGCATAGAGTTGCTTGTAGTAATCTCTCATGATCTTTTTTATTTCTGCAGTGTCAGTTGTTACTTCTCCTTTTTCATTTCTAATTCTATTGATTTGAGTCTTCTCCCTTTTTTTCTTGATGAGTCTGGCTAATGGTTTATCTATTTTGTTTATCTTCTCAAAGAACCAGCTTTTAATTTTATTGATCTTTGCTATTGTTTCCTTCATTTCTTTTTATTTCTGATCTGATTTTTATGATTTCTTTCCTTCTGCTAACTTTGGGGTTTTTGTGTTCTTCTTTCTCTAATTGCTTTAGCTGCAAGGTTAGGTTGCTTATTTGAGACGTTTCCTGTTTCTTAAGGTAGGATTTTATTGCTATAAACTTCCCTCTTAAAACTGCTTTTGCTGCATCCTACAGATTTTCGGTCATCGTGTCTCCATTGTCATTTGTTTCTAGGTATTTTTTAATTTTGAAATCACTGATTTCTTCAGTGATCACTTCGTTATTAAGTAGTGTATTGTTTAGCCTCCATGTGTTTGTATTTTACAAGTCTTTTCCTGTAATTGATATCTAGTCTCATAGCGTTGTGGTTGGAAAAGATACTTGATATAATTTCGATTTTCTTAAATACACCAAGGCTTGATTTGTGACCCAAGATATGATCTATCTTGGAGAATGTTCCATGAGCACTAGAGAAAAATGTGTATTCTGTTGTTTTTGGATGGAATGTCCTATAAATATCAATGAAGTCCAGCTTGTTTAAAGTATCATTTAAAGCTTGTGTTTTCTTATTTATTTTCATTTTGGATGATCTGTCCATGGGTGAAAGTGGGGTGTTAAAGTCCCCTACTATGAATGTGTTACTGTCGATTTCTCCTTTTATGGATGTTAGTATTTGCCTTATGTATTGAGGTGCTCCTATGTTGGGTGCATAAATATTTACAATTGTTATATCTTCTTCTTGTATTGATCCCTTGATCATTATGTACTGTCCTTCTTTGTCTCCTGTAATAGTCTTTATTTTAAAGTCTATTTTGTCTGATATGAGAATTGCTATTCCAGCTTTCTTTTGGTTTCCATTTGCATGAAATATCTTTTTCCATCCCCTTACTTTGAGTCTGTATGTGTCCCTAGGTCTGAAGTGGGTCTCTTGTAGACAGGAAATATATGGGTCTTGTTTTTGTATCCATTAAGCCAACCTGTGTCTTTTGGTGGGAGCATTTAGTCCATTTACATTTAAGGTAATTATCAATATGTATGTTCCTATTCCCATTTGCTTAATTGTTTTGGGTTCGTTATTGTAGGTCTTTTCCTTCTCTTGTGTTTCTTGCCTAGAGAAGTTCCTCTAGCAGTTGTTGTAGATCTGGTTTGGTAGTGCTGAACTCTCTCAGCTTTTGCTTGTCTGTAAAGGTTTTAATTTCTCCATCAAATCTGAATGAGATCCTTGCTGGGTAGAGTAATCTTGGTTGCAGGTTTTTCTCCTTTATCAGTTTAAATATGTCCTGCCACTCCCTTCTGGCTTGCAGAGTTTCTGCTGAAAGATCAGAAACTGGGGATTCCCTTGTGTGTTATTTGTTGTTTTTCCCTTGCTGCTTTTAATATGTTTTCTTTGTATTTAATTTTTGACAGTTTGATTAATATGTGTCTTGGCGTATTTCTCCTTGGATTTATCCTTTATGGGACTCTTTGTGCTTCCTGGACTTGATTAACTATTTCCTTTCCCATATTAGGGAAGTTTTCAACTATAATCTCTTCAAATACTTTCTCAGTCCCTTTCTTTTTCTCTTCTTCTTCTGGAACCCCTATAATTCGAATGTTGGTGCGTTTAATGTTGTCCCAGAGGTCTCTGAGACTGTCCTCAGTTCTTTTCATTCTTTTTTCTTTATTCTGCTCTGCAGTAGTTATTTCCACTATTTTATCTTCCAGGTCACTTATCCGTTCTTCTGCCTCAGTTATTCTGCTATTGATCCCATCTAGAGTATTTTTCTTTACATTTATTGTGTTGTTCATCACTGTTTGTTTCATCTTTAGTTCTTCTAGGTCCTTGTTAAATGTTTCTTGCATTTTGTCTATTCTATTTCCAAGATTTTGGATCATGTTTACTATCATTATTCTGAATTCTTTTTCAGGTAGACTGCCTATTTCCTCTTCATTTGTTAGGTCTGGTGGGTTTTTATCTTGCTCCTTCATCTGCTGTGTGTTTTTCTGTCTTCTCATTTTGCTTATCTTACTGTGTGGGGTCTCCTTTTTGCAGGCTGCAGGTTCGTAGTTCCTGTTGTTTTTGGTGTCTGTCCCCAGTGGCTAAGGTTAGTTCAGTGGGTTGTGTAGGCTTCCTGGTGGTGGGGACTAGTGCCTGTGTTCTGGTGGATGAGGCTGGATCTTGTCTTTCTGGTGGGCAGGTCCATGTCTGGTGGTGTGTTTTGGGGTGTCTGTGGACTTATTATGATTTTAGGCAGCCTCTCTGCTAATGGATGGGATTGTGTTCCTGTCTTGCTAGTTGTTTGGCATAGGATGTTCAGCACTGTAGCTTGCTGGTCGTTGAGTGAAGCTGGGGGCTGGTGTTGAGATGGAGATCTCTGGGAGATTTTCGCCATTTGATATTATGTGGAGCTGGGAGGTCTCTTGTGGACCAGTGTCCTGAAGTTGGCTCTCCCACCTCAGAGGCACAGCACTGACTCCTGGCTGCAGCACCAGGATCCTTTCATCCACACGGCTCAGAATAAAAGGGAGAGAAAGTAGAAAGAAAGAATTAGTTGAAGAAAGAAAGAAAGGAGGGAGGGAGGGAGGGAGGAAGGAAGGAAGGATGGAGGGAAGGAAGAAAAAAAGAAAGAAGATAAAGTAAAAGAAAATAAAGTAAGATAAAATATAAAGTTATTAAAATAAAGAAATAATTTTTAAGAGAAAAAAATGGACAGATAGAGCCCTAGGACAAATGGTGCAAGCAAAGCTATACATACAAAATCTCACACAGAAGCATACACATACACACTCACAAAAAGAGGAACAGGGGAAAATATCATAAATCTTGCTCTCAAAGTCCACCTCCTCAATTTGGGATGATTTGTTGTCTAAAAGAGGGAAGGAGGGAAAGAAAGAACGAAGATAAAGTAAAATAAAACAATTAAGATAAAAAGTAATTATTAAAAAAATTTTTTTAAAAAAACGGACAGATAGAACCCTCGGACAAATGGTGGAAGCAAAGTTATATAGACAAAATCTCACACAGAAGCATACACATATGCACTCACAAAAAAAGGATAAGGGAAAAAACATCATAAATCTTCATCTCAAAGTCCACCTCCTTAATTTGGGATGATTTGTTGTCTATTCATGTATTCCACAGATGTAGGGTACATCAAATTGATTGTGGAGCTTTAATCCGCTGTTTCTGAGGCTGCTGGGAGAGATTTCCCTTTCTCTTCTTTGTTCTCACAGCTCCAAGGGGCTCAGCTTTGGATTTGGCCCCGCCTCTGCGTGTAGGTCACCGGAGGGCGTCTGTTCTTCGCTCAGACAGGATGGGGTTAAAGGAGCAGCTGCTTCGGGGCCCTGGCTCACTCAGGCCGGCGGCGGGGGGGAGGGGTACGGATTGCAGGGCAAGCCTCTGGCGGCAGAGGCCAGCATGACGTTGCACCAGCCTGAAGCGTGCCGTGCGTTCTCCCGGGGGAGTTGTCCCTGGATCCCGGGAACCTGGCAGTGGCGGGCTGCACAGGCTCTCCGGAAGGGGGGTGTGGATAGTGACCTGTGCTCGCACACAGGCTTCTTGGTGGCGGCAGCAGCAGCCTTAGTGTCTCATGCCTGTCTCTGGGGTCCGCGCTTTTAGCCGCGGCTCGCGCCCGTCTCTGGAGCGCCTTTAAGCAGCGCTCTTAATCTCCTCTCCTCGCGCACCAGGAAACAAAGAGGGAAGAAAAAGTCTCTTACCTCTTCGGCAGCTCCAGAGTTTTCCCTGGACTCCCTCCCGGCCGGCCGTGGCGCACTAACCCCCTGCAGGCTGTGTTCACGCCGCCAACCCCAGTCCTCTTCCCTGCGCTCCGATGGAAGCCCGAGCCTCAGCTCCCAGCCCCGCCCACCCTGGCGGGTGAGCAGACAAGCCTCTTGGCTGGTGAGTGCCGGTCGGACGTGATCCTCTGTGCGCAAATCTCTCCGCTTTGCCCCCCGCACCCGTGTTGCTGTGCTCTCCTTCACGGCCCTGAAGCTTCCCCCTCCGCCACCCGCAGTCTCCGCCCATGAAGGGGCTTACTAGTGTGTGGAAACCTTTCCTCCTTCACAGCTCCCTCCCACTGGTGCAGGTCCCGTCCCTATCCTTTTGTCTCTGTTTTTTCTTTTGCCCTACCCAGGTACGTGGGGGGTTTCTTGCCTTTTGGGAGGTCTGAGGTCTTCTGCCAGCGTTCAGTAGGTGTTCTGTAGGAGTTGTTCCACGTGTAGATGTATTTCTGGTGTATCTGTGGGGAGAAAGGTGATCTCCACGTCTTACTCTTCCAGCATCTTCCCCTCCACCAGATTTTTTAAGTGAGGAACAAATAAATAGAAAATTAAATAACTACCAATTAGAGTTTATCCATCTAGGTGCCTTGCTCATCTTTCGATGGTAGTATTCATCGACAGAAAAATGGCGAAATGGCTGGCTGCAGTAAGAAGGAAAACCAGAAGCTAGGAAGCTAGCTGGATAAGTCACATGCTGGATAATCAAACCTGAATCCAGGTCATAATAGATAGTCTAGAATGCCTAATAAATAATGCAAACAAAAATTTGAAGAATATGTAGTTTTGATATTTGAGTCTTATTTTAGGAATATGGCTAGAAAAGTCAGGGCAGCTATGAAAAACAATATGGTGTTAGGTCAGTTCAAATAGTATGCCTGGAATATAGAACCAATAGTGTGGACATTATTGATTTTTCTTTTATCAGGGCTTTTGTGCATCTTTTGTGCCTCTACTTCTCACTTTATCTGATCACTTTTTTTTTAATTAATTTTTATTGGAGTATAGTTGATTTACAATGTTGTGTTACTTTCTGCTGTACCTCAAAGTGAATCAGTTATACATATACATATAACCACTCTTCTTTAGATTCTTTTCCCATATAGGTCATTACAGAGCACTGAGTAGAGTTCCCTTTGCTCTACAGTAGGTCCTTATTAGTTGTGTATTTTATATATAGTACTGTGTATCTTTCAATCCCAATCTCCCAACTTATCCCTCCTCCCCCTTCCTCCCTGGTAACCATAAGTTTGTTTTCTATGTCTTTGACTCTGTTTCTGTTTTGTAAATAAGTTCATTTGTACCATTGTTTTAGATTCCAGATATAAGCAATATCGTATGATTATCTGATCACTTTGGCTTAATCCTGCTCATTTCTTACCAAAATACTGGCCCTGCCTCCCACCCTGCACACCCCAGTGAAGCCTTGTTTGAATTTTCGAAGCGCAGTTGTTAGCTCACTGGTGTATGTCTTGACATATCATGTTGGCATTGTGAACTCATCTTTATGTCCCTTTTACACAGTCTGGACATTTTAGACTTTCAAGAAATATGTAAGTATTTATTGAATCAGTGAATGCAGTTATGGATTAATATTCTTGGAGATAAATAAGTAGAGAAAATCTGTGCTCTTAGTGGCACTCTGAGATGGACATGGAGAAGCTTATCAGGTGTAGAAAAAAAAAATGTTCACTCCCTGTACCATATCCTCTGGGCAGGCTGGCTACTCTCTAGTAGCATCAGGAAGCAGGGAGAGTGACAGATTGTGGCCACAGTCACTAGTGACGTAAACCAGCAGACAGAAAACACCTCAAGAGGGAGCCTTGCTGTTTCTCAGCCCAGGGGTTTCTTGACACAGGTGTCTGGACAGGGACAGTGCTGTCGATGTGCATCTATGAGCACCTAGTTTATTCACTATAGTCACCACCTCGTCACAGGAAAAATGACACACAAAGTAGTGCAGAAACTCAAGGCTCAGTGCAGACTTTTTCTGCAGAATCCTAATTACTGTCCTTTCCAGAAATTCTTCCCAAACTCCACTTTCCCACTTTCTTGCAAACAAACACCTCTGAAAATGTCTAATTTTATTGGCTTAGTTCCATATCTTTCTGCCAACAAAACACAAAAATAAACATACTAGTAGCTAACACGGATGATCACAGGCACATCCTTACACGTGTTAGATTAACAACATATTTCAGTCCTTTTTTTAAATCCTATCACTCTCTCCCATATGTTGCTTTAATCCTCAAAATTTAGTACTACCCATAATATGGTGATGTTTTGACAAACTATAAAAGAATCATTGAGCATAATTCTATAAGAAATTGTATAAAGTTTACTACATATTTAGTGCATAAAGTATAAAACTGTTCAATTTTTTTGTCTCAGACTTCTAGTAAGAATACATTTTATTCTTTTCCATTATTGTTTATCACAGGATATTGAGTATAGTTCCCTGTGCAATACAGCAGGTCCTTGTTGTTTATCTATCCTATATATACTAGTTTGCTTCTGCTAATCCTAAACTCCCAATCCTTCCCTCTCCCACCCTTGCCTTGGCAACCACAAGCCTATGAAAAAGAACACATATATGTATAACTGAATCACTTTGCTGTGCAGCATAAATTAACATAATATTGTAAATCTTCAATAAAATGTTAAAAAGAATACCTTTTATATTTCAAATTATACATATTCCTACCTACATACATATTATATTTTTTATGTAATTAAAATTACTTCAGGTAATGTTTAACCTGAATGTACAATCCAATAAAGCCAAATTAACATAAAATCATTTTATTATAATTTAACTACAATCTAGAAAATATACCATTTTAAACAATTAAAAATATTTCCAATGAGCCACTAAATTGATTTTGTGAACTTCTAGTAGGTGATGGACTATAGTTAAAAAAAAAAAGAAAAGAAGAGAAACCACACACAGTGCATTATAATGCTTTATAATGGAAGTACTTCACCTTGTTATTCAGTTTTTGAAGAAACCAATTAAAAACCAGTTGTTTCCTCCCTCTTAGAATAGGTATATTTAATACTAAGTAAATTGGAAAGAATCAAATGATATTTTACCTGTTTACTATGTAAATTGGGGTTTTGTGTTTCAGCTAAGACTAGGTTCAGTGAATACCAATATATTCAGTAAAAAAAAAAAAGTATGTGTATTAATCATTCTCAAAATTAATTTTATTATGAAACCATTCATTTCTCTTCAAATTGGTTGATATTACATGTTTCATTGTTACTATAAGTTTTATAGTCCAATAACTGAGCTCACTTAGATGGACAGATAAAAATTCTTCTCCATCAAGAAATCTGATAACTTTTCTCTCCATTTGTCGGTATTGGCTAGCAATGATTCTTATATCCCTGTTTAGGAATTAGTATATTATGACTAATATGCACATCTACCTGAAGAATAAGAGACATTTTATCAGTAAAGAACTGAAAAAAATATTTTTGAAAACAAAGATCAAAGGAGGGCAACAGAGTCTGTGAGAAGACTGCCAAGGCAGAGGTGATTAAAGGTCGATGGAGTGGAAAGAAAAGAAATCAGAAGAGCTCTTGTAGTTTCCATGGACCTTCTAGAAATTCTTACCTCCATTAGTTGAGCCAGCTCACACATTAAAATGCATTTGGATGCTCTGCTAACTGCAACCTGGGCTGTCTCACTCAAGGTCTTCCTTATCTGTAAAAAGAAAGGGAAAGGGAAAAGAGAATTTTTGGATAAGGGAGGGAAAGAGAGAAGCATAGGAAGCACAGAGCAGAATAGATGAAAACAAAAAGATAGAGGGTGAAAGTTGAGACATAGAAGGCAGAAAACAAAGGGCATTTGACTTAGAATTTCAAAGTAATTCAGAGTATCTGGGCAAAGCCTGCTCACAATATATATGGATTCTAGAAGCTCTTGTGCAAATTGACTCCCACTGGGGTGCAGAGGAAAGTATCCAGACATTAGTGATAGACACACCTGGAACTGGGTCTAGTTGTGTAACCTTAAGTAAGTTAACCAATTCTGAAGTACAGTGGTCTCGTGTAAAGGGAGGTTAAAAATACTCAGTGTGTACCTTTAATGCAGAGATTCCATACAGACATAAATCACTTGGCATGTCACGCCCTCACAAATGTGAGTCCCCGTTCTCTTGAGGGCATTTTGTTAAATCTTTGTTGGTATGTTGGAGTGGACTCATAAATTTCCATTTTTATAGTCTGATAATGGAACTCATTCAGATATGTGTGGGTAATAGAGTGTTCTAGTTAAATGTTACTTAGATAACATGGATACACAGCAGTTGTCTAAATCATGTGCTCAACCTTGACTACATATGTTTACCCCAATAGAGCGTCTTTTTACAAGTTGGTTAGAACTTCATCAAAATTTAAAACTAAATAAAAGCAGAGTAATTTTTCTAATTACTACTGGTTGCCATTTTAACTCTTCCCCTTCTGTGCTGTAAAAATGTGTTGCTGTTATGATGCATGAAGTAAAGTTTGCTCTCAGACAATCTGGCAATAATATAATTTTATAAAGTTTTAAAAAATGCAAAAACAGCTGCCTGCACAGGATTTGTGCTCCTGACTGTAGGGCCATACAGAGCCATGATACTTCTGTTCAACTTAATACTATATAATTCTGAGGATTTATATGAAGATGGCAGTGATATCCCAGGTGGGCAGAAGGATAACAATATAGAAAAAGTTGTATTTCTTCATAGAGTTTTGTCCTCGTGTTTCCTTTATTCCTCCTACTCAACCAAAACATCCATTCCAATATGTCTGCTGAATCTGTTTTTTCTTATGTCACAAGTGGGTTTTTTCCCTGGTTTAAATAAAATGGGAAAAAATGTCATTCTAGATACATTAAGTCACATCAGTCACTTACTCCTCAGAGTAAAGAAATAAATCAAATTCCTTTGCGAGAGCCAAGCTCAAAGGTGAGTAAGCAGCGAGAACATAAGAAGGTAGAGCTCTCATGAGAGGCGGTACAAGTAAGACAAGAAAATGATGCAGAACAGGGAGACTTGGTGGGAGATGGGGGTATTGTGTCACTGAGACAAATTTAAATGAGTACAGTTAATCCATCAAAATATACTACTCCAATAACAACATATATATTTCATACATATGAAATATGTATAATCTGCATTCTAAAATAGGATGTATTAATATTATTGCATAGCATCATATAGAGATTTGATAAAAGAAAAATTTCATGAGACAGATAATTACATGTGATGATAACATAGAAAAAAAAATTTCAAGGTGCTAACCACTTCAGTGTGCGAGCTCTTTTCTCTGCTGTTTCTATCATGGCATAGTCTATTCACATAGAGGCAGATTATCCTTTACAAATGAATGTCAAATCCTATCACTCCTCCTCACTGGTTTCCCATTTCACTGAGAGTAAAAGCGCACATTCTTATAATGTTGCCAGGACTGATTCAGTATGGCCCTTGCCTCTGACCTAATTTTCTATCTTATTCCTTCATTCTGTTTCTGCCACTCTGGCCTTCTTGGAGTTTCTGGAACACACCAGACGTACTCCTGCCACTTTGCTGTGTCTTTTGTCTGAAATCCACTTCCCCCATACATCCTCATGGCTAATGTTCTCATCTCCTTCCTGTCTTCACTCCATGAGGCCATTCCTGAGCAAGAAGTGTAAATAGAAAACTCCTTTGCTTCACTTGTTTTCCATAGTGTTTAACACCTTCTGACATGTTATGTGCCTTACTGTCTGCTGTTTTGTCCAATGCTATATGACTATCATCTAGAACAAGTCTGGCACACAGTAGGAATTCCATAAATAGTTGGTGAATAAATGGAATAAGTGAAAGAATGAGCATGGCATTCTACATTTCTTTATTGTCATGCTTTCTTTGAACACATAAGGATCATCTATATGTTCATAAACATTTATATCCACCTAATCACCATGAATGTGTCAACATACAACACATAGAACAATACTTTTAAATGCTTGACTATAAATAAAGGCCTCTTACTGACATTAAAACCAACGCATTTATAAATAACTGAAAAGCTTGCACAAAATGATCCATGATATATATATATATATATATATATATATTTTTTTTTTTTTTGGAAACTTACATGATAATAAATATTCAGGTATCTGGTCAACTTTCCTTACCTTTAGTTTTGAGTACATTTTTATTTAGATCATTTTATTTGATTCTTGGATTAGAAATCATTACACATGATGAACAATTCAGGTACCTTAAATATATATATTTAAATGGAAATGAATAAAGATATGGGTACTGCATTTCTATTAGACTTTACTGGCTTTAAAAAAGGATGTTGAACAAAATATATTCGAAGATTTATATAAGCCAGAATACTTAAGAAATAGTTTGAAATTAAAAGACTATTACAAATGGAGAAATTTTTTCATTTTCATCTATGAACTTCATGATAATAAATTTCAGTTAAATTTGGTGATTCCGAGAGCATTTGTTAAGCACCTGGTGTGCACCAGGCATTGTGTTAAATGTTGGGAAAAAACAAGAAAAATCCCTTTGTTATTGAGACGTGAGTAATATACTCCCCTTCCAGCTTTAGACAGGTATATGAGCTAGTAATTACAATACTGTATAAAAAGTATTGATACAATGTCTTCTGTACTTTAGATGGTCATCACATATTTCTGTTCTCCTTATTAAGTTAATGCTAATAATTTTAAGTGCAAAAGAGATTAGCTGTATTATCAGGTTGATCCATGGGGAAAAACTTCATATAAATTTGTCCTACTTTTTGTTTATATTCAGGGCAAACAAAGGAAAAATATATGTTTAAAATAACTATTCTATAAGATGGCTCAAAAAAGTAATTTAATGATAAATATTTCTAGAGGTTTGTGACTTATTTTCAATTTATCATATGTATATTCTGTTTTTCTTTCCTTTTTTCAAGTTGTTAGTGGCTTTTTTCTACCTTTATCCAGACTAATCTCTTGGTACTCAAAAGGTATAATCATATTGAATCGAGTTTTTTCTTCAATGGAAATAAAATGGAAATTTTATGAATGAGCTACCTTTTAATATAATTCATTAGAATCAGAGCTCAACATTTTATCCCTTTTCAATATTTTTTCAACATTAACATTTCAATGTAAAATCAAAGAAATCATTTAGGACCAAGTACATTAATTCAATTTACTTGTCTGAAGGGAAGTTGTATAAACCCAAGGCTTAAAGAAATTATTTTCTATTCAGTGTATTGACAATTCATTTCTCATTTAATTACTGATATATTTCCAGGAGTTTTTAATAATCACTTTCTATAGAATTCATCAAATCTTGGAATTAGTGTTTGTTCTTCATTCCATAAAATGTATAACATTACCAGCATAAAGCAAACCTGCAAATAAGAAATAGCAAAAGCAGCTTTAATATTTGCATTCCATTTTCCTTAATCATGGCTTTAGGATTAACTAGGAGAAGATCTTTGCAATTATCTTGGTAATTATTTTTCTCTTCTTCTTATCCATCTACATATTTATTGGTGTTAAAATGGTTATATAGACTTGTTGGGATGGAGGCAGAGCTATTCTGGGTTAGATTTGGTTCAAAGATAAATTTTCAGGGGATAACATTGGAAGCTACAGGCCTTAAATAAATTGGCCACTCAGTACATGTTTGTTGAATTGAGTTAGGTTGCAAAAATTCAGACTTTGAATTCACATAGTTTTTCTAGTATTGTTGGAGTAATCATAATGAATACTTAGAGATATGTTTTATTCTGGTAGTTTAATATGTTGCTAAAGACAAAAATAACTTATTTTTAAGCCTATGTTCTCATTGCAATTCTAGAGAAGCATCATAAAATGTGATCAAAACACAACATCATTTAGTTAATGGGCCAAAGCCACCCAAAGCAGGGGATAATAAAAAACTATATATATATGCATAACTGAGCTATTTTAACATTAATCGTAACTGGATGAATATTTCTACATTTATAATTAGATCTGAGGTCTTGCTCTTGAATTTGGGAGGTCCACAGAGAGTTTCATGGCTAAGCCACATGCTCATACATTCTATAAAATATTCAATTTTGATTTAACTAGAGTGGGATAAAGGTCTCTGAGAAGCCATCTTAAGATACAATTCTAAGTTTTTATTATTTTCAAAAAGATATCATAATTGTTTAACCCAAATCTATTTTGACAAGTTTTTAGTAACATACCTTTGTAGAACCCTCCCAAAGCATTCAAATTAATACCACAGCACTATAACTCCTTTTCTCAGTCTAGTACATATTATTACTTTTTAATTTAATTTTATAAATACAATAAAAGCATAAATGGTAAATAATTTGGGGAAATAGAGACTACTGATTTTGGATGAAAATAACTTACATGGTTAGAGCAGAAATAAGTGGGCATTAGTCAATAAAAATACCGTTTGTCTTCCTTCAGTAAATTGCATTAAATAGAGGCATTTTGATGTTGAGTAAAAGTTAATGTGGTCAGTCCATTAAGGGAAGGGTGATTAATGTTTTCCAAGAGCTTACGTAAAAAATGTACTAGAGAAAAAATAATTTCCTACCTCTTTTCTACTTTAAAAATCATCAGTTCTGAAAGTAAATTTATTTAAATACTGTGTCTCGTAAAAGAAAATATATTGTAATACATGAGAGCACGGCTACGTTCTTTTAAAATACGGAGATGTATTTATTTCTGAGTTTCAGTCAAAGCAAGAAATAAAAGCAGTAAATCCCAAGGCGACATTTGCTATCTTTCAACACAAAACAATGTGAATTTTCTGTTCCAAAGGTGGAATACTAGTTTGTGATTTTAAAAGAATCATTTTTTGTATATTAATAAACTACTACTATAATAATAATAACAACAACAAAAGCCAACACTACTATAGCATTACTATGTACCAAGAATTAATTTAATCCTTCAAATAACTCTTTGAGTGAGGTGCAATTATTAATGTCCATGTTGTAGGTGATGAAGTTGAGGCACCGACAGATTAATTAATTAGCCCAAAGTTATAAGGCCTTTAACCTTGTAAGTGGTAGAGACGGCATGTAAAACCAGGCAACCTTGGCTCCAGAGTCCACGCCTGTACCACTTTTTTTTTTTTTTTTTTACAAAACATGAAACCAAATCCCATGTGCCTGAATTTTAACCTTCAATTCTCCCCTGACAAACCCATTTATTCACTAACAAGGTCAGTTTTAATCACCAATTAAATAAATCCATGTTAACTGACTTCATTCAATCAGAAAAATTAGTCTGTTCAATCAAACAGCTGGTTTAAATATAATTTTTTTTAACTGCATTGACCATATGACTAAATTGGCCGGGACTACGCGCAAAAACTGCCGGACTGTGAATTAGGAGCTTAGGAACAAAGAATCTTGGTGAGATTCCTAGTTAGTCAGTTAATATTTACGGAATGCCCTCTTTGGGAGGGTAAGAAAAGATATATACGATGTTTTGTTCTGGGTGCAGAAGTAATTGCCGTCTGGTGGGAAGCTTATAGTCTTGAACTCCAAAACTTTGAAATTGATGCTTGACTGATGATACTATTCTGAAATCATTATGATACAGTTCACAGGCCTTGTTTTTTTGTTGTTGTTTTTTTGCCACGTTGGGTTTTCATTGCAGCGCGTGGGCTTTCTGTAGTTGCAGCGAGCATGGGCTACTCTTCATTGTGGTGTGCAGGCTTCTCATTGCGGTGGCTTCTCTTGTTGCGGAGCACGGGCTCTAGGCATGCGGGCTTCAGTAGTTGTGGCACGCGTGCTCAGTAGTTGTGGCTCACGAACTCTAGAGCGCAGGCTCAGCATTTGTGGCGCATGGGCTTAGTTGTTCTGCAACATGTGGGATCTTCCCGGATCAGGGCTCGAACCCGCGTCCCCTGCATTGGCAGGTGGCTTCATAACCACTGTGCCATCAGGGAAGTCCCTGCAGGCCCTATTTTTAAAGATCTTTTCTGTAGTCTAAGTGTAGTGGATATATGTGTTATACTCTGGTTGGCTCTCTAGTGTTTTGGGTCCTGTTTTTCTTCTGAATTATACTTATTTCAAGAAAAATAATTAATGCCTGCATTTTGTAATTGAAAAAAAATCACAGCTTTTCTTTCACAGATGGCTAAAAATAATCATATTAAACTTTGGCAAGCACATCTTTTATTACCTGAATAAATGTTGCTGAAAATGTGTTTGAAACAGATTAAAAACACTTCTACCTTTGTTCATGTAGTCATCTATCATTTTCAGAAAATATCTGTTAGAACTCAAGAGAATCTTCAAAGCTTTCTAAAAATATTTTATTGGAGTATAGTTGATTTACTTTGTGTTAGTTTCAGGAGTACAGCAAAGTGATTCAGTTATACATACCCATATATTCATTCTTTTTCAGATTCTTTTCTCATATAGGTTATCACAGAATATTGAGTAGACTTCCCTGTGCTAAGGCGTTTTTCAAAAATATACATGTTGACCAATTTTTTCTTTTTATGCTGACTTATACTTTGCCAATCCTCCCCTCTCTCAATTGACTTTATAGAAGACTTTTGAGAAGAGGGGGAACATTTCACCTACTATGAACATCATATGATTATTTATAAAGATGTGTTCACTATCCATTCAAGGTGGCATGATGTGATGAGAATAATACCAGCTCAGGAGTGGGGAATCTGTCCCATCCTCCATCTGCCACTCTCTTACAGTTCAATAAGGAGCAATTCTGCTTATCTCTGAACATTTCTATTTATTTATCTAAAAAATGATGGGATCGGGACAGATAAAGTATAAAATTTTATCATTTTTGAAGTATTTCTTGAGACATACAACACTGCAGATAGGGCAAATTCAAAGATTTAATATGGCAAGTATCCTGACCACAAAAAGATTACCATTCAGTGAGAGTAGATGAGAAAAGGGAATCAATATTTATTTTTAAGAAGTTACAAATTGAAACAAATGGCAGATATTGGTTGCAAAATAAAGCCAAACATTCTGAGAACAGTTAGAGAACCGAAACCAAATTGTTCCCTCCCTGTATTTTCTTCAACTGTAGATTTTGCTCTTAGGAAGATGACCATGATTAAAAGGTCATCGGATGAAAAAGTATCTTTTCTTCTCTACGTGAGAGTAACAAGAGTGAAGAATACGCTTTCTTTGACTCGGGTGGATTCTTATATTCAAATTGCTGAGTATTTTCCAAACCTGATGGAGAAGATAGTGATGTCAGAGCCAATTTACTAGAGTGCTTTTCATTGTGCATCAATAAGCACTGAAAAGGCAGAAAATGGCAGGGCAGGACATAAAGAAGGTGATTTTCTTTGTCTTCCTCTTCTTCCTCCTTCTCCTAAAATTACAGAGCAGACTTCATTTTATTTCCTAGTAAATATTCCAATACCACAGTTAGCTTATGTTTTATTTTAAAGTCATTCACCAATTCTCTTGTTCAACTTTTCCTAATTCAGGAGATTTTACATTGCACAGGCTTGGAGTTTGCTTGATTGCCTTGTTAATGCTCTTATTCCCTAGCAATCATTTAGTTTGATTGATATTTTTTATACAGCCTAATGAATTCCCTTCACTTGAATTTCATTTACAATTTTTTCCCTACTTCCTAGCAATCAGTTTGACTTGATTGCTATTTACTTCCTGACCTGTTGATATTGCAAAATTGCTTAAGTGCACTAATTACCTTCATGTCCACATGCAAATTTGGTTTTCTCCACATATTTAACATTCCTATTGTTAAATGGCTTTGCGTAAACAACTGCGTCTTTAATGCAGCTTTGTACGTTTGCTGTCAGGTGGACAGTAGCTGGAATTTATAATTGCTTATTTCTAACTTGGAATGTAAAAAACATATTACATTATCACGAAATATATTATACCTATTATTTTACAGAAATCTCCACTATATTAAAAAACATAACCAGGGGAAAGACTGAATTGGTAGATACAGAAAGACTGTGGAGACAGCCTCAGGCTATCTTAGAACACAGCAGGCATACCCTGCACATCAGGTCTCTCTCTAACCATTGTGAATTTTTAAAAAATAAAGTAGGTCACTAAAAATGGTCTCTGTTTCTGAAAGTAATTTCAGACAGCACTGATAAACTGAATAAATTCTTCAGTATTCCAGACAGTCTGAAACAAAGATCCCTCAATTTAAATTGCATCAAGTTGAAGTAGAAGCTTCTTTGGAATATCATATTTCTAATAGTTCTCTGAGAAATGTAATTTTATGTCTGCTATTAAAGCAATGCTTTGCTTAATTCCACGAACTGTCATACTCACTTTAATAAAGATTTTACACTCAAATAACCCTAGAGTATCTTTAAAACATGGAAAATTAGTTCTCCAAATGGTCTGTTCAGTGTCTGGTAAATAGTAGATGCTCATTCAAGGTAGAGAAACTTCTCTCGGATCTATTTTATAGCCTAAGAGTTTCAAACTGTGAATCTTTATGCTTTCCTTCTTTTTATTTAAGTAAGAGTACGTTTCATCTGCTCTCTACCTTAAGCAGACTGTTGTATAATCCTACCATTGGCTCAATATTTGTGGAGACTAGGTGCAATGCAAGTGTGATTGAAGAATCAAAAGGAAAGATGTTCTGCAAAATGAGATCAGTGTCTCTCTATATCTGGTAGTCCTATCAGCTGTGAAAACTCACAATATTCCTTCAGCAGTGCTTTCTGCATGCCTGAATCTTCCAGGTATCATTAGAGTTAAAAAGTTTCAAATCTAGAAGAGTAATAAACACTGTGTTGCTGAAATAACTTTGGAATAAAAACAATAGCTTAATTGACATTTATATAAAGTGCGAGAGTGGTTGCATGAAGGTCAGATAATCATGAAAAATTTAGAGGATGTAATTTATGATCTTAATCCTGGCTTGAAGAAATTTATGGATACTTTAGTATAAAAGGAGAAAACAGGGCTTCCCTGGTGGCACAGTGGTTGAGAGTCCGCCTGCCGATTCAGGGTACACGGGTTCGTGCTCTGGTCCCGGAAGATCCCACATGCCGCGGAGCGGCTGAGCCCGTGAGCCATGGCCGCTGAGCCTGCGTGTCCGGAGCCTGTGCTCCGCAACGGGAGAGGCCACAACAGTGAGAGGCACGCGTATGGCAAAAAAAAAAAAAAAAAACAAAAAAAAAAAAAACAGCAAAATAATATCAGGATGACAGTTTATCTGGAGGCAGAGAGGTTAAAATGGGCACTCGAGCCTAAGCGAGAGGAAATTACATAGTATGAAAGGACACTCACAGAAAAGTTCAAAATCATAGCCTAAGGAGAATTTTACCTTAATACACAATACAAAGATGCTATTGGGGAAAGAAAAATTTCCCCCTACCCTTTCTAAGTTTTTCTGGCTGGTCTAAGAATTAAATTGATGTGAGACAGATTAACAGAAGAAAAAACAAATTTAATTATGCACATGTGGGGCATCAGAACATGAGAGTTTTCAAAGTCAGGTAAGATGAGGAATATATGTCATCCTAGACTAAGGAGAAGGAGGTAGGGGTTTGAGACTTCAAAGGGAAGGAAGACAAGTCAGAGGGAGATGAAAAAGAGCAAATGCTTAGTAAACACATGTTTGTAGGACAACGATGGGGCACAGAAAGGAATTTTAAGAAACAGACCTTCCTAGATTCTTCCCTGTCTACCACATCCAGACTATATTATACTATAGTTAACTATGGTGATAGCACCCTTCCTGTGACAGGTCCTCTATCTAAATTGTTTTAGGCAGTTGGGAAGGTCAAAGGTTATTTGAGTCTTTTGGGCCTTGATTGTTTTAAGCTTGAAATAATCCACATGCCAAAGAGATACATTTTAGGGTGGCAGATTTTGCTCTTCTAAAATGCCTTTGCTTTTTCTGACATGATAAGCTTTTTAGCATCTGAATATTTCTTACTTTGTTCACCCCTTTGAAGAAGGCCTTCTGCCTATATTTTACCATTCAAATTCTATTTATTGTTTAAGGCACAATACAAATGTATTGTGCCTCAATTTAAATTGAGGGATCTTTGTTTCAGACTGTCTGGAATACTGAAGAATTTATTCAGTTTATCAGTGCTGTGTGTGTGTGTGTTTGTATATACATGCTTAATAATATGTATATATACACACACACACACACTTAATAAATTATAAGGCTACGCCACCCCAGAGTGTATATCTGTTATGGTCCACTCACTTAACAATTAATCTGTTATTGTTTCAGGGCAGACTTTTATTTTTGCTGTTATTTTTAATTGAGTATAGGTTACATACAAAAGAAAACAAAAATCTTTGCTGTTGTGTTTCGTAGTTTGTTCTTTTGTGTTACTAAGTAATATTTATTGTATGAATATTAAAAATTTACTTATCCCGTTTTCTATCACACATCTATGTTATTTCCAATTAGAAGATGATTGGTGTATGTTAACTTTGTAAGAAACCCTGAAAAGAGTTCTCCAGGGGGTTGTACTATTTTGCAGGCCCACCAGAAATGTGTGAGAATTCCGGTTGCTCCACATCCTTGTCAACAATTATTGTTGCTGGTCTTTTTGATTTTAGCCACGTTAACAGCTGTGAAAGAGCATTGTTTTATTGTAGTTGCAATTTGCGTCTCCATGATGACTAATTATGTTGAATACTTTCACATATGCTTTCTAATCATTGGTATATCTTCTCTTGTGAAGTGTGTGTTCAAGTCTTCAGTCTGTTTTTCATTGGGTTGCTTGTTTTTTCATTGTCGATTTTTAAGAACTCTTCATACATTCTGGATACAATCTTATGTCATATATATATATATATATATATATATATACCGAATATATTTTTCCCAATCTGTGTCTTACCTCTTCGTTTTCTTAAGTTTCTTAATGTTGTTTTCTGGTGATCAGACATTTTAAATTTTGATCAAGTACAGTGTACCAGTGTTTTCCTTTTATGGTTACTACTTTGTGTGTATGGCTTAAAGCAGCGGTCCTCAACCTTTTTGGCACCAGGGACTGGTTTCGTGGAAGACAATTTTTCCACAGGCTGGGGGTGGGGGGGTGGATACGAGGGTTCAGGCAGTAATGCAAGCGATGAGGAGCGGCAGATGAAGCTTCCCTCACTCACCTGCCGCTCACCTCCTGCTGTGTGGCCTGGTTCCTAACAGGCCACAGACTGGTACCGGTCCACGGCCAGGGGGTTGGGGACCCCTGGCTTAAAGGACCTTTGCTGACACACAGGCCACAAATACATTCTCCCATGTATTCTTCTGGAAGTGTTATAGTTTTAAATTTCACATTTTGTCACATAGCCATCTCAGATTAATTTTTGTGTATGGAATGAGATAAAAATCAAAGTTCATTTATCTCCATTAAGCCTTATGGGTTTTTTTTTTTTAGCAAAATTTGTTAATAAGCTCTTCATTCTTTGTATCAGTCAATTTTTTTTCACATGAAAGCCTTATCTTCTTAACTCAGTTGTAAGTCTATTGAGAACTGAGGTTGTTTTTTCATATTTCTTTTTTCTTCATGGTATAGATTTCCATTGGAGTTTTTTGCTTTTTTTAAAATAAAAGTTGTGTTTGATGTGATGATTCTAAATTATTACTATTATTATTATTATTAGGCTTAAAGTGCTTAGTTTTACTTACCTAGATTCATTTATTAAAATGAATCACAACTTGTAATAGGAGTTGCAGATGGAACAAAAGGAGAAAACTATAAAAAAGGAAAGATGAGTATTTATTAGATGCTTTCTCTCAGAAACTGTTAGAATAACTTTTTGGAATTAGACTGGTCTTAATATTTTCAAAACATTAGATGAGGTTTTTTGCAGTATTAACAGCTTAGGTAGTTTTTTGGTCAATGAAGACAGCATTCCTTTTTTTACTTACACAAAATAAGTGGCTTCATAAGCACACAGCAGTATCTGATGGAGTTACCTCAGTGCTTTGCATGTATTTGCATTTATTTAACTTCCATTGTGCTGTATGATTCCTTGAGAGATGAGATTGGAATGTAAAGAGTTAATGAAATCATTGTAATATTTTAAAAAATATTATACCTCTCTTTATGAAAAAGATGCAGGTGTAACATATTTAGGAAAATGTATTACTTAAATTCATTACATCTGCCAGTTTCTGGAAATGGTACAAAGAGCAGTATCATTTCTATTCTTAAGAAGCTTAGAATGTGGTAAATTTTTTTAAGCATCATCTGTACTCTTAAGCAGTGTATAGTCTTTTCATCTACATGACACAAATGGACTTGCTGATGAAATCATTTAGTTAACTGTCAAAATGGTCATAATTTCTAGCAAAAATAGTAAAAGATAACCTGCTTTCCAAGAAGGCTGACTTTACTTTGTGAATGCCTGAGGATGGCTAAGAGGCTATGGCTGTTAAAGTGTCAGGCTGTAAATAGAGGGGACTGAGCAAAGTTGTCATGGGAAATTGGTAGACTTTTCCAGAAAGGGAAAAACACTGATTGTAGTTGAGGTCTGGGCCTCTGTGGGAAAAAGTCTTATTGATTCCCATTGAATGTGCCTAAGGGGCTGCTAGATGCTAGGTGGGTTTGTGGGCAGATGTTCTGCCTGTTTCTCTACAACTTCCCTTACACTAGTTCCACTTTAAATTTAGGACTTCAGATAACTAAGGGTGACAAATTAAACTAAAGTCTGAAATTGAAAATGAAGCTCCTCTTATGCAAACTTCAGCTTCACTTTTATTCCAATCAAAAAAATTGAAAATCTAAAATCCCTTAGAGAACTTCATAGGACTTTTCATACTAGAAGGGTCCATGTCTGGCACAGCCTCCCAATTTTCCTTAGGTTTTTTTTTTTTTCTTCCCTCTTTTTCACTAATACCCCTGCTAATTCCTCTAATTACAAATGAGATAAGTGTGGCCTCAAAAGGTTTTCTTTCCTGGGGACAAATGACCAACACCAGACATGGAACACCAATCTTTTGACCCTAGGCAGGGCCTGATCTGTCTCTGAGATACATTAGAGACTGCCTGCTGAACCACCAACACAGTAATTAGTAGAATCTCTCACACAAATAATGGCCAACCTTAAAAAAAAAAAAAAAAGCCAGTTATTTTATTAGTAAAGTGAACTTATTCAGGAATAGCAGAGAATTGCAACTCAAGACAAGTCAACTATGGAGAACCATAGGCAAGTCCTAAGAACAGAGGAGAGGGTGTGGCTTTTGTAGAGGAAAGGAGAAAACTGGAGAGGACTGTGCTGCCTCTTCATTGACTGCAGGTGGTGGGCAGATTGTTGTTTCTGGGTCAGAAGGAAATCTTTCCTCCTGCTGGGGTCTGTAAGCTGTGGTGGGTGATACTTGCCTGAGAACTCTCCCTTGAGGGCTTCCAGACTCCATTTTAAATGAGGTTTCCTTTATTCCTTTTCACACCGAAAGTGTTCCATTTCGGTTTCTTTTCACAGTTCACTAATACATGTTTCAATGGTTATGTTTCGTTGTAATCATATAGAAATAACTGAGACTCATTAATAGATAAATGAAAAATGGAAACAGTCCACTGCAAATTGAATATGTGGAATATTTGAATTTGAATATTTTCATATTGAATTGAAAACCCACCTAGCATCTAGCAACCCCTTAGGCACATTCAATGGGAATCAATAAGACTTTAATTTTTCAAAAGATATTGTTGACAAATGAATTATATTTTAACTTAAATGTGATTTGTATTTTGGTATACATCTTTGTTTGTTAACCGATTTAAGTTGTAGAAGAAAATATAAATATAGGGATTTATTAGCATACACAATATTACATTCTTATGATAAAAATTCTTTAAGTTAGAATTTAAAATGTTTCCAATTGGGAACCTTATTTCTAAGTTGTATATAGATTTAGATTTAACCCAATCCAGTTTTTAAAAACTGGAATGGCCTATAGCACATTATCTCTCTCTGCCTTCTTTTAGCAAGCTGTTATTGTTTATTGACCTACTAAGAAGAGTTGGATTAGATATATATACTGTATGTATACTTTTAGGTAGCTGGGCACCATTTTGATAACATTAATCAAGTATTACAAGAAAGTAAGTTGCTTATCTTTAATGGGAATTTCTACTACCACTGATTTTTATTTTAATAGTACAATTACCTAACAATACAAACATTTTCCAGATACATGTCCTTACACTATACACTGCCAATAATTTTACCTGCTCTGATTGGCAGTGTTGGTTCATGAATCCTCAATTCTCAAAGTGCATATTGTCACAAACAGAATCAACGACATATTAAAACTATCTCTGGTTATGCATGAAATGCTCTCGGACAAATGTTCCCAATAGAGATTCTGTTCCACCTTATCTAGAAAATTAAAAATGAGTACACATGATGAACAAATTACATAGCTGAATTTAGAGGCTGAGATGGCCTATGCTTTTATAAATGGAAGGAATATTAAGGGAAGAAAATTATATTAGGTATCTATTTATGAATTTTTTAATTTTCAGAAAGGGATTTTTTCATTTCATATTTACCTTTTATGTTTTAGAGCCTTACAGAAGTTGAACCTTAAAGTGTAGGTTAGTGGACACTGAATTATTTTCAATAGCTAGAACTTAATAATATGATCCCCCCAAAAGCTAGGAAATATTTAAATATAGTATTATATCAGAAATAGAAAAGAATTGGAAGGATGTGAATACAGTTATTTAATGGCAGTAGTTAAGATTCATTCCCCAAAATTAAATAGACACTTGCTGAAATTGTACGTTCATCAGAAAAATGAGTACTGTAATAATGCCTATAATGTAATGTTTAAAACTATATATTAAAAATGTTATGAAGGAATTTGTGCCCTATAGTACAAAAGGTTTAGTTAATCAGTGGTATCAAAAATACTTCAAATGGCTCCAATGAAAATTATTTGGAATGTATACATTTAAGATTATAAATCATCTTATGCATATTTTGTAAAGAAAGCAAAATATCTCAGTCGACTTAAAAACCATATTGGTCGTTTAAAATGAAAACTCTTTTGGGAGAAGTTCTTGAGCTGTATTGACTTCTAAGACCCTCTTGACTTTTGTAGGAAGAATACGGGAGGCCATGGAGTTTATGTGTTTCATTATTTATTTCAAAATTAATGTATAGAACTGGATCCCAGGTTCTTTATGTGTAGGTTGTGTCACATGTGGTGTCAAGATATAGACAGCTCAGATTTGAACAGTTTGAACTCACCTAGTAAATGTGAATGAATGATAATCACTAATTCTCATAAACACTTAAGGATTTAAGTAAAATAATGTTTATAATGTGTTTTCTGAGAGTCGTGTACATTATAACCTGTCATAATGATATTGGTAATGAAAGCAATGCCTGTGGTTGTAATTGACCATAATTGCCCCACTGTATTGTGTTGCTACTGGACTACTTTGGAGATTCCATGCACCTTGGAAGACTTAGTTTGACAAAGAAAAATTAAAGATTATGTCTTTGACTCAATAGAATAAGATATAAACATCTTGTGCTGCTGACTTTTTTCCCCACTATTTAGAAATCTAAAGGAATGCCTACTTAATATATACAAGTCAGATTATATCATATTTCTCTGTGGCTTTTATTACTGTCATAATAGCATTGAAATGTTATAGAGTCCTTTACTTAGTAACGTTTTAATCTGTTGCATTATAAAACAGAATACTCTGTACTTTCAGACAGATATTATATTATGAATCACCAACATCTACTCAAAATTTAAGAAAATTATGCAGTGTGGTTTTGGAAGGAACATAATATCATTCATATTAAGGCTATGTGTATATTTATGAGTTTCAATAATATAGTTTTTAGTGTTTTTAGTGAAAGATTATTTGTTCAAATATGCAGGGCTAGGCTCTCCAACTGACAGAACTAGCTGAAATATAATGTGCTTTAAAAAATTAATATTTAACTGATCTGAATACACTGACTGCAGTAGTCATAAAGCTGTTGTTAGAATCTGCTAAAATGTTGATATTTGTACAAAGGCTGTGGTTGTACATGTTGAAAATAATAAAGAATATAAAGATTCTACAGAAAATACAGCTGAACATTTTTGTTATGGATGTTTTCCAGTTGTGTACAACATTTTGGTCTGACATATTATTTGATTTAATTGGTGATAAGAGAGATTCAACAGCTTCCTCTTTTTGAAGTGTATCTTTGGAATCAAGAGACCAAAGTTCTGTTCTCAGAATAAAGTGACACCCATTATACAACCCTCATATAAACTCAACTATTTCTTTAGTAAAACAATGATTATAAGATATTTTCCGAGAATCTTGAAAATTGCATCAAGATTGCCAGGCTAAATATGATGACTAAGTACTGAATTTTGATGATATAATACAAAAAAGATGTGTGGATGCATGGGTAGTTTCTGGCCATGTGTGTGGTTCTGGAGGATTGCTCTGAAAACCCGATGCCATTTCTTCCATTTTATTTTTTAATTAGAAGAAAGTTGTGAGCAAATTGAAGGAAATCCAGAGAAGTTGTGAAGATTTGAGTTATTCACAATATATAGATAAATCAGGAAATGTGGAGTCAATAACCAAAAGAGAGGAAAGTACCATTTAAAGAAAGAAATGATTAATTTGAGATTTATCTAGAAATAATAAAAATAAACGAAGGAATATGTGGACATTACTATCAGCAAAAACTACCTTAGTAATGAAACTTGAGTAATAAAAGAGAGTGATTTCTTATGGAAAGGTAATAGAATTTCTCTTCACTTCGAGCATTTTGAAACTCAGAAAGATAAACCATCAGCAGCGGTGCTAATGTCATCCAGAAAAAACAAGATAAGCAGCTAGGGAATCTCAGTTTTAGTTTCACAGATCAGTAAATCCTATTAAAGAAACATGAGAATTCATTGCCTTGTGCTTTTAAGGAAGTATAAAATTTTCAAATTATTGCAATATTTGAATTACATAAGCTGTTGAATTTGCAGTTTTTTGGGTTCAGTTATGATTAGGAGATTTTAGATTTCTTACTATCAAGTCAAAATTCAGGAGCAGCACTGGCTGGTTCATTCAAGGGGCGTCTTTTGCGTTAAATTTCATGATGATTCTTTGCATGAGTTATCGCTCTATCTGCTGAGCAGAGTTGAGAAATAAGTGTCTTTTTTCTCTAGAATTTTACTTTAATTGTAAACATTTACAGAAAATGTATACATTACAATAAAATTTACAATAAGATTTAAAATTTCACAATGGAAAATGATTTGTAGAGAATCATTCATGCCTCTTCATATTCAGAAATTAATGTAATTAATTGTACTGCTCTCAAACATTATGTAGTAGTTTCTCAAATGGGACTAGACTGGTTGCATATATTCATAAATCGAGATGAATTTTTATTTTGGTAAAATGTTCTACGGCTTCAATGCCTAAGGCTAGTGAGAAAATATAGTCTTCCCGATTCTGTGGTAAAATGAGTGTTTCCCAGTGAGCTTGGATGTATGCACATCTGTTTTTGTAGTGAATTCTCTGACTATATTTCTTACATACAGAGTGGAAAGCATTTGAAACCCTTCAAAGGAATATATGGGATTCAGCAAAAGGCAACAGAAAGGATGACAATTTTTAGTTGACTTGGGCTAGGAAAATCAAGTTAGTTAAAGTAATGCTTTATTTGGGGGAGGGAATTTACATTGCTCAGCTTTCCATCCTGAATCATATTATTTATTATTTCTGGATATGTTATGTTTCACTTTAGAGCTTCATGTTTAAATATAACTGTAGAAGTAGCATAAGCTGTATTTCTAGATCCTTCTTTATGTGCTTGGAGAGTCTTGGATAGATCTTATTCTTATGAACTGTTGATGTTTTTAAGGCAAACTTGTTCACTAAGAAGTATAGTGAAAATAAAAGAAAATCTTAAAATAATTGGGATTTAGTTATTGGGTAATATGAAACATTCATTCATTGGAATAGAGAAGAAAGGGAATTTTAATGATGCATAGGAAAATGGAAATCAGGCTCAATCGTTAACCAGAAAAAGATGTTGTACTCTGGACCAAAGGAACACTGATAGCCTATATATTGAGAAGGATGGTATTCTTTTTTATCTATCTATCTGTCTATCTATCTATCTATCTATAGACAGATAGATAGATATAGTTTTTTGGTTTTTTTTATTTTGCGGTACGCGGGCCCCCCACCGCTGTGGCCTCCCCCGCCACGGAGCACAGGCTCCAGACGCGCAGGCCCAGCGGCCACGGCCCACGGGCCCAGCTGCTCTGCGGCACGTGGAACCCTCCCGGACCGGGGCACGAACCCGCGTCCCCTGCATCGGCAGGCGGACCCTCAACCACTGCGCCACCAGGGAAGCCCCTATCAATATATTTTTAATTGAAGTATTGTTGATTTACAATGTTGTGTTAACTTTTGCTATACAGCAAAGTGATTCAGTTATACAAATATATACATTTTTTTATATTCTTTTCCATATGGCTTATCATAGATATTGAATATAGTTCTCTGTGCTATACAGTAGGACCTTGTTGTTTATTCATTCTATATATAAAAGCTTACATCTACTAACCCTAACCTCCCACTCCATCCCTCCCCCAACCCTTTCCCCCTTGGCAACCTCCAGTCTGTTGTCTATGTCTGTGATTATGTTTCTATTTTGTAGATAGGTTCATTTGCATCATATTTTAGATTCCACATGTAAGTGATATCATATGGTATTTGTCTTTCTCTTTCTAACTTACTTCATTTAGTATGATAATCTCTAGTTGCATCATTTTGCTGCAAATGGCATTATTTCATCCTTCTTTATGGCTGAGTAGTATTCCATTGTATATATATACCACATCTTCTTTATGAGAAGGATAGTATTCTTAAAGCAAGACATTTTAACATCCATTGGGTCCCTTTCAAAGGAAGCACTCTCTAATACAACATTAAAATTTTGCTGAGGAAAATGAGTTCTATTTTTTAAAGACTTCTTATATTGGCTCACAAGTAGCTATATTTTAATATCTGTGATTCCAAAATTTTCAAATTGAATGAAAGTAGTTTTAGTCTAGTTTATTTCCTGTGGTCACATAGATCTGATCCTAGATTGACTCAGAATCTATGATCCAGGTACACTTCATCATAGCACTACTAAAACTGCAAAAATAATAGATTTCTCTGCTGTAATAATTCTGATTAACTGCCTAAATTCTGAAAAAGCCTGATTCTGAATGTTAGTCATGACCTCCTATATCCTAATCATTACACAGATCAGTAGAGAAGAAAAATAGTTGAATTTGTATTCAGACATGTGTTAAGTACAGAACCCACCAGAGGTGAAGTTCTGTCCTTTAAAGCAGTTCAAAAGAGACAACAGCCAAGAGCTCTGAGCCTGCATATTATGAGGTAGCCTTGACAGATGTAGAAAGAAGAACTTTAGGTAAATACAATTCAAGCATAGTTAAGGATCACCAAAATACAACCAGATTAAGTACTGAAGTTAGTACAGAAGGTTTAAAAAAGCTCTTTAAAATGTAGAACTATTTTTAAAAATCAACCTAAGTCAGGACCCTCCTTAATAATTGTCTGGTAATTTAGAAATTGTTGTCTACAAAATTATATTGTTATTCAAAAGGAAGCTAACTCTTGGTTTTATATTCTTAATTTTACATAATTGGACTCATGTTAGAGATTTTTACTACTACTATAACATTACTACTAACATTCATCTGGTAACTTTCAAGCTAGATGTGCCATCTCACTATTACCAAGTTTTGGTCTGGTGAGGGCAGGCAGTGTTCCATGGGGCTGAGTGACAAATGAGCTAGATTGCAGTTCATTGTGACAATTGAATCAAAAGTTTATTTTTAGATATAGTATCCAATAGACTCTAGCAATAAATGCATTTATGTAACTGTAATTTTATTTATCTTGTACTGTGCTAAAAAGTATTCAACGCAGTTTGCAAAACTGTGCCCTGTAAATGAGAAAAGTAAATCCATGAAAAAAATCTAGGAGAGACAGGAATGTGGTTACAACAATTAAAACGAAGCAAGGAGTTTAAGTTAGCAAACCAAATGCATGTTGTCACAGTGTTTACCGTTGCTGGAGGTGAATGTTTAATTTGACTCTCGGTTCTCCAGGGAACAATGGCAATAAGAAACAGGATCAGTCGTTTTCCTCTACCCACTTGATAAAAACAAATTGTCTAGAAATACTGAAACATAGATATTTCTCTTATGAGCCTAGTAAAAAGGGAGCTATAATTTTACCAAAATTTTAGGAACTATGGTACATGTGTTGAGATATGCAAAGATCAAATCATTCCCGATTCTACATATAGCAGATAAAGTAAAATAGTGTGACTCCACATTTTTTAGGAAACATTTTAATCCTTTCCCTCAATGTAACATAATAAATATTTATATTGTGTTTCTTACTACAAATCTTAGCAAATTATATAAAGATGGCGTTTATAACCTATTTCCTATAGGACAGGCATAGTCAAGAGTTTAGTTGAAATCAAATTTGCTAATACCAATTTACCTGAAGATCTTCATGACTTAAAATATATTTTATAAACACATGTAGAGTAGAATAAACCCCCATGTAATTAAATGATTTTATCCATAAATGGATTATACAAATCTCAAATCTAGACTTAGAAGTAAGCATTTTGAATCATCTAATTCATTTGCTCTTAAGCCTCATTCATGCTCAGAATATCATAGGGTATTAGAAAATTTCAGACTCTACCATAATCTATTGAATCTGAATCTACTTGGGGAGCAGTGTGTGTAGGTGTTGTATCCAGGAGGTGGAAGGTGGAAAGAAAAAACTGGAAAATTGAACCTTAATAGAAATCACGAGGGAATTTTGATGATGATTTAAATATATAGGAAGCAATCTAGTGAAAAACCATTTTATAGATACAGAAAATCATTAATTCGTTCATCTATGTGCATATTATTGAACAATTCAATGTAGGTATATAATCGTCTAAGAATAATTAAAATAAAAATAGATACTGTCCCTATCTGCTAAGACTTTGTAACCTAAAGACATGGTATGTGTAAGTATTTGCATGACAGTTCAACTCAACAGAGAGTAAATTGTCAAAGTCAGTGGTGTAATTAGCAAGCTATATAGCAAGAGCTATAATATCATGAGAAAAGCCCCGCTTTGGAAATTATTATCATAGCTCACAGAATTTTTCTGGAAATATGTGTCCTCCTGGATGAGAAAACTGAATTAGATTTTCTCCAAGATCCTTTGGCTCTACAATGTTAAGAGTCTGTTATTTCAGAGAAGGGTGGTGTGAGGTGGAAGGATGTGTAGATGGCACTTGAGGCCTGGTAAATGGATAAAGTAAGGATAGACAGAGAGAGAAACAGAGCTGGTGGAAGAGGAAGAGTGAGTTAACACGAACAATGGGGTGGTCAAGTTAAGTATTAAGATTTATCAATAAATTCTAAGATATAAGCAGTTTAGAGACATGGGTGAATCCAGGAGGCCTCTGGGACTCCAAACTTAGCTCTTAAGGTCCTACCGTCTCACATCAAATGCACCTTCTGGCCCAAAATAATAGAAGACGTGTCTGTTTGAGGCGTGTAGGTGACCTCATTCAGTAGGGAGTGTTTTAGATGATAAAACATCTCCATTTTATACACAAATAATTATATAGCCTATCTGACATTTTTAGGGAGCCATACTCCATAAATCCATAGATTCTAGGTTTGTTTCCTAGAAGATATCCAGAAATCCCAAACCACAGACCACCTACTCAAAGAGTTTCATAGATTCGGACTCTCACTATCAAGAGCCTTTTGTTTCATGGGAACCTGCCTTCTTTCATTCTCATAAGCATCCCCAGTAACAGGTAAAGAAACAGATCACACACTAGCTGCTGAAAACCTTCCTTCCCAGGGAACAAGATGTAAATTTAGGAATAAACATGATGTAGCAAGATGACAGTGAAAGTATAATTTGGAGATAAGGCTCTATTTTAATAGTAACAACACTTTAAAATTTGTTTGAGATTTGTTTCCACTGATATATAATTAACTGATCTTCACTGAATAAAGAAGGGTTTACGGTAAAGTTTTCAAAAATGCAAACCGTTCTGAAAAAATACATTTTATTCAAAGTTGACCCTTATGTTCAGAATCCATGCTTAGATGATGCCTTCTGGGAATAGTCTGTAGTGAGAAAGAAATGACAGGAGATTATGATAGATCTTCAGGATCAACAGATTTCAGAATTTCCCCACCCTGTCCATTTTCCTATCCTGCTTCTGTCTGTCTGTATGTTAAGATTAATACCCAAAGTAAGGCATGACATGTGCATTTAAAACTCATTTTATCACTATTATTCTTTACCACTGGTAAAGCTTATCAACACCTGTTACTGGGGGCTGTCATATTTCTCAGTTAGATGGAATGATTTAAAAAATTTTTTTAATCAAATTTAAGGTAAGAGACATCCTCTGTCCCTTTAACTTTATGCTGTGGTCATCTGAACTCAAAATTTTAAAATAAATTTAGCATTGGAAGTTTTACTTTTTATGAATTACAGTCAGATTAACGTTTACTAGACTGCTGTAGACCTAACATTATTATGATGACATGGCCAGCAAGTTAAGATATCTGTATAATTCATATGTACACACATATTTTTATAAAATAACATTTATGTACCAAAGATTCTCAAATCTTACAGAAATTAGTACTTAGCACTAAAAGCTAATTATAGAAACATTAATATTTTTATTTGCCTCATGGATAAATGTATAGTTGGTAAAGGATGTACCACCATGTGATCTTTACAACCACCATTGTGACAGCAATCAATCTATGATATAATTATTTTTAACATCTTTATTGGAGTATAATTGCTTTACAATGGTATGTTAGTTTCTGCTTTATAACAAAGTGAATCAGCTATACATAAACATACATCCCCATATCTCTTCCCTCTTGCATCTCCCTCCCTTCCAGCCTCCCTATCCCACCCCTCTAGGTGGTCACAAAGCACTGAGCTGATCTCCCGGTGCCATGCAGCTGCTTCCCACTAGCTATCTATTTTACATTTGGTAGTGTATATATGTCCATGCCACACTCTCTCACTTTGTCTCAGCTCACCCTTCCCCCTCCCTGTGTCCTCAAGTCCATTCTCTAGTAGGTCTGAGTCTTTATTCCCATCCTACCCCTAGGTTCATCATGACCATTTTTTTTGTTTGTTTTTAGATTCCATATATATGTGTTAGCATATGGTATTTGTTTTTCTCTTTCTGACTTACTTCACTCTGTATGACAGACTCTAGGTCCATCCACCTCACTACAAATAACTCAATTTCATTTCTTTTTATGGCTGAGTAATATTCCATTGTATATATGTGTCACGTCTTCTTTATCCATTCATCTGTTGATGGACACTTAGGTTGCTTCGATGTCCTGGCTATTGTAAATAGAGCTGCCATGAATATTGTGGTACGTGACTCTTTGGAATTATGGTTTTCTCAGGGTATATGCCCAGTAGTGGGATTGCTGGGTCGTATGGTAGTTCTTTTTCTCCATAGTGGCTGTATCAATTTACATTCCCACCAACAGTGCAAGAGGGTTCCCTTTTCTCCACACCCTCTCCAGCATTTATTGTTTGTAGATTTTTTGATCATGGCCATTCTGACTGGTGTGAGATATCTCATTATAGTTTTGATTTGCATTTCTCTAGTGATTAATGATGTTAAGCATTCTTTCATGTGTTTGTTGACAATCTGTATATCTTCTTTGGAGAAATGTCTATTTAGGTTTTCTGCTCATTTTTGGTTTGGGTTGTTTATTTTTTTGATATTGAGCTGCATGAGCTGCTTGTAAATTCTTGAGATTAATCTTTTGTCAGTTGCTTCATTTGCAAATATTTTCTCCCATCCTGAGGGTTGTCTTATTGTCTTGTTTATTGTTTCCTTTGCAGTGCAAAAGCTTTGAAGTTTCATTAGGTCCCATTTGTTTATTTTTGTTTTTATTTCCCTTTCTCTAGGAAGTGGGTCAAAAAGGATCTTGCTGTGATTTATGTCATAGAGTGTTCTGCCTATGTTTTCCTCTAAGAGTTTTATAGTGTCTGGTCTTAACATTTAGGTCTTTGATCCATTTTGAGTTTATTTTTGTGTATGGTGTTAGGGAGTGTTCTGATTTCATTCTTTTACATGCAGCTGTCCAGTTTTACCAGCACAACTTATTGAACAGGCTCTATTTTCTCCATTGTATGTTCTTGACTCCTTTATTAAGGATAAGGAGACCATATGTGCATGGGTTTATCTCTGGGCTTTCTATCCTGTTCCATTGATCTATATTTCTGTTTTTGTGCCAGTACCATACTGTCTTGATGACTGCAGCTTTGTAGTATAGTCTGAAGTCAGGGAGCCTGATTCCTCCAGTTCCGCTTTTCTTTCTTAAGATTGCATTGGCTATCCGAGGTCTTTTGTGTTTCCATAGAAATTGTGAAATTTTTTGCTCTAGTTCTGTAAAATATGCCGTTGGTAGTTTGATAGGGATTGCACTGAATCTGTAAATTGCAGATTTTGACTATAATTGTATAGTCATTTTCACAACGTTGATTCTTCCAATCCAAGAACATTGTATATCTCTCCATCTATTTGTATCATCTTTAATTTCTTTCATCAGTGTCTTATAGTTTTCTGCATACAGGTGTTTTGTCTCCTTAGGTAGGTTTATTCCTAGGTATTCTATTCTTTTTGTTGCAATGGTAAATGGGAGTGTTTCTTTAATTTCACTTTCAGATTTTTCATCATTTGATTTTCATAATAGTAATGGGTTAGTTAAAAAGGTCAAAACTAAATGCTGCATTTAGTCTTTGGTTTTTCAATTATTTTTAGCTTTGGAGGAAGAAATAAATTCAATTTATGGCTTTCTAATAAATTAGACAGATACAAGTTATTCATCTTATGTTTCTATAATTGGAAAGAAAAAACATTGGGTATCAATGAAGGACATACAAAGCTATACGATTTTAAACGACATCCAATTCTACTAATAGATTAAGTACTTACTGTAGACAAAATAACTCAGAGAGAAGCATTTTATATTCCATATCTTCCCTGTCTCTCATCATTTTATGTTCTTAATTATAAGGCTCGGCATATTAGATTCTCATCACTGATAGCTGAAAACAAAGATCAGGTGGATGCAGGCTTTCTGTTATGGTATCATGGGTGATAGTAGTTTGCTCTGATCATAAAGGTATCTGAGAGAGAGTGTTCATTACTGAGTTTATTTGTACTTAAGAACTAGTACAGAATTCTATAACGTTGTTTTGGGAGTCTGTGCCATAGGACTGCCTCATGATAATTTCTCGTCAGTGGATAAAGATTCCCATCAAGTCCCTTTCCATTTTAAAATCTGCTTATTGGTCAGTTTTATTTTAAAAGTTAAATTCACACTGGTCACTTCTGGACAGTTGTCTTTCACTCTTTCTGCTGTTGGAGTAAATGGAAAAGTCTGTAATGTCTCCCCCTCTTTTTTATTTATATGATTAAGGTTGCATTTATCAAAGGCAAAGTAACTCATTTAACTTGTTCAAAATGGTCAACTCACTGACATGTTCAACCTAGTTATATGGTGCTGTGGAGACAAAAATATGGCTGAAAGATATCCCTTCTCAAATCTCTTCAAAGAATATGATTTAGTGGAAAGGTCACTTGAATACATGTTTTTGTCTTAAAAAATAATAGTAATTCTATCACCTTTCCTCATTTTCCTTCTGAGGTAATGATTATTATCAGCATCATATATATCTTTTCACACCTTACTCTGTCCTCATACAAACTTATAGAAATAAGTATAGACACAGATAAAGGGGAGCTATCTTTATTTTACAAAAACAGGTAAGTTTGCTTTCTATATTTAAGATATCATAGCTGGGGCTTCCCTGGTGGCTCAGTGGTTGAGAATCCGCCTGCCAATGCAGGGGACACGGGTTCGATCCCTGGTCTGGGAGGATCCCACGTGCCGCGGAGCAACTAAGCCTGTGTGCCACAACTACTGAGCCTGTGCTCTAGAGCCCGCGAGCCACAACTACTGAGCCCGCGTGCCACAGCTACTGAAGCCCGCTTGCCTAGAGCCTGTGCTCTGCAATGAGAAGCCATCACCGTGAGAAGCCCGCGCACTGCAATAAAGAGTAGCCCCCACTCGCCACAATTAGAGAAAGCCTGTGCGCAGCAGCAAAGACCCAACACAGCCAAAAAAAAAAAAAAAAGATATCATAGCTATTTCTTCAGGTCCACAGTTGTACAGTATTTGCTAAGTAGAATATACTATGATTTATATAGTCATTCTCCTAGCGATACACATTTATGTTGTTTCTAGTTGTTTTTTTTTCTCTGCTACTACACATAATGTTTCAGTGTACCTTTCTAACTGGCACACTTTTCACTTTAGGGTAGATTTCTAAGAATTGAGTTGCTGAGCCCGAGGATGTATGTACTTTTTTTTTTTTTTTTTTTTTTTTTTTTGCGGTACGGGGGTCTCTCACTGGTGTGGCCTCTCCCGTTGCGGAGCACAGGCTCCGGACGCACAGACCCAGCGGCCATGGCTCAAAGGCCCAGCTGCTCCAGGGCATGTGGGATCTTCCCGGACCGGGGTCCGAACCCGTGTCCCCTGCATCGGCAGGCGGACTCTCAACCACTGCGCCACCAGGGAAGCCCTGTACTTTTAAAAGATATTGCTGGATTGTCTTCAAAAATGGGTAGAGCAAGTTTGTACTTTTCTCATCTGCTTATAGGCACTCTTGATGTATATAAACATCAACCATTTATTTGTTGCATGTTTGGCATTTATTTTTTCCTTGTAAGTTATTTCAAAATAAGGCACCACCTACCTCTGTCACACTGTGTGTTGCTTCTTTACCTCCAACTTATACCAGCAGCCACCCTGATTTCCTGAGTATTCTCCAAGCAACCAAACATTTGCACCCTCTAAACCTTCTACCTACAAATCTCTTCCACGAGGGGTCCACATGGCTCCCTCATTTTCTTCAGGAGTGAAATAACACTACTCTGACTCTGTTTCCATGTTCAGCTTTATTTTTATTCATAGAAATAACATTTCTCGTTACTACGTATTACATAGCTACCATTTTGTTCATGATCTCCTCTGTGATACAGCAGTCTCCATGAGAACAGGAATGTCTTTGTTTTGTCCACTCCTGTGCCCGTAACATCTAAAACTGCCTTACTTACAGTAAATACTTTAGATTTGATGAGTAAATTATTTACTTGTATTTTCACCTTAATTAATGGTGCCTATAATGTTAACAAATCACTGAAATCTTTCAAGTAACTTGTAATAAAATTTTTGACCTAGGACTATGTCATGGGTGTAAATTTGGTTAAAACACTTCCTCTTCCAAAACTTGTGTGTAGTAATATAGGCAATGCTTAGTATTAGTTCCCAATGATCTGCCAATGAATTATTATTTATTTACTACTCCTAAGTCTCAAACCAGTAAAGTTTTTGGCAATAATTATGTAGGTAAGCACATGTACCATTATAGAGCCTCTGCCACCAGTGAGGAGATTGGTGCTTCCTACCTGTTGTGGGCTGAATCATGTCCTTCCTACGTCCGTATGGTCAAGTTCTAACCCTCAGCACCTCAGAATGTGACCCTATTTGAAGATAAGGTTTTTAAAGAGGTTATTAAGTTAAAGTTGGGCTCTAACCCATACTGACTGGTGTCCTTATAAGAAGAGGAAATCTGTATACACATAGCGACCTCAGGAATGTGTGCTCTCAGAGGGAGGGCTATTTGAGGCCATAATGAGATGATGCCCATCTGCAAGGCAAGGAGAGAGGCCTCAGGAAAAACCAAAAGTGCTTGATTTTGAACTTCCGGCCTCCAGAACAGTAAGCAAATGAATTTCTATTGTTTAAGTCACGCAGTCTGTGCCATTTTGTTGTGGCAGCCCTAGCAGACTGATACACTACCACATTCCTACTCTTCCACTGGACATAAACCATATGCCTGGGGGAATATATGAGCCTCACCCTCAGTGACTCTGAGCTTTCTATGATATCTATGTCCAAGGAGGCTTAGTCCTTCCTAAGTTTAATGCCCTGTTGTGAGGGCAGCTGTAGCATCTGAGGACAGCATAGCCTTCACGGGGTCATGAATAAAAGGAAAAGTCTATGGTTCATTTAGTCTCTAGTGATGCAGCCAGGGATCTATACCTACAATTTAGTTTAATGTTTTGGTTAGTACTTGATAAATTGAAGATATATAATACCTAATTAAAATGTTATTTCTGAGGGAAAAAAATGACCAATCTGAATACAACACATATTTGAGTACTGGATTGCCTCTATTTGCCTTTATTTTATTATAACTGGAGCTGGCCTATATATGAAGGATACTAGGAATTTAAAAAAACAAGGATAATAGAAAAGAGAAAAATGTCATTTCTGGATGCCCTTCTAAAGAAGCTGAGGAAACCAATCTGGCTGCAGCAGCTGGCCCCGGCAGGAGCAGCTGGGCCATGGAATGCATAGAATAGAAAGGATGGGATAAGTTAGCTAAGAGCAGTCAGGGGTCAGTGGCAAGGGTTCTGATCCAGCAGACAAGGCAAAGCATGACAGAAGAGAGAGCCCTGGAAGTAGAAAAGACTGAAATCAGAGTAAGTGGCTAGGTTATGATTCTAGGTGAATTTTACAATTGTGGCATGTTCCCTATGAGGCACAGTCAAATCGGAGGCAGGAGATGGAAAATCTGGGCTGGTTGCTAAGGGACCCACCTTGTAGACTAGAGTTAGGTCTTGGCAAGAAATGGGTTTTCTGGGCCAAAAACTTAAAACAGAAACCTCATTCTTTAGACCAGATTATCGCAGCAGGCAGCAAATAGGAAATAGTTTATATCAGTATGTGGCAATTTAGAATTCATTACTGCATTCCAGACAGCAAGCTGAAGCACCTGGTAAACCTTCTAATGCAGACATGGCTTGAGGAAAAAGGTGGCAACCATCTGTGGTTTCAATGAGAAGGTTTGGGGAAGCTGAGGCAGACATTTAATCTGCTTTCGTCTTCTTTTTTCTTCTTTAATTTAATTTAATTAATTTATTTTTTAACATCTTTATTGGAGTATAATTGCTTTACAATGATGTGTTAGTTTCTGCTTTATAACAAAGTGAATCAGCTATACAAATACATATATCCCCATATCTCTTCCCTCTTGCGTCTCCCTCCCTCCCACCCTCCCTATCCCACCCCTCTAGGTGGTCACAAAGCACCGAGCTGATCTCCCTGTGCTATGCGGCTGCCTCCCACTAGCTATCTATCTTATGCTTGGTAGTGTAAATATGTCCATGCCACTCTCTCGCCCCGTCACAGCTTACCCTTCCCCCTCCCCGTATCCTCAAGTCCATTCTCTAGTAGGTCTGTGTCTTTATTCCTGTCTTACCCCTAGGTTCTTCATGACATTTTTTTTTCTTAAATTCCATATATATCTGTTAGCATACGGTACCTGTCTCTCTCTTTCTGACTTACTTCACTCTGTATGACAGACTCAGGTCCATCCACCTCATTACAAATAGCTCAATTTCACTTCTTTTTATGGCTGAGTAATATTCCATTGTATATATGTGCCACATCTTCTTTATCCATTCATCCGATGATGGGCACTTAGGTTGTTTCCATCTCTGGGCTATTGTAAATAGTGCTGCAATGAACATTGTGGTACATGACTCTTTTTGCATTATGGTTTTCTCAGGGTATATGCCCAGTAGTGGGATTGCTGGGTCGTATGGTAGTTCTATTTTTAGTTTTTTAAGGAACCTCCATACTGTTCTCCATAGTGGCTGTACCAATTCACACTCCCACCAACAGTGCAAGAGGGTTCCCTTTTCTCCACACCCTCTCCAGCATTTATTGTTTGTAGAATTTTTTGATGGCCATTCTGACCGGTGTGAGATGGTATCTCACTGTAGTTTTGATTTGCATTTCTCTAATGATTAATGATGTTGAGCATTCTTTCATGTGTTTGTTGGCAATCTGTATATCTTCTTTGGAGAAATGTCTGTTTAGGTCTTCTTTTGTTGAACATCAAAGGAATTGTCCACATCGTATGATTTCTTTACAAAGCCCCAAATGGAGGTGGAGGGAGTAATATCGTATCCCACGGTTGTTAGCTAGCATTTCCTAATCCATCTTTCCCCCATCTACATTGACACATACATGATATTAGCTACTGGGTTATTTTCTTAATTCCTGTTCAGAATAACCTGTAACACCAGTCTAAGATAACACCAACTTGCATTTATATATTGAATAGAACTTGTGATTTTTGCTAAATGTTTTGTATCTATGACTTCATTTTTTTTAAACATGCTGCTTTATTCTGATGTCTTAGGGTCTGCTAAAGTACAGATCAGAGCTAGATATTTGCCAGGAAAAAAAGAGAGAAACATCGCTCTGCAGTTTGTTACACAAGTGCAGGTCTCCTCAAAAGAATTAAAATGTGAGTGGTAGCTCATACATTCTGGGGATTTAGTGAACAGGAACTAGGTCCTTCAAGATCTTGTTGGAAATGTTCCTCTACTCCCAGGTGTGCCCTGATCATAAAAGCAGTGCCAAAATTGACAGATTTGGATTTTTTAGAATTTTTAGAACCTATAATTCAGATATGGTAAGTCAGAGCCAATTTTCAAAACTGCCTCATTGAAGACAATCATTGGAGCAGCCGTGAGGGAGTGAATACTCACTCTGTAGCATCAAATGCTGTTAAAGACTTTGATTAAATTAGATATAGAAATAACGACTTTTTTAAAAAGAGTTTCAGAAAATCATGCATTTTTGAGAAAAGCAGAGTCATCTTAGTAAAGAAACAAATGGGTATTGCTTGTACTAGAAAACAATATTGTGGCTTAAACTGAGGGATTTTTATTTCAGTGCTTTCAACGTGATGAGACTTTGTGGGGGGACAAGGACACCTTGCTCACTTGGAGTCATAGTTTAAGCATGCAGAGAGAGCTGCTTGGATCCGTGACCCTATGTATTTCTCATCTTATAGGCAGCCTGAAAATTGGCCTTACCTTATCCCAGTCCTTGAGACAAGTCTTGTCACAGGACACAAGTTCATTGACTGCAGAATTTCTCTGACTCCTTGTCTCCTGTTCCCTCTCCCTTCTCCCCTCTCCCTTCTCCTAGGGTCTCTTTCTGATCTAGACATCACAGTTTCCAGTAATTAGTTTCTAGCCTTTTCCCAAGTGATCACCACTTCACTTTCAAACAGCATATGTCCTGGTAACTTTTGCCCCTTTGCCAGTTTCACAATCATATCCTCATTTACAGTAATAGGAAGTATACCTTGTCTGAACCTTGTCCTTGAATTAACATACATTTAAATTTTTGCTCTACATGCTTAATTTTTCTCATGACTGAATAATTTTGTGAATCATTCTTCCACAAGCCTATATTTTCTCTTCCGGAACCTCAATTTATCCATGACTGTATCCCTAATATTGCTTGTGAAACCTCATCAGTGTTATCATTGCCCATCTTTACATTTCCAAGCTGCTAGGCCCACTCTGGCTGCAATACATAGTGCAGTCATTAGAATTCTTGTGGAAATTTAGCTAATGAGTCCTGTCTGCCTCTTCATTCTTGTAGAATGGTCTTAACTTTTGATACCTTCCTTTAGATTTACACAATCTATTGTTTGTCCCAGAATCACTGACCCTTGACTTTACCCCTATGTTTAGAGAATTTCTTGAGCTTCTTGCACTGATCTTCTCCATTCCGAGCCATCCTGCTTCCACCTGAGCTCTAATTATGAAAGCATATTCTGAATAAATGATACTAGGAAAAACAATCTTTGACTTATAAAGTAGCATTATACAGTGTAAGTATTTTTAGCTACCAGCTGTGCAGGCAATAAGTAAGAGACGTTTTGAAGTGCTAAAAATATTTGGGATGTGTCAAGTGGGAGCTGGCAAATACCCTGGGGTGAGAAAAGCCCTAGATAAGGTACATCTGGCACACATTTTTAGGATGTCCTATTTTTAGTCTGTATTTTGATTTCTGAAGAGATCCATGGGTGTTTCCCTAAAAAAGAAGCAAAAATGACAGAACTACCTTTAGTGAACAAGGTAATCTCTGAAGTATTCTCTCTCCCTTCCCTCTGCCCTTCAAATTAAAATTGTCATGATGCCTGACTTTAGTCTTGAATCATAGATAATCGGAAGCATTTGGATGAAAATTGATATATAATATCCAATTATGAGTGATAAAACACAGAATGTAACATTAAAGTGTTTTGTTTTTTGGGTACAGCTCTGAATGTTATCACTGCCATCATTGTTTTCCTAGTTGTTTTTATTGACTAATTGTTACAAACCTTCCAGCAGATCCTTTTTGGTTCGGTTCACATCTGACACATATTTTGTACAGTATATTCAATTGAATTCTTGCCATAAGTAGTTTAGTGAATAAAGAATGAAATCCAAGGAAAAATAAAATTTTGTGATAACTTAATTTTTTTGTTCTAGTCCTAATATTACCAGTTCTCAGCATATTTCCTGACTTCTATTCTCAACTTGAATATAGCATTGAGTCCCTAGGTAATGTCCTTTTATCATATTCAAAACTCAGGCTGAAAATTTTCTGTGGCCATCAGTAAAAATTCAACACCCCAAACCTCCTAATAGGTATGGAAATGGGGGAGGGTGAGAAGGAGGGTGTGAGTGGGCTCCTGTATAGAGGTGGGGTAGCTAGTTAAGATTTCTTAGTGAATTCTACTTTTTACTATATACTCAGGGTCCTGGAAAAAGAAAAAAATGATTAATTTGTGGGTTAAGAAGTGTCTCAAACTTACTTACCATAAATGTTGTTAATCAACAGATTTTTAGCTGAAGGTGAGTATTGACCATCAACAGGTCTTTATCCAGTTATCACCTCTGACCTCCATTCATGCTATGGATTATGGAACCATTGCTTTCTTGTCAGCTCTGTGTCACATCTTCTACAGTTTGTATAAAGGACACTTGATGTTCAGGCCTTTCTTAAAAAATCTGCCACTTTCTCCATGTACATGAAATTCTCATTCTCTCTTTGTGATAGTGTTGGGTTGCTGTAAATATTTCCGGATTCTACTTGTCAAAAAAGTGTATTGTTTGACAAAATAGCTCTATTTTGGAAACAATCTATTTGAGGGATTCTATTGCAATTCTCTCATAACTATAGTGGCGATTTTAAAGTATTTTCAAGATATAATCATTTTGTGATTTATCTTTTCTCAGTGATTTAAATTTACAAAAAAATCAACTTATTCACAATGATCATAAATCTATCCTTAGTATATTTATGTCTCCAAAACCATTTCGAGCTTTTGATGATCCAAGATTTTTTTCTCCAATTAAAAAAAATGCATTTAATTTAAATTCTCTTTAAAGAAAGAAGGTTCGGGAAAATGTATGTTTGGGTTATAGTCAGTGTAGTTGTGGAGTACCCATGTAAAAATTTACAGAAATCTTAAATTTCTCATATTTATTATTCTCTACAGAACTTAAAATGTTCATAAAACCAAAATGTTAGGTTTCAGAATTCACTAGGAGATGAATTGTAGTTGTAACAACATTTAATATTACTTATATATTTTTAAAGTTTCTATTTTGATATTTTGTCATAATGTCTCAAGTTTTAAATCGCATTTAAAAATGTAGTGAGAAGAGAAATTTACTTGATTGTCTGCTGGGACACAGCTGTCAGCAATATTGACATTTGATAAGTGTACTCTAACATCTTTGAGAAGAGATGGAAAGTGTTTCTGTTTCAGATTTCATCACAAATAGCCAACTAACATTGTGACAATGTAAAAGGCAATCCGTTTGATCCTCTCTAAGACAGAGAGATTGCTGGCAAGAAAAGTATGTCTTTAAAAAGTCATATTTTCTACTTGAACAAGTATCTAAATATAAATCTGAGACTTGCTCCAAAACGAGTCTCAGATTGTATTTGAAAAGTGCTTCAATTCGTGTCTCTTGAATTAACTTTATGACTCATGTATTGAACTTTTATTACCATTAAAGAGAATTATTGAATGTGTATGCACGGGTGAATTAAGACACTATGTTTCGTGATAGTTGATAAGAGAGAGAGAGAGAGGGAGTGTTAATGGCTTGGTGTGCTGACCTTTTCCAGACTGTTGAAGAGAGTATTCACCAGGAAAGGGAAAAGTTTTGATGCTTCTGGCATTAATGATTCAGCAAATAAATGAAGGGTTATAGAATCTTCTTCTTATCACCACCCAGAATCAGAGAGGTGTTCCTTTATTTTATAACTATACCTATTAGATTATACTGCAAGTGCTGAAATAATATAGAGAGTTATCCAAGGCTTTTTCCCTACAAGAAAATGTCCTTCCTGTCATCAGTAGATAATACAGTCCAGCCATCACTGGCCATTACACTGGCTTTCTATTCTTGATCAATAGCTTAAGAATTGAACCATAACATTTATAAATCTATGGTTTCTACATACCTGTCTACTTTGTCACTGGCTCAGTGGAATTTGATGTATGTGTTTTGCCTCAGTAAGTCAGTTTATTGGTGCTCTTGTTGTAAGAATTGCATTTACAGGATAAACTTCCCTGGGAAAAATGCTTCTTGCCGTAAGACAAAGTTACTCATAAAATAATTCTAATTTTAGCCTACAAGATCTAAATTTAGGCATGAAGGCCATAAAATCAAATCCATGGTTAATTCATGCATGATAATTCAGAGAAGTAAATAGTATTTATATTTGAGACAAGTTCAGTATTTCAGCACAAAGATTTTATGTGTCTCTAAAAGTGGGATTGCTGTTACTGTTTCTTGAATTCACTACAGTCTGTGGTTTAACTGTTGTGCAAGGCTGCTTACTTTATTATTTAGATAATGATATAGGCAGAGCATAAAGGAATGCCATCCCACCATCATAGAAAGAAATTTTATGAATCTTTAATACTATGTTAAATGTCAATACATGTTTTCCTCTTGAAAACAAAGATGAGGAGAGGGATCCCTCATGTAATCTGGCATAAGCTTCTTAATAGATGTGATTGCAGTTATGATTTTATAAGTATTTATTATATGATTTTCTATATTCTATATCTGATTATAAGCTCCACATACTCAAGAGTTGAGTTGAGTTTTGCTCATCATCATCTCTAAACTTTTTAACTTGTCTGGAATCTAGTTAATGCTCAGTAAATATTTGTTGAATGAATTAGTGAGTGAATAAAAGGAAAAGTAATCCAATATTTAAACAACTTCAAAACACTTTGCCATACTTGATCAACTGAACCATATGAAAAAAGGATTAGACTGTGATTAATGTTAATTTTTTTCCAGAACTATTGATGCTTCCCAGAAAGAAAAGGGAAAAAGCAAATACGTATGCATTCACTCTGACACTCCAGTTTTGTATTATTTTCATTGATTTCTATTAGAATATAGTTGATTTACAATGTTGTGTTTGTTTCTGCTGTACAGCAAAGGGAATCAATTATCTATATCTAATCTCCACTCCTTTTTATATTCTTTTCCCATATAGGTCATTATAGAGTATTGACTAGAGTTCCCTGTGCTACACAGTAGGTTCTTATTAGTTATCTGTCTTATATATGGTAGTGTGTATACGTCAATCCCAATCTCCCAATTTATCCCTCCCCTACCCCTTTCCCCCTTGGTAACCATGTTTGTTTTCTACATCTGTGACTCTATTTCTGTTTTGAAGGTAAGTTTATTTGTACCATCTTTTTAGATTTCCACATATAAGTGATATCATAGGATATTTGTCTTTCTCTGTCTGACTTCACTCAGTATGACAATCTCTATGCTCCTCCATGTCACTGCAAATGGCATTATTTCGTTCATTTTTATGGCTGAGTAATATTCCATTGTATATATGTACCACATTTTCTTTATCCATTCATCTGTCAATGGGCCATTAGGTTGCTTCCATGACCTGGCTATTATACAGTAAATAGTGCTGCACTGAACAATGGGGTGCCTGTATCTTTTCGAATTATGGTTTTCTCCGGATATGTGCCCAAAAGCCTTTGCACAGCAAAGGAAACCATAAACAAAATGAAATGACAACCCACAGTATGGAAGAAGATATGTGCAAATGACCAACAATAGATTAATCTCCAAAATATGCAAACAGCTCATGTAGCTCAATATCAAAAAACAACCCAATTAAAAAATGGGCAGAAGATCTGAATAGACACTTCTCTAAAGAAGACATGAAGATGGCCAAAAATCACATGAAAAGATGCTCAACATCACCAATTATTAGAGGAATTCAAATCAAAACTACAGTGAGGTATCACCTCACACCAGTCAGAATGGACATCATCAGAAAATCTACAGACAAACAAAAATCTACAAACAATAAATGTTGGAGAAGGCGTGGAGAAAAGGAAGCCCTCCTACACTGTTGGTGGGAATGTAAATTGGTACAGCCACTATGGAGAACAGTATGGAGGTTCCTTTAAAAACTAAAAATAGAGCTACCATATGATCATATGTTTTTATTATATATATTTTATGAAAATTATTTTAAAATTTGTTCTTTTATATATGGAAGTTGATACAACTAATTATGATTTCAAGACTTCAATCCTCCTGAGAGTTTGAACTTCCTCCCTCCCTCCCTCCCCCCCCCCCCCCCTCCCCCCCCCTCTCTCTCTCTCTCTCTCTCTCTCTCTCTCTCTCTCTCTCTCTTTCTCTTTCTTTCCTCCCTCCCTCCCTTCCTTCTTTCCTTCCTTTCATAACATCTACCTGTGGACCTAGAATTCTATCACTGAAACAATCTTGGAAAGTGACTGCCTCATTTTAAAGATGAAAATTTAAGAGTGGTCATATTCCTGGTATTACACTGTTATTTCAGTAGCAAAATAAAAGCTTCAAAAATAGCTAATGACTCCTAATTTATGTCCATTATATTTATGCTAGGCTGGGAAACATAGCCACAAAAATATTCATAAATGAGATAGAAGTAATTATATCTTTATAGATTTATAGTTAGATCTATAATTATAATCTATATTAATCTATAATCTATAATATAGATTTATAATTAGATCTATTTATGTATTTATAGACAGGTATATATTGGAGTGATTAGGAGAATTCCAGCAAAACAGGAGACTAAGTTGATGCAAATAAGGCTGACTTCCAGCCACAAATACAGAGAAATAGTGGAAATATTACAAGAGCAGCAAAAAAAATATTTTTATCCACATAGGTGAGTTTGAAAGAATGTAAGATTACCCAAAGGCCAAAAATAAATGGAAAAATTAAAAAGAGAATGACATGCAGAGGCCCATTCTGTAATGATCCACTAGAATTCTGTGATATAGTCCACAAGGACTGTGGGCTAGAGATCTAGCGCCCATTTCTAGATAAAGAAATGCTTCATCTCAAACAGTGGACTAGAACCTAGATCTGCACATTTAAGAAAGAGTCTGAGATTGCTCTCTGTTCTTACGAAGTAGGAAAACTCTACTCACTGACCTGTAAAACAGTAAGGAGGCTGTTTAATCCAGTGGTTTGAATCACTGTGGGAGAGTATTACTGATAGTCAAAATCCCAGTTGCCCTATGCATGGATGAAGGGTTTGAAGTTATATTAACTACAGAGTGCAGGAATCTACAGGATAAGAAATGTAAAAATAGGGCCAGGATAACTGATGCTATTTAAGCACCAGACAAAAGTCTCAAACTTCCTTGTAATGGCATTTTCATAGTCTAGGGCACATGAAACTTCTATACATAAATAATCTAATATAGCTAGTAAGATGTCTAAAAGAAAAAATAAAGAAAATGAATAAGAACCAATGGTCAAAGAGATAGTGGTTAATAATGTTTTCAGAAATGAAAAGTCAATATGCATCTTCATATTGAAGAATCACAGCGAGTCTCAAACTGCATAATCCAAAGCCCCACCTAAATTTAACTACAGTATACTAAAACAAAGGGAAACAACCTAAATCTTTGAGGGGAAGAGAGAGAGAGACAAAATAAAAACACAGCAAACCATACCTGGTTATCTAAAAAGGAATAATGCCAGTGGTAGTTTGATAGGGATTGCATTGAATCTGTAGATTGCTTTGGGTAGTATAGTCATTTTCACAACGTTGATTCTTCCAATCCAAGAACATGGTTTATCTCTCCATCTGTTGGTATCATCTTTAATTGCTTTCATCAGTGTCTTATAATTTTCATTATAAGGTCATACAGGTCTTTTTTCTCCTTAGGTAGGTTTATCCCTAGATATTTCATTCTTTTTGTTGCAATGGTAAATGGGAGTGTTTTCTTAATTTCTCATTCAGATTTTTCATCATTAGTGTATAGGAATGCCAGAGATTTCTGTGCATTAATTTTGTATCCTGCTACTTTACCAAATTCATTGATTAGCTCTAGCAGTTTTCTGGTAGCATCTTTAGGATTCTCTATGTATAGTATCATGTCATCTGCAAACAGTGAAAACTTTACTTCTTCTTTTCTGATTTGGATTCCTTTTATTTCTTTTTTCTTCTCTGACTGCTATGGCTAAAACTTCCAAAACTATGTTGAATAATAGTGGTGAGAGTGGGCAACCTTGTCTTATTCCTGATCTTAGTGGAAATGGAGGGAGGGAGATGCAAGAGGGAAGAGATATGGGGACATATGTATATGTATAACTGATTCACTTTGTTATAAAGCAGAAACTAACACACCATTGTAAAGCAATTATACTCCAATAAAGATGTTAAAAAAATAAAAAGGAATAATGGTTAGAGCAGAAGCAGAAGTCTCATTAGCAAAACAGTGGGAAAAAATACAAAGTGTTGAGAGAAAATAATTGACTCAGAGTTTATATCAGCATATTAACAAGCAACCCAATTAAAAAATGGGCAAAAACACTGGACACTTCACCAAAGAAGCTATAGAGAGGGCAAGTTAAGCATATGAAAAAGAGCTCAACATCATATGTCAGTAGAAATGTGCAAATTAAAGCAATGAGATATCACTATACTTCCATTAGAATGACCAAAATGCAGAACACTGACAACACCAAATACTGGCGAGGAAGTGGAGCAAAAGGAACTCTGATTTATCGCTGGTGGGAATGCAAAATGGTACAGTCACTATGAAAGAGAGCTTGGCAGTTTCTTACAAAACTTAACATATTCTTACCATACAATCCATCAATCATGCTCCTTGGTATTTGTCAAAATGAATTGAAAACTTAGGTCCACATAAAAACCTACACACGGGTTTTTTGCCCAGACTTGGAAGCATTCAAGACGTCCTTCAGTAGATGAATGGATAAACTGTGGTACACCCAGATAACGGAATATTATTTGAAGTTAAAAACAAATGAACTATCAAACCATGAAAAACATGGAGGAAACTTCAATGTGTATTACTAAGTAAAGGAAGCCAATCTGAAAAGGCTATACATACTGTATGATTCTAACTATATGACATTCTAGAAAAGGCAAAAATATGGAGACAGGTAAAAAGGTCATTGGTTGCCAAGGATTGGGGGGAGTGAGGGATGAATGGTTATAGCATAGAAAATGTTTAGGACAGTGAAATTACTCTGTGTGATTCTATAATGGTAGATACATGTCCTTATACATTTGTCAAAACCCAGAGATGATACAATACCAAGAATGAACTCTAATGTAAACTGTGGACTTTTCATGATAATGATGTGTCAATGTAGATTCATCAGTTGTAACAAATATACCCTCTAGTACAGGATATTGATAATGATGGAGGCAGTGATTATGTGGGGGCTCAATTTTGCTGTGAACCTGAAACTCCTGTAAAAAAAAATAAAATCTATTAAAAGATAGAGCGTATCAACAAGCCAGTAAAATAGAAAATTTGGGGATATGGCATGAAAAAAAAAGACTTGAAATTTAAGTATAAAATAGGCAACATAACTGTAGATTCAATAGTAGTTTTCAAAAGTATGGAAAACTCATTCTGATAAGGTAAAAATTAGATGAAGTTACTCATGAAAATTGACTCATGAAGAAATAAAGAACCTTCTGTCTATAAACATTAAGGAGAATACATCACTGCATAGATGTATAATACTTTTTTATCACAAAAAAATGTTACAAGAAGAAAAAGAAAGGAAAATCCATAACTATTTATGGTTACTTTAATCTTGATAGCGGAAGCAGACTAATAGCATTTTGAGAAAGAAAAAACAAATACCATTTATGATAATAGACATAGAAATCCTAAATAAGTATTAACCAGCTAAACCCAACAATTTATGTGACTATCCATACCACAGTGTTTAACAATAAAACATTATGACCAAGTAGAGTTGGTGGTTTTTTTTGGTCCCCAAAATGCATGTGTAGGATGGCACTTTCAGATATTCTACTCCCTTCCTCCCTGAAACTCCCAGTTTTGACTCTCCTGATACTAAATTATGTCAGTGAATTTCCTTTATTTCTCAAAGACTTTTACTCTTGGCCTCCTGTCATTCTCTCTGAAGATACTCTTTTCGAATTCTTAGATACATGGACATGTAGATGGTGTTTCCAATACCCTGACTGCTCAGATTCCCTTAACCTGCTCTCCTCAAGTGATCTTAACTTCTCTCCTGTATCATCCATTCACTTCTGTGGTCACATCCAAAGTTTTTCATTATCAGTAACTTAACTCCACAACAATTTTGTTTTATGTAACTCACTTTCTGATCTAGTTTTGTTTTGTTTTGGTTTTTTCCCCCAGCATGCTTCCTCTATTACCATCTACAGATATGCTGGCAACAAATTCTCTTAGTTTCCCTTCATCTGAGAATGTATTTATTTCCCCTTCATCTTGAAGAACATTCTTGCGGGATAAACAACTCTGGGTGAAAGTATTTTTCTTTCAGCATTTGAAAACTCTCATGCCATTTCCATGGTTTCTGCTGAGAAATCCATTGTTGTTTGACTGTTGTCCTTTTATATGTAATGAGTCCTTTTTCTCTCACTGCTCCTAAGATTTTTCTTTGTTTTTGGAGTTTGAATATGATACATTTTGGTATTTGGCCTCTTTGGTTCATTCAGCTTATTGAGTCTTTGGCTTATGTCTTTGTCAAAATTGAAAAGTTTTTATCCATTATTTTGAATACGTTTTCATCCGTGTCCCCTTTCTCATCTCCTTCCAGGATTCTGGTGACATAAATTTAGATCTTTTGTTACAGTCCCTCGGCTCTTGAGGTTTTTTTCCTTTCTTCTCTCTCTTTCTTTTTTAGTATGTTTTCTCTCTGTTCAAATTTGGTGGTTTCTATTGTTCTACCTTCCAATTGAGTGGTTCTTTCCTCTCTTCCCTCCATTCTGCTGTTGAGGCCCTACAATGACTTTTAAATTTTTGTTATCATATTTTCGAGTTCTAAAATTTCTATTTAATTCTTTTTCATATCTTCAGTTCCCTTGCTGGAACTTTCTATCTTTTGCTTGTTTTAAGCATGCTCATAATTGCTTTTTGAAGTATGTTTTTGGGGGTTTTTTTGATGACTGCTTTTAAATTTTGAAAATAATTCTAACATCTTTGTCATTTTAATGATGTCATCTGTTGATTGTCCATTTTCATTCAGTTTGAGATCTTCCTGGTTTTAGTAAAACAATTGATTTTCAAATGAAACCTGGACATTTTTTGTATTACATTATGAGACTCTGGATTTTGCTTAAACCTCATATTTTGGCTGGTTTTCTCTGCCACCACTCTGGCAGGGATGAAGGTGTTGCTACCTTATTACTACCAGGTGGGGCTAGAAGCCCCGGTTCCTAAATTGGCCTCCAGTGACTCCTGGGATGGGGATCCCTCATCACTGCTGGGCAGGGGTGAGAGTCCTGGCTCCCCACTTGGCCTCCTTGACATCACTCCAGAGGAAGCATGAGGAAAGGGCACCTCTTTGCCTCTTTATTACTTTGTGAGGGATGAAAGTCCAGGCTTCCCTCTGCACTGACACTGGGGTGGTGGTGGAGCCTGGTTGAAAGTCCCAACTGTCTATTTGGCCTTTCCTGACACCACCTTAGTGGAGGGGTTGGTGTGCCCTCTTATAGGCTGAAGAGTGTTGAAGTTTAGGCTTTTCACTCTGCCTTTGCTGGTATGAGCATTTGTGTGACCAAAGGTCTTTCCTTAGATTTGGCTGAAGTAGAGAAATTATTGTATAAGATTTCCATCTTAGTAACCTGCCCCTGTCTCATTTTTTCTTCTTTTGCTTGAAAGAACCAGCTTGTGTTGTGGCTTTTTGTTTGCACCCATTGGCGTTTCTGAGTCACCAGCTTCTTCAGCTCCAAGTCTAGAATATATGAGGCAAAACAAACAAGCAAAAAACAGGTAACTCATCCTCACATCATTCCTTGGGTCCTGAAGTCACTGGTCAGTGTGTTTCTTATCTCTACCTTTCAGAGTCTCCTTATGTTTATTTTATATAGAGTGTCTTAGGTATTTACTTGTAATTAACTGGAGGATGCTCTTCTGTTTTCTTGGAAGTAGAAGTCTTCTTTCCCACTTACTGAGAAAACTGAAGTAATCCAAAGAGAACCTCTAAAAACTCCCACAAACTATTCATCTATCTATGATTATTTTTGCTTGCATACTCTTCTCCCACATCCTAGACTAATTATGTGCTCTTGTCTAAAAATATCCCCCCAACTCTGCATTAGATCCCTTCTAATTTTGCCTACACCAAGTTATTGCTTCAGCAGTTCCTTATTTTTCTTTCATTATCAACTTTTCATTTTCTACTAGATCTTTTCTTTCCACTTTGCATTTTCTATTAGACCATTACTTTCAACCTTTTCTTGAATCAAGTTCCCTTGTCAGTTAAACATTTTGCAGCAAGTGGATAGTTGACAATAGTGTATTGGAGATTTCATGCAATGAAATGCTGTAGAGCAGCTAAATACAATTGACTACACTTATGTACAACAATTTAGAAATTTTAAGCGAAAAAAATTAATTCACAAAATACTTGTATGATTTACTCTGTTTCTCTGTACATTTAATATCTCTGTATATTTAATATCCCCCAAAGGTGGCTATACATGTGTGCATGTATGTGTATATATATCTATATAAAATAGTTTAGAGAAATATATTTATATATTAAATATTATAATATATATTATATTACATCTATCTATCTATCTGTCTATCTATATACAGTAAAAGCAGAAATACATTTCAATAGTGGTTACTTTTACCTTTTTAGGGGGATGAGAAAAAATGAAGTGGAGATGGTCTGGAAAGCTATAAAAAATGGGCTTTGGCTGTCTTCACAATACTTAATTTCTTTAAAAAATCTTGAGCAAAGTGTTAACATTTGTTAAATCTGTGTAGGGTAGATTTTGGAGTTTGACATATATTTGAAAATTTCCATAATTAAGCAATTAAAATGTGTTTACTCGTGTATACAACTGTCTTCAAATCCATTGTGAAATAGTAATAAAGTAGTGTTAATATGGAGATTAGCAACTTCTGTATGTTTTCATTTCTAGGTAAATAGTTCACATCAACAGTCATGCATTCAGACCTCGTATTTAAGTAGATATTACTTTTATATCTCTCACTCTGGACTTCCATAATATTCTATTTATTTCTGTATTGTCTTATCAACGTTTTGAAATGATCTATGTGTTTCTGCCTCTGCATTGACTCTATTCATCTTATTCTTCATTGTACTATCATTGGCTAACATTTTGCCAGTTGCACAGATGGTGCTCAGTAGAACATGGCCCAAATTAGCCAATAGTGCTCTGATACTTTTCCTGACATGTGTAAGACCATGTAAGAGTTTTCTTTAAAAATAGTAACTTAATTTCACTATGGGATATGTTAGGGAAAAGGTAAGTAGAGATTGAAGTAGAGTGGAGTGAGAGAGATTGTGTTTTGGGATAGGTGTTTGCATTTTATTTTCCTTTTTTTGTTACTGAATTATTGTGGGTCTTTGTCTATCTTACCCACTGATGTATCTTTTCATCCTGGAAAAAAAAGCGTAGCATAATCAAGGTGCTCAATTAAAACTTTGAATGAATGTATGAATAAACAGTGAATTACAGGAGACAAAAGGCCAATGGTACTGAGACTAGACCAGTGCTAATATCTAGTGAAAACGTGAAGAGGTCTTTACTAGTCTTGAGTTCTTATATATGAATGTATATTGGTTCTTCTTGACATCTTTTTCTTAAACATTTCTCTTCTCCTTTAAGTGTTTTTTTTTCATTGTCTTTTATATAATCACCACTGTGTATCTTATGGCACCGACTATAGCAGACCTCATTTTTAGGGGCAATATTAAGGTACATTGATCTGGAGTCATGTAACAACATTTAGATGCATTAAGTTTCATTAGTGGCACTCTTTCCCAAAGACCAGAATGACAGTTGTATGCATGAGTGTGTGGGTGTGACCTGTCATACATGCAGATGCATTTTACCATTATGTTTCCCAGCTGTAAACAATCATCATACAAAATCCTTAATAATTTTAATACAGCAAATTATAAAGAGGAAAAAGCTTCTCCCTGTCTGTTTTCACTTAGCTTTACTAAATACTGAATATCAAAAATAATTTTTCAGGATTTAATAGAGTTTTGTGGTTTCAGAAAGGATATTTCTCTATTTTATGTAATTGAACTTGAAAACAATCTCTATCGGAGCCCGTTACCCAGCAGCAGTTCCCTCCACCCCTCTCTGGGCCCAGAAAATAGAGGTGTATAAACTACAGGAGTGTGATTACCAGCATAGGTATTGAGGGAACGAGAAAATATATTTTCTTCCTGAGACCATGTCTCTTCATACTGAGTCAAGAGGATTAATGTCCATGTTTTCAAAGTCAAGAAGTGGGCTGGGAAATTGCACAGTGTTTATATAATAGCAAACATATTTTAGGAAAGATAGCAAGAATATTCTAGACCACACAATCTTTCAATACAACTTTGTTTCAGTGTTTGGTTTGTTTCTGTATCAATGGGACTTTTATTCATGCCCAAATCAGTCAGTATTTTCTGTGTATCAGTGTATCATAAGGAACAGAGAAAAATAGGACATATTGTCCCTGCCACTCGGAATGCTGTGAGTCCTCACTATTAAGAATTTATATTTCTGATGATTCTTTATTTATAAGATACTGCCTAAGATCTTTGATACACTTTTTTTTTTAAGAAGACTTAAAAAGTCTTGGCATTTGAAGAGAGCCTTAAAGGACATTTAATCTAACCATCATCTAGAACATGCCCTTTACACTACATGATGCTCTTACAGTCCCTTTTACGGATTACATGTTGCACACACTAAAGGCTCTAACAGAAGCCGAAAAGAAAATGTCTATTTAATATTGCTTAAACCAAGAGTTCCCAATATTTTTTGACCACAAGATTTTTTTCTTTGCTACAGCTATTAAAATGTGGTTTAAGAAACACACCACAACGTCCTCTGTAGGCAACGTACTACACTTGGACTGTTAGCAAGTACTTCCTTATATTGAAATACTTTTCTTTCTAATTTCTGACTGCGAAGATCCATACAACAGTGAAGTGTCTATAAACTGAAAAGTTTTTTTTTTTTTTTAAACATCTTTATTGGGGTATAATTGCTTTACAATGGTGTGTTAGTTTCTGCTTTATAACAAAGTGAATCAGTTATACATACACATATGTTCCCATGTGTCTTCCCTCTTGCGTCTCCCTCCCTCCCACTCTCCCTATCCCACCCCTCCAGGCTGTCACAAAGCACCGAGCTAATATCCCTGTGCCTTGCGGCTGCTTCCCCCTAGCTATCTACCTTACTACGTTTGTTAGTGTGTATATGTCCATGACTCTCTCTCGCCCTGTCAAAGCTCACCCTTCCCCCTCCCCATATCCTCAAGTCCGTTCTGCAGTAGGTCTGCGTCTTTATTCCTGTCTTACCCCTAGGTTCTTCATGACATTTTTTTCCCCCTTAAATTCCATATATATGTGTTAGCATACGGTATTTGTCTTTTTCTTTCTGACTTACTTCACTCTGTATGACAGACTCTAGGTCTCTCCATCTCATTACAAATAGCTCAATTTCATTTCTTTTTAAGGCTGAGTAATATTCCATTGTATATATGTGCCACATCTTCTTTATCCATTCATCCGATGATGGGCGCTTAGGTTGTTTCCATCTCCGGGCTATTGTAAATAGAGCTGCAATGAACATTTTGGTACATGACTCTTTTTGAATTTTGGTTTTCTCAGGGTATATGCCCAGTAGTGGGATTGCTGGGTCATATGGTAATTCTATTTGTAGTTTTTTAAGGAACCTCCATACTGTTCTCCATAGTGGCTGAACCAATTCACATTCCCACCAGCAGTGCAAGAGTGTTCCCTTTTCTCCACACCCTCCCCAGCATTTATTGTTTCTAGATTTTTTGATGATGGCCATTCTGACTGGTGTGAGATGATATCTCATTGTAGTTTTGATTTGCATTTCTCTAATGATTAATGATGTTGAGCATTCTTTCATGTGTTTGTTGGCATTCTGTATATCTTCTTTGGAGAAATGTCTATTTAGGTCTTCTGCCCATTTTTGGATTGGGTTGTTTGTTTTTTTGTTATTGAGCTGCATGAGCTGCTTGTAAATTTTGGAGATTAATCCTTTGTCATTTGCTTCATTTGCAAATATTTTCTCCCATTCTGAGGGTTGTCTTTTGGTCTTGATTATGGTTTCCTTTGCTGTGCAAAAGCTTTGAAGTTTCATTAGGTCCCATTTGTTTATTTTTGTTTTTATTTCCATTACTCTAGGAGGTGGGTCAGAAAGGATCTTGCTGTGATTTATGTCATAGAGTGTTCTGCCTATGTTTTCCTCTAAGAGTTTGATAGTTTCTGGCCTTACATTTAGGTCTTTAATCCATTTTGAGCTTATTTTTGTGTATGGTGTTAGGGAGTGATCTAATCTCATACTTTTACATGTACCTGTCCAGTTTTCCCAGCACCA